>NW_027526460.1:45401578-45780450 GCF_048455015.1 Haemaphysalis longicornis
ACCTCTACTGCAATCCAGGAAAGGCCCTGCAATATCGATTCTAATGCACTCGCCTCGACGTTCCCGTCTCCGACAAGCAGTACACGTAGCCTGAGCCTAAAACTGCAAGCAGCGTGACCTCGTAGCGGGCGCAGTTTATGGGCACACGGCTGAGCTACCTTATGCGTGTCGGTTCCGAGTTTCTGCCCTCCCCTTTATTTTTGCGATTTTTTACACTAGTTATTTTTTGTTGTTGTTGTTGTTCTGTGTATATGTTTTGTTATCTATTCACCGCTGCTGCACTAACTTCCAGGACACCGTTTCGGAAACAGCAGGGCCGCTGCTCGAAACGACTCATTGTTCTACCAGCCCAGCGACGTGTATGCCACCGAAAACCGTCGCTCTACGGGTCATAAAATGCGATCACGAGCTTTTTCTCCTATCCATCTCCATACGTTCCCCGCCGTCCTCTCACCAGACAACCTCTATTACACCGGGTCATTAGTGCTGCCCGTTGTGGCAAGCACAGCGGGCTTCGTGTAGAATCTGTCGTTTTTTTTATATAAGCATTTAAAAGCTTTCTCACAACATTAATGGCGTTACTCGGGCTGTGTACGTACACAGAGTGCTTTTACGCCACAGGCGTTGTACCTGGGAGTGTTGCTGCACAACTTTCTCAGGGCCTGGAAACAGGGGTCGCGCAATGACGCGCCGTTATTTGGTAGTTTGGAGGCACCGTGCCCTGCCGTCACAAGCAGCGGGTTCTTTCGAAGTGTCTTCGTCGGGGTGTAGCCTTAAAAGCCGGCCGTCCTGGCGCCTGGGAGCACACGTGTTTACATTGCGGGAACTTTTTAAACGGTCGCGAAGTGCGTTTCAAAATGGACGTCGATTACACTGACGTGCGTAGGAACGCGAGTTGTCAGGTGGGACTAATTTGGTCTAGTCGTGAGAATAAACAGTTTGATTAAATTGATGCTTAAAACGTCGCCTTCTGCTCCCATCAGGTATACCCCTGGCATGTGCGTTAAAATGTGCCTAATGCCATGACCTCGTATGGCAACACGGAGAAACACGCGAGTACATACAAGAGAATAGGCACAGTTGTAAGCGCTGCTTACTTACTGCATCTTATTTGAGGATGCAAAAGTTACGCGCGTGTAACTAATATGAAACTATTTATATGTACCTTATTAATGCGTAAACATAATTATACGTAATAAACACCGATTGGTTGTGTCGTCTGTTTCACTTTCCGTGTCCTTGAACCTTGAATATAGCCGCAAATGAGTTACGAGATTTGCCTTCAGTGTTACCACATTCCGAAGAGCTAGATGCTGCCATTCATGTACGCAACAGGGTACACTCCCATTCCTATGACGTTATTTCATCCGAACAGTAGCAGCAAAAGCATTAAAGCCGTTCCACTCAATGTGAAAGCTGTCGGAAGTGCAGAGCAGTGATTCGCCATAATGGGTGGTGACGTCGTTATCCACTAACGGCTACCATCCATCACGCTCTTCGCCGCCCTGTCTCACTCCTCTCTTGATGAATATGCAATTCAAATTTCCCACCTTCGCAGTGCTCGCGCGCCCCCTGCCTGAAACCGCGCCAGCAGAAGTTCTGCTTTTTTTGTGCCCGCTTTAATTTCGTAGGCTGGGGCTGTTTTGCGTTATTTCGAGCGCGCCGTTTTTTTTCTTGCGCGGCCACTTTTTTCGCTTACTATCGGAAAAACCAACCCAACGAGCGTTCCTAACTAAATGAACGCGGGAGCTGCCGGTTATATAGACAGATTGATGTATGACAAGCGCCAGCGGTTCACGAGGTTCGAACGGTTATGAGTATTTAAACCGCGCCGTTTTCGAAGCCTCAGCGTGACGTCCTGACGACAGTACACCAGGCTGAGGTTCTACTTGGGTCCGTTATCTCGCTGCGCCGCCTGATTCCGGCAGTCGCTTGACACAAACCCTTAGCGAGCTACGGCGACAAGGCGAGTCCCTAAAGTTCTCTGCACTTAAAAATGTTCCAGCTGAGCCAGCTAAGCACTCAGGCACACTCAAAAATATGAAACGGTTTGTGTACTAGTTGTTGAAGCAATTTCATTTCTGATACTATCAGCGTGTCCACATTAAAGTTTCTACCTCGTTTCCAATACTCAATTACAAGCTCCAGTGATCCCCAGAGCGCATAACAAGCAGCAGTGAGCCGGTACTGACTGATTTTCTGCTCGCGCTCCAACTTATTCTCTGTTTTTATCGGCGGAGTAACTGAAAGGGTCCTTTTCTTTATATATTGCGGGTTTTTGAGTACGCGAGGTCATCAACTGAAAATCGAGCTACGAAACACCGATGGCTTATAACAAGAACCTTCACGGACCCTGCCCGCGCGGTCGAATGACTGTGCTGACCTTTATGGCCGCACAGCACCGGAGACACATTGGTCGCCGCATCCGGCACGGAGTTGCCCAATCAGCTCCATGTGCTACAGCCCGTGACACCAGATACGGTTACACACAGCGTTGCCGCAATACTGGGCGTGGCGACAGCTTTACCTTTCGCGCCATTCCTATTTTTCTCCTTACGGCCTGTCCGAAGCGCCGTGACAGCTGGAGGCGTGCCCGCTGAAAACAAACGTACGCGCAAGCTCGAAACGGGATCGCGTTCCACTCGTAACAACACCGATAAACGTGAGCACTACACGCACGGTGCTTCACGAACAATGCCTCCTCCATCGGGGCGGTATATACAGAGCGTGGGCAGCAGCGGCGACGTCCTTGGGCTTGTCGGGCACGCTGCTCAAGATCAAGTTCTTTCGCCGGTCGGAAGGTCGGCCATTGTCTGTCTGAGACGAGCGCAGACACAGCGGCTCGCGTAGTTCTTTTCTTCCCGGGCTGCACTTGCGCGCGCGCGTGCGCGTTGGAGGACGCGAAACTGAGAGTAAAAGTTGCCCCCGCGCTCCCGTGTGGGCAGTCTTCGTGACTGCCAGGCTAATCAGGGCTGACCGGCGAAGGGCCTGGTGGTTACCGCCGCGTATACGCGCCATAAGGTTCGAGCTATCGCATTTTTTCCCCTCTTTTTATTTGGTCCGACAACAATGCGTGCATGAAGTTTGTACTGTGTTTTGAACGCACGGTGCTAGCTTGCAGTAATCTTTGCCGACGATCTATCGTATAACAGGAGCCAAAGGCGCAACCTGGTTGGGGATTTCTTTTTGTTTTTGTTTTATAGCGTTCTCAGGAGACGGGGCTAGATGTTCAACTATACTAGCAACTGCGTACTTTATGGTGGGAGCAGGATTCCTTTAAAATGGGAGGGTGGTTCTGATGCGCGTTCCCTGCACGCGGGCCTGACATGGGTTGTTGCCCTAGTCTCTAGGCGTCTCTGGATACACTTTACGGATGTAGCACGAGTTCCTACCCTTGAACAAACGCCGTCGTACAATCCCCGCGACATGACAAAGGTCTTTGTTTTTTATCACCGATCACTACTCAATAAAAATGTTGGCCCCATCAGAGTGGATTTCCCTCTCTTTAGTTTTTCAGGTGGTTAGCAACGACTTGTTAATAAGGTACGGTTCTTCGATTTAGTGTAATTCTCAATGAACTAAAGAGGGGCAAAATCAGGAATTCTGCGGTAAACTGGAATTTTTTACTAAAGACACTATTGAAGTTCCCGTTTTGCGAATGCATGTTGTCACTGCCCTTTTGAAGGAAAAAAAGCTGGCAATTAACAATTAGGATGCGATTAAGAGAGATTACGGTAGATAACAATTGAAATCACAGGTTATTGCTGGTCTAAAATACCCTCATTAAGACTGAGTCAGATCATAAGGGCTTCTTTCACAGCAGCGCCATGGACAAATGAAACACGAACACGAAAACATCAACCAGAACACATAAATAGCGCGATTTCTTTGCGTGCAAGTGAAATTGTCGGCTGGCTTTCATTACAGTAACCAAGAATAGAAAATGTGTCATTTCAAATATACCATTAGTGAGCCAATATTTTATCTCCACTATCCATATTCTTCGATTTTGCGTGTTCTGGTTCATATTTTCATGTTCTCATTTAATTTATCCATGACTGCACGCGCCACCACTGTGCCAACGGTCAGCATGTCCTCCATAATTTTTGAGGCTGTGTTCAACATCGGACAACGCAGATTCATATAAAATATGAATGCACTTCAGGCAATTCCTATAGGCACGACAATGCAAGTTATTGCTTGTATGTACGGACAGACATTCGATAAAAATCACCAATACCAGAGCAAGTAAAATTAATAAAAAGTAGATGGCTCGTATTATCTAAACGGAGCAGATGTGCCCAGGGCTTGAGTGTGGGTCAAGGAGAACAGAG
Organism: Haemaphysalis longicornis; assembly: GCF_048455015.1. Lineage (NCBI taxonomy): Eukaryota > Metazoa > Arthropoda > Arachnida > Ixodida > Ixodidae > Haemaphysalis > Haemaphysalis longicornis. The sequence continues at coordinate 45,405,913 of NW_027526460.1, forward strand.
CATCTGATGAGGTGGCGTTAAAGTCATGTGCGCCCCAGTGTGGACCATGGTTGATGTTGCATAAGGATTAAACAATGAACAAAAAATAAAGGTTGGTTTGCTCTCATTCCGTTATTACAGTGGACTCGGTTAAAAATAAAGCACGGGACACAAAGACAAACAGCGCACATCACACCAGGACAAAACAAACTGATAAAATAGCTCCAAAACCATTATTGTGAGTGCGGCTCCTTCAAAATTAAAAAAAAAACATGAAAGAAGACAAACCAATATACCGTTAAAGCATCATCACGCATTAAGACAGCGCACACATTACCGACGGTAAATATATTTATTCCCTGTCTTAATTGCTTGCTAGTTTTTTTTCTTTCTCTTCGTTGCCTTCATCTCCACGCCGGCCATTGTGTCTAGATAGTTGAAAATTCAACAGAGTACGCAGAGACAAAAATAATTGCGGTAAATTATTGCCAATAATGGTATTGCCGCAGGCTTTCTCAGCGAGATAGCATTTGCTACAAAACTAGCAGTCGCCACCGCCTACTGTGATGGTCACGTGGAAGGACAACAGCTACCTTTACTACGCAGCTTTTGCTGGACGCAAACGGCTTTGGCTTTTGTCCACAATGAGGTGTGGTCCCCCACTGTCCCACAGCAACCCACGCCGCCGCCCTATTCAAGTGTCTCACGCTCCTGGAGGCACCGAACACTGCCAACCTAATAGTACTTGGCGGCGCACCAACATCAGCTGAATCATCACGCAAACCACTCCTTCAATCGCACCCAGGTGAAACAAAAAATGGTTCCAACAGTGTCCTGCATCAAGCAGTCCCCAAGAGTCCGGCGAGGACAGAAAAAGCGGTATGAAAAAGTAAGTGCGCAGGCCTTGTCGTCTAGGTGGCGTTGAGCAAAGACACGACCGTTTTCTAAGCCAGGTCGCACAGTTTCTCGAGCCTTCTTGGCTGGCACGCCGCTCGCGGTCGACCTTGGCAACGACGTTGTTTCCGCTCTCCAGTGATGCAATTGTGTATTCACTTACTTTTTGCTTGAGGCTTTTAACTACTTCTCGAGTTAAAATACAGAAAGGCAGTGGATGCTGAAACAAAAAGGAGCGTTCCACGCGACACACGTACGGTCGCACCGCTAATGGTTTTCCGCCTACGCTAGCAGCATACGGCTCGTCCCAATTTAGATTACCGTCAGGTACGTAACGCGTAAGGGAAATGTATACTTTGCGACCACTCAGCAAAAACAGCTTTCCGCTAGGAACGTCCCTGATTAGGCTTTCCTCGCCGAGTGCTTAGCTTACGGACATCCCTTTGGGTTATCGCAAGTGGGCTCACACACAGCTGAGGGTGCTCACGTGTGAGGCAATACTCTCTGAAAAAGTATGGAGATGTCGCGTAATTGGATGCACAAATGGGCGTTAGCGCTACGCACAGCGCAAACTGAGTCGACGAACGTCCTGCCTACAAAAAGAAAAGAAACTAAAGAAAACCTTGCTGCCGGAGTGAGCTTCACTTCATTTCTTGCTCCTGGCCTTGCGTGTAAGGGTACGCCACCACCTGACGTTTTCTTTCGAGCCACTTGAGATGCCTGGCTTCTATTCTACGGGAAATACAGCCTTGAGAAGCAGCAGCGTAAAGACATCATTACGAGTTACTTTTTCTTTTCTTTTTTATTGACGGCCCGTTAGCCAGGCTAGAAATAAAGAAAATGAGAGAACGGTCATTCAAACGCTCTGCATAAGCCTTTCAGCGAGCAGTGATTCGCTCATACATATCGCGTTTCGGCCACCCCTTAAAATCACAATCTCACGAAAGTGGCATCTGCTTCGCCCACCCACCCTCTCTAGGCCTCAGTTCTCACGTGGAGTTCGCCATAGCGCACTGTACGTCCCTGGAAATGTCTTGACCTGTCATTTGCTCAAAAAGAAAATCAAGATAAGTTACGATCCAAAACGATACTTTTGCGGTCTTAATTGACAACACCCTACGGCCGTGGGGGCAGGCCTGGGAGCAAGTGCCAAGGTGAAAACATACCAATTTCGAGTGGCTTTTCGTGACGGGGTAGGCCATCTGCCTCGCGCCGAAAGCACCGCCGGTATCAGCGTCGACGGGGTCGCGAGTTACATCGCCGGGGTCAGCGCTAGTTACACGTGCCACCATGAATGAAGTTATTCACGTGCAGACTGGCATGCGAAGCGGGAACGTTCAAACGCGTAAAATGACGGCCGGAGTGAGCGCTTCTCGGCCTTGAATGAGCCTGACGAGAAAAGGGGTGCAGCTTGTGCGGTCCGTTTCCCTGTGCGCGATCTCAATGTGCGGTCTCGCTCATCCACGCTGAGGTGAAACTGTCGAGCTGACGCATGCGTGAGGCGAGGGGCAGCGAAAGCTCAAGGGAGATACAAGGTTCGTGAGAACGTGAGGGTCGAATCAAACGACCTCTATTCAACTTTCAGGGTGTAAGGGGAGCTCTTACGGGGATATTAAACTCGGTTTTGATTACGTTTCCTGTCATTTCGAAGTGTTTTGCGTCGTACTGGAACAAGAGGCTGTTTTTCACCTGAGCGACTTGATTTTGGTTTGTTTGATTGATTTGTAGTTCCTCGAGCATTTTTTGCTGAGTCTCACTCAGCAATACTATGTCGTCCGCAAACCTCAAAAGGCTTAAGTATTCCCCCTTTATCCTTGAACTCACGTCTTCCCAGTCAAGCATTCTAAACACCCCCTCCAAACAAGCTGCGAATAGTTTTAGTGAGACGTTATCTCCCTGTCTTACTCCCTTTCGGATCGGGAATTTATCGCTTTGCTTGTGGAAAGGGTTATCCTGCCCGTGCATTCCTCATATATGTGTTCTGGAAGTCTTATGTACGTTTCCTCTATTTCCTGGTATTTTAGTGCTTCTGGCGCGGCTGTGGTAAGTACGGAATGAAACGCTTTCTCATGGTCTATAAATGTCATGGAAAGGTGTTTAGTGTACTCTGCGGATTTTACTATCACGGATTTTTCTATAACTACAATCACGAAGCGCGGCCATGGGGATAAAAATAAATATGAATATATCCGAAGTAATGAGGAATAAGCATGCCAAAAACGTCCTCTTCAGCTTGGAAAACGAAACGCTAGAAAAAGTAACCGAATATAACTACCTCGGACAGGTGGTTAGTGCTGACCTCAACCACGAGAGAGAAATCCGGCGTAGAATAGGTACGGGTTAGGGAGCACTCGGCAAGGACTCCCAAATAATCAAGAGTAAGCTACCTCTGTCACTCAAAAGAAAAATCTGCAACCAGTGCATACTGCCGGTGATAATATACGGAGCTGAAACTTGGCGCCTTACTAAACAACTAGGAAGCAAACCTAGGTCGGCTCAACAGGCCATAGAACGAATAATGTTAGGAATAACACTTAGGGACAGGAAACGAGATACCTGGATCAGAGAATAAACTAGAGTAGAAGATATCATAGTTGACGATACTCGCTCCTGCCCTGACATGCCCGAGTCCCTTCTTTGCCTCCGAACTTTCTCATTTCGTCTCTTGTTTCTAAAAAAAAAACAATCAAATTAAACTTGTTGCAGTAATAAATTGCAATAATTATTTTACAATAATACAATTGCGATAATAAATTGAAACTGGCACTGAAACTGAACACGAGAGTCGATATAGCCGTCGAGTTTCCTGGTTATTTCAACCGCGCCATCACTTCCCAGCGTTCTGTTATGCTAGCGTCGCGGCTCCTCACTGCAGATGTCGAGGCCTCGCCGGCCACGAAGGCCGATTAGCGCGATCGCGGCACCCCTCGTCTGCCCCCTCGGGCGAATCGGATTCCGCAGGAAAACCGGATCGTCTCCCGGCATCGAGCACACAAAAACACCGCAGCGCGTCTGCCTCGTCGTGGCCTCTCGAGAGGATCCCAGTATTATGGGTCCATTATCTAGCCCACTGTCTCTGATTTCCTATTCTCGGGCTTTTCCCTCCTTCGTGCCATCCTTGCATCCATTTCATTTCCTGCTTGCGATTTCTATGTTTTAATTTTCTCGTTCGTTCGCCTCGTTGTTATTTACCCCGCTGTTAGCGCGTGTACCGCCTACGTTTTGGAGAAACAGAGTCGGAATGAGGTGTGATATCGACGATTTAAGTAAGCATTTTCTATAGAGACAATAATGTAATAGCTTAAATTTGCGACTATTTTGTGGGGATAGGAACTTAGCGTAGCGCGAAACAGTGAATTTTTACTGATTGTGGCAGGGATTATTACCGATTACAGTAAGCAATTTGATAATAATTAAAAAAAAAACAGCCAAGATATGCTTCGAGAAGTGTTCACTTTTTTGTAACAAATTACGCTTCAGTAATTCTTAATAGGAACTTCAGCCTAGGAATAGCGTCCGACACCTTTGCGAGAAAGCTTGTGCGCGAAGGTCGTGCCTTCTTTAATACGCCTTTTTTGAGCTGTGTTAAAATTAAACCCTCTTATTTCCCGTCTATCAAAAATAGCGAGTAGCAATAACGTGACGCCGCCGCTCCTAAGCTATTTTAGGCGCATAACAGACCAACCGTGAAACGGACAGGCTAGTTTGTTTGCTAGTGTCAACGGTAGTCTTTGCAGGTTTCATTGATCTAATTAGTTTAGAAGAATGCTTAGTCGCAAATTAGAAACGATCTTGTTTTGTCCCTTGCACTCGGCGGGACGGCGCCCCAGTCGATGCATTTGTAAATAAAGTATTGCCAAAGTGCAGTTCACACCGCAGTTTTCATTCATTTTGTAATACCATTTTCATCGTTATTTTAATATCTTCATGCCCCATTATGTGATCAGAGCGGAGTGTCAATCTTTTTTTTTTTAAGCGAGAGCTTTCTTAGTGGGCCTGATGGCGTTCCGTCATAAAACTCATGTATTTCACCCATAGTTCAGTTGGTCCACCGAAAAGCTATGATAACATCTCTGGACACACGGCGCATGCGTGAAACCGGGCTTCCATTGTGTTAAAATGGTTACTTGAAAATAACGAAGAGGAACGGTTCTAGATAAGACAATACACGCGTTGATTGTAAAGAAAGACTACAATAGTATACCTTTATCTCGTAAACCACGTGTCGGCATACATTTACATCGTTCGTAGATGCATTTACTTAGCGCACAGAAAATGGTCGCGTGGGTTCGATCATCGTTGGCAATTTCGGCCTTGAAGGTTGGACGATCGATTGGGCGCACTTTCAGCGAAAGTTGGACGTACTTATAGCTTTCACGCTTTTTTGATTGACTGTAGGGTTTAACGCATCGACGCAAGGCAGGCGATGAGGCGCGCCGTAGTGCAGGGCTCCGGATTAATTTTGCCCACCTGGGGATCTTTCACGTGCGCCGAAATCTCGTACACACGGGTGTTTTTGCTTTTCGCCTCCATCAGAAAAGCGGCCACAGCGTTCAAGCTTCTTTCAACTTTTTTTTTTTAGAAGGGATGGTATTTTTTTTTTCGTATTTATTTTGCAGCTTTATTTCACCGCTTGTATGCACGAGTCAAGGTTCGTGGCAAGCGTCCTCCTTTTCCTTTTATCAGTGACCCCACTGCGTCCTGGCATTCCTGACGCTAATAATGATCTCAATTATGGCAATTTTTTTAGGCTAGCTCCTTGGCCTACAACCAGCGACCTTCAGCTTTCTTACTTTCCTGTTACACTCAGTGCGTCGCACAATTACGTGTTGGAACCTTCTGAGACTTTCTCTTTGGTCCTTACCTTCCATTCCTATGGCTACTATCTCGAGTGTGTTCATTCCAAACTCGATCGCATGTCCACCTCTGCATTACTTTCGAAGTTCTTGTACGTTGGCTGCTGTGCGTGTTTAAAGAGAGCGTTTTGTTAGGTGCAGCCTGCCTTACCACTCTCTTGTACAATTGTCACTTCAGCGTAATCAGAACGTTCTTGCCGCAGAGCATGCACTATACACATTTTCATTCGTTAATCTTCAATAATATCAGGACATGTTCTGGGCTTAGTTGCGCATGCGCAGTGACATCTTCCTGTCGACTGCGCCAATTATAAGGCCGCTAGCACAGCCCACTGATAAAATGCCAGCTCCTAGGAGGAAGAAGTTAAAAAGGTCTATAAAGCTGATTCGCAGTTCTTCCATCCTGCCTAGGCGCTGCTTGACTTCCGGCTTCGTTTCGTGTTTTTCCCGCCGGTACGCTTATGTGTATGCTGAAGGTGTATGTGTATGTGTATGTGTATGTGTGGGTCGCTATCTTGATTGCGAAATCATATTTACTTGTGTCCTCGGCATTTCTGGTCGCCTATATCGCACGTTCATGTAATTTGCCTCGATTCTGATGAATTGCAAACCTTTTCTTTCCACGCACGGTCCTCTTAGTTTCTGGTCAAACTTCTGGTCACCTGTATTGCACGCCGTGTATTGTGTCTTGATTCTGCTAATTTGCAAGCCGTTTCCTCCAGTGGCTGCCCTTTTAATTTATGCAATTTCCTCCAACTCTGCCCGTAGGACAATGTCGTCGGCTGTTGCGCCAGGTGGCCTCCCTCCCTCGGGCTGGTTTACTCATGTTCTTAGCTTTTGTAGCATGCCGTCTGTTACTACAAACTTGTGAAAATGTTTTAAGGAAGACATAAGCGAGATTAACTGAAGATGCGTTCTGCATGTTGAAATGAGAGAAAGCAAGAAAAAGTAAAGCACGTGAGTCTGCTGTCAATATCCCTCAAAAACCTCCCCTCTTCCCTGCCGAGCTTGGCTTCAGGCTAGAGCCAGAAAACCTTTTGCTGAACTTTAATATCGGTGTGGGATTTCGAACACACTGTTTCTTTTTGCAGTCGTTTTGTAAAGACGTGGAATCGGGTACTGTGTAATCTAGTTATTTATATTGAACGAGTTGGTAGCACAGCCCTGTTTCACCCTGATGCGACTGCGTGATGCCTCCATGAATTGCCCCTCCCAGTCCTCAACTTTCTATGGGGCCGGCAGATGTGCGCTGGTGGAGCTTAGGCTGCTGGATGTTCAAACCAATAACAAAGCAATTACATTCACCGCGCATGCATTCGGATCAACTAGAAAGAAACGGCGCAATCAAGTGCCAGTAAACACGGTGCGCACATCCACTTACCCGCTCAGCGCGACCGCATTTTTATCCAACTAGGCCGCAGCTAGCGCCAGCCGATCCGTCGATCACCAGTTTCCCCTCCTAACACTAAATCGGGGGGACTCCTTTGTGTCTATTGAGGCCGCGTCTCGGTAGCGCCGCGATACGTCCGCTGTGGCAGAAGCGAGGGTCAGAAAAAACAACGGGCATGGCAAAGAGCTCGTGCCGACGTGCTGGCGGCTGCCGTATGTGATATCCCTGTAGACAACATAGACTGTAGATAAAGGCAAACCTTAGTAGTGGGAGTTCATGTAGAGTTTACAATGCCGATAGCTGATGGGAACACACTTAGTTTGAAGCTTCGGAAAGCAAGCAGCAACCGTAGAAATTTTAACGCGGTGGGCTTAGAATCTCCAGAGTACTGGTTTGGGCGAGTTATTACAAGGCGAAGTATCGAAGCGCAGCAGAAGAGGAGGGACATAAACACAAAAGACGACACACAGAGCGCTAAGTAGCGCTTGTTGCGCTCTGTGGGTCGTCTTCTGTGTTTCCGTCCCTCGTCTTGTGCTGCGCTTCGATGCTTCGCTTAGAATCTTCATCTTCTCACCAGGTGGGCCTTGCGCATGTGCGTTAGTGCTTTGCAGAAGGTCATGCCGTCTCGCTTACTTCGCTTGGCTTCTGGGGTCTGCGGAATCGCCAAGTCGACGACCCGTGCCAACTCATGATTTCGAGCGCTGTCAATGGCTTGCGGAAAAAGGGGTGGGCTCTCAACGGGATCCCCTCGTACGCGTTCACCGTTGCCCTCTTTGATGAGATTCACCGGCGTCAGCAGACCTCTTTCTGAGCCGTGGGTAACCAGGCGAAGGGTACACGGTTTCTTCAATGCCTGTTTCCACGGTTTAAGATGGTAAACTCCACCTCTATAACTCATTCCGAACGTTAGCACGATTTGTTGGCCGTCTTTCTGCGCATGCGTGCTTTCCCTTTCATTTTGCTTTCGTCAAATAACGGGATACTCATATATGCTTGAGTAGGCCTTAACCTTTTAATCCTCTCATGCGTGAGTAGGGCACAAAATTGCTCTAACTCAACTGAAGCCTGTTGCTTGTACCCGCTAAGGTAGCCAGAGAGCTTGGATAAGAGATGAAGACTCCGTTAAAGGGAGCTTCTAGAAAAAATGCAAGTTAGGTTCATTTGAAAGGCTGCCACACCAAAACAAGAATCATGGGAAACGATCAAAATGGCTACAGTCGAACCCCGTTAATGCGAAGTCGCATAATTCAAACCACCGGATGGTTCTAACTGGTCCATTAGTACCGGCAAAGGGACGTGTATTTGAACGGGGGGGGGGGGGGGGGGGGGGGGGGGCAGCTGTCGCTAATTCGAACCTGAAACACGTGCCACGGTTAATTCGAACAATATTGCCTGTACGCACAGACTATTTTTCGTGAAATACGAAGCCGAAGGCCAACGTTCAATGCGTCACTACTCCGAAGCTTCACTGCGTCAATGCGTCACTTCGCCGCGGTGGCTCAGCAACTAAGGCGTTCTGCTGTTGAGCCCAAATACGCGGGTTCGATTCCCGGCCGCAGCGGCCGCTTTTCTGATGGAGGTGTTCGAGGTGTTCGAAACGCCCGAGATTTCGGCGCACGTTAAAGATTCCCAGGTGGTCAGAATTAATCCTGAGCCCTCCACTACGGCGCGCCTCATCGTCTTAGTAGCGTTGGCGCGTTAAAACCCATAATCATCAGTCAGTGCTTCACTTTATGCTTCAATGCGTCAGTACAGCCTCCGCATGCACGCTATTCGTCGGATGTGGGCGTTATATTGCAGGCGTTGCTACCTTCGCACTATGGATCGTAGTCCTGAAGTGCACGCCTGCTTCGTCGGGTTCACATTTCAAACTGATCCTTGTGTGTGCCGTACTTTCGCAGCACGTAATTATTGAAAGTGCACTCCGAAGGACGTGCAATACCATCCACTTTATCGGGCATGCGTTTCTAATACTGGTAGCGTGCGCTGTACCACCAATCAGAGGGACCCCGGCTAGTTCGACTCCGGCTAATTCGAACAGATTTTCTCTCCCCTCGGAGTTAGAATTGACGAGGTGACTGTATAACAAGAACCTTATTTCCTTGCTGAAATTCGCACATATAATTTGGAACAACTTTTTGAGGCCACGTTCGGATAACAAGAAAGGTTTTGTCAGAACCCTACATCACATTTATTGCCGTTTATAATATTGATGCGTGTAGGAAGTTTCTCCCGTTGCGTTTCTTCCGCAAAGACTGAATGGTGTGATTGTGGTGGCATAAGATGCCCATGTGCTGCCTGAAAAATTTCTTATCTTCGGTTCTTACAGCTGGGGTGGAAAGAACGGGTTAGCTCGAACAGATATTGGAACAGAATTCGAGTTTATGCAATGTTCTAACAGCTTCAGCTGTTGGAACATTGCATAGCTAATGGGCTGCTAATGGGCTGCTTGCATGCATATATGTAAAATGCTGTGATTGACAGCGTCATATAAAAAGCTACACGCGTTTAGAAACATTAAGCGCCAACCAAAATTTGTTGAACATGCAATAATCTATCAAAATCTCATGATTTATACAGATGTACAAGTGGGGCTTCAGGTGTGTGACAACGGATGTTTACCAGGACAGATCAACAATCGCAATTGCCCTAGACTAACAGGCAGCTGTAAATTTAGGCGGCATTCTTAGCTGTTCATTCAGAGCCATCAGAATTACGCTTGATTTGTTGTGTTTGAGGTGACAGCGTATAGAAATTGATTACAAGGGGTTGTTTGTAGTTTTGGCGGCGTGGCCATCTTTCTTGTAGAGCAAAATGGCCATAGAATTGACTGGGGGAATATTTATGTGTAAGTCTTTTTCCCGTGGTTTGGCGGCACTCCACCGGGGTCTTGGCTCCCGACGGGGTTCGGCAGGGGTGGTACCCTTCCTACAAAGCTCCAACGGCATCTGCTGCTTTGCTTGCAAGTCAGCTTCACCGCATCGCTTTCAATTAAAAAAAAAAAAAAAACGCTCGTGCTGTTTTTGATAGTGTCCAGTGAAATGTAATAGTATACCATGATATTGTCCTCACGTAAAAAAATATCATGGTATTCCAAGTGGGATGTGGGATACAAGCTCAAGCAGTGGTGAATTACGTCTAGAAAATGCGGGGAGACTGTAAAGATCTTCTAAAGAGGAATAAATCGGTCATATTTTGCGACATAAAAAAACCTTTTTAAGCACTTCTCGTCCCGCGTTTACTGCTGAGGCGTTCCCACCCCTTCTTGCCGCTTGTTATTTTTTCTTCGTTAAACTGTCCATATATAATAATTTTACGTAAGTTGCTGATACACATACCTCACACTTTCTTTTACCTCCTCCCTTTATTTCTCCTTCTGGAAATTGCAGCCATCATCATGATCATTGCCACCACCACTATCCTCAAGGCTCCGATGCATTTCAAAACAGGAAATATGCAGCGATAAAACATGACTCGCTGATGTATTACTTCGTATCACGTTAGATGCACCACCTGCGAAAACAAACCTGCTTTCTTATTTTCATTTTGGCGCGTTTACAATGACGCAATAGCGAGCAAGAACACCTTGTCGCAAGCAGCAGCAGAATAATAGCGACCTCTCTATCCTCGCGAATAGGTCGCACTGTCTTTGGATCGCTGATCCCAGCTATAGATGCACATGCATCCTTCCCGTGCCCCCAATGTTCTCGTCCTAAGAGCATTCTCCTCCTCTTAGTATGCGCGCTCTGTTCTCCGCCGCCAAGGCGTTCACCAAGGTTTTGTTCGGATAATGGCGGGCGCGTTAGCAGAATGCCGCATTGAAGATAGCCTAATAGACCAATATCGTTCCCTTATAAGCGCGGTGCACACGTGGTGGGCGCGCTGCGATCTAACCTTGAAATTCGTCACGTCGACACCCAGGGCCATACGGCGTGTTCTTGAAGCACACACACACAACGGACACCGCCAAAATGGCAGTCTCACCTGCGGAAGAAGCGTCGACAGGAAGTTGTTTGTTGCGCCAGAAATGTATTTGGAGCGCCATTATCGTTTGCCAAATCAGTCACAAAGTATTGTCCGCGGGACGCTTTAGTCGCGCAGTCGGCGCCGAGAATGTGCATGGTGTGGGTTTAGGCTTGGCGCCGACACCTTTCACCGCAAGGATTAATTTGCATGTGTAACACTGAGAGTCAAAAGAAAGAAACCGTTCCACATCTTTAGGACAATCCGCGTCGGGTCGTTGTAATGGCGACAGGATGGCGGGAATCTATCCGTGAAAGGCGGAAATAGTGTGGATTTGGCCACATACGCAGCTTATTTGAGGCACTTTGTGGAGCTGTCCCAACTTCGTTCGGCGGCACGTCCCCGATACCTAATTTTGTGAATTGACGCCAAGTTGACGCCAAACGATGCTAAAAGCAATAAGACCAGCGTGTTACGCTGTTAAAATGGGCAGCCTAGAACTAAATCTACGAGGCCGAAGAAATTCGAAGTTGACGCTGACATCGTCGATTCCCGATTCTACTAGTCTGTTTGCTCTGCACTTTTTGTGCAGCAACGCCCACGTTTCTACGCACGCGTAAGTTTATAAATTGTGCGGTGATCGATCTGAAACGCACGTCGCTTCGGCATCTCCAATTCACCTTTTCAAAGTACTGTTTTAGAAAAATGGCAACTTTAACACATACCATTAAGTGAAACATACTGAGAAGGTGACGGAAGATAAGAAGACTATGGGATGATAACGAGCGTCATCCTTGAACCCACAAAAGATGAGAAGGCTAGTCGACTTTCTAACAACACGCCGTAACAGCCGTAACTGTATACACTACACAGAGCCTATCTGCTTTGCAATACTGAGTGCTTCTTCTTGTGCTTCAGGATTAAACCTGTGGTGTCTATTCTGTCTATTAAAACGCTTCCATTTCGTCATCCCACACATCACAACATGAACACGGGCTTGACGAAATGCAACCACAAAGTATATAATCTAGTATTCTCTGTGACATGACCCGCAGAATATGCAACGAGTTAAGACTCCCGGAGCACTGATAAACCATCTACCCGGACCAAAACAACGAAGCCCAACACCAGTACGATCACGTGGAATAGTATCAGGGCTTTCATCGAACAAGATTATGTGAACGAACGCATTGATCTAGAAATAAATGTATTCAAATTGCCCAAAACACGGAAAAACTCAGAACGCGATAAAGCTTAGGCACGGACGAACCGTATATCAATTCTTCACCTCCTTAATCTTTTAGTGACCTGTCTCATCGAACGATTAACAAAACCGCAGAAACAGGAAGACTTAAAGCACCTAACTGCCTCCGATCAACTCACAGTTCAAGTACGCCGCCTTACAAAGTGAAGAAAACAAATAAAGTAAAAAGACAACGAAAAAGCCCCTGAGGACGCAATGAGCGGTCTTATTGACCCGAGTGTCACCCCCCTCGAGGAACAAGCTTGCTCGCTGCACCCTTCAATGCGTCGCTGTGACTGCGCTCCCTTTGCAGGAATCGCTCCTTCGCCCCCGATCACCCCATCAGCAATTAACTCTTCAAGCCGGGCATATCGACACTCCGGAAATTGTTAGATGCAGCCTGCTCGTCGTCTTTTTCTATATAAAAAAAATCCTGGGCCAACTCCGCACGTGAAACCAGGGGAGGGTCGAAGCATGCAGTGTATAAGTTCTTGGCGCCCTGGCGTTTTTGCCAAGGGACATGAAACCGTCGGTGGATAGAGGTATACAGCTTTGCTGTAAAAGCCTGGTGTCTTTGAAGCACGAAGCGTTGTAGAGCGAGGCGTAAATGAGTGTCCCGGTGTCTTTTTAGTACGCGTTACGAAGCCTTCCAGCGCGAGGCGTAAACGAGTGTCCCGGTGTTTTAGTATCGTGACTACATGAGACCACGATTACGACGACGACATGAGACGCCGACAGCCCGAGCACCTAGGGGACTTCGCCCCTAATTCAACTACGCGAGTTGTTGAACGAACGGGCGACACATGGGATCCTTCCGGGGAGCTACGTAGGGAGCTATTCGGTCGCCCGAGTTTCCTCCTTACGCACACAAAGTCAGTTTCGCAGTTTTAAAGCGAAGCTTTTATGCCTAGGGTTCCGTTCACTTTTGCCTGTGCATTTGCAAAAACGCCTTGCGGCCAAGCCAACTTTATCGCCGGCGCTCAGCAGAAAATGAAAACTTCCCCCAAACAATTGAGCTATACAATCAGCCACTAAGACGACTCTATCATTTCTTGGAGTTTCAGTTAATAGCCATAATGATAGTTCACACTGAAGGTGTAAACGTTGCACAATTGCCGTCTGCTGTCAATGCATGAGCACCCACGCAAGGGAAACACAGAGCCCAGGTTTTGTCTTCTCGGCTAAAACCCTAGACTATCCAAGTTTTTATTAAGAAATCATAAAGCTGCTGGCATTATCACTACGGAATGGTGAGCAAAATAAGTACGTGTACATTCTCTAACCACCTGTGGGATGTTTATTTTATACAGCTTTATGAAGGAATTAGAGAATGGCTCTTTTTTTTTTTTTTTTTTGTGCGTATGCGTGATTGTTGCGTCATCGAAACGAGTACTTTGCGGCTAGGATAGAAGCCGTAAAACCCGTCTGCTTCGTACGGTGAGCGGAAAAATCTCCTTCGCCGCGCGCCTTCATGGCTCAGTGGTTAACGCGTTCGGCCGCAGCGCGCAAGGTCGCTGGATCGATTTAGTTAAAGGCCAAATGCGAGAACACCCGTTTCCTCACGCCTTGTTATTTTTCCAGTTTTGTGCGTGCGCTGAAAAGTAGGCAGTTATCAACTCGGATCCCGAGGCAGGGGTTGGCGTCAGTGCAGCGGGCGTTTCTTTGGGGCATACGTGCAGCACACGATGAGGCCATCAGCAAACATTCGATATTTGAATTTTTTATGTTCGGCACAGAGTTCAACCTTCACGGAAACTCCAGCTTGTATACAGTAACTCTTCACCGATCCCGATAGGTTAGATTTCTTCTAGTGCTCAGACGGTGATTACGGGCGTCATTTCCCACCCGTCGCGGTCACCCTTCGACTGACGTGTCTGGCTGTTTTTACACAAAATCGTGAGTACGAATTTTCGTGGACGAGACGGCCAGAAATTTCAGTGACAGACAAATCCGTGGCCACGCCAAGTTCATAGAGGTTTCGGTGGTTAATTATAATCGGTAGCCACTATACTCGGCACTTGGTCTTTGCGCTAGTGATTTATTGGCTCTTTTATTCAAGGTGCTCAATTTAATGTTCTCCAAAAATGGGGAACAAAAGTAGGAAACAGTTTGAGTAAAGTGTAACATTTAAATATTGCCCTAGCGTAGCTTCGATTGGCCGTTTCTGCAGAAACGGCCAATCGTAACTACGACGGGAGGAGCGAATGAATTCACTTGGTGGGAAGCTCCATGGCCCTTGACAGCGTGTTAGCACTTTCTTATATTTGAGCTTTAATGGTGTTCTGGCCCATGCGAAATGCTGCCGACTTGCACAGCGTGTAGACAGTGGGTGGGTAATCGGTGCAGGATCTTATCATCGACGGGACCACCGTAGGAGTCGCGTCTAAATCGTGTCAAACGGTGAGGTGCGGGTGATGAGGTCCGACCTTCCGACATAGCTCATGCAAAAATCGGTGGATGAGATTGCCTGGCCGGACCAATTAGACGCCACCTGGACGAAATGGAATCGTGAACCCGCAATGACGCACCCTCGCCAACATCCATGTATATGTAAGACGAGAAAGAACCCTTTCGTTCTGTCACCTAACCGTGCGAGCTTATACGTGCGCGTACGTGCGAGCGGCGCGCGTGGCTGAAACCGGTATTTCTAACTGTCCGCTCAGCGTTTATGCACGCGCGGTCAGCCTGGCAACCCCAGCTGGCGCTGCTAAGAAAAACGAAAGCAAGAAAAAACAAACGCGATCAGGTAATAGAGAGGGAGACGTCGTATAAACGAAACGCGGAGAGCAAGGCGATTGCGGAAACTCCTTCATTTGCCGCAGCTTCCCCCTTTCACGGTGGACCTTGTTTCTACTTTTCTCTCTTGTTTTTGTTTTTTTTTTCGCGCGCGCATATCCGACGCGAATGCCAGCCGCACTCATTTCCGCCGCTCGGACTCATGCGGTCGCGGATGTAAAAGGTGGGGGGCCAGGGATAACGGTATACGACCGGACTGCGCACAGCTGCGTTTCTCCGCGTGGCGTAGGAGTCGCGTGGTCTGCTACCCGTTTATTTTTCTTTGTTTGCTTGTTTACTTCCTCCTTTGATGACGTTGTTGTGGTCGCTCTCGTTGCTTCCGGCTTTTATCCGACGGGGTTTTATGGAGAACGAAAATGGGGAGTGCAGGCGGCGGTGATTCTAAAGACAGCTCCGATTCGTTCTCGATCGGCGTGCGGACTTTTGCGCGTTCCGTCACGCACCAGTAACGCTCACTGTCGCGTCAGTTGATTCGGCCTTTGAGGGCCATTTTCTCGCACGAGCCAGACAGCCTGGCTCTTTTTCAGCGCAGTTTTGCGCAGGTCGCTGAGGAAATCGCTTTCTCACGAAGCGATGCCTTTTCCGCTTCCCCGTAGGCCGGAGTGCTGTCGATAGAGGTAACGGTTAAGTTGTATACCCACTCGGGGATTTCTTTGGTTTGCGCGCGAGTTATCTCTGGAATAAACCGTACTGCCAGATCGGGACTTCGATCACGCCGTTGGTGTGCGCCGTCCTTCAGGCAAAGGGACCTCGTGGCCGTGCACGTAGGATGTACTTACTTTAGTTTGGCCGCGTGTCTTTAGAACGGAGTTTTGTTGAAGTATTGAGCCCGACATCTGTGCCCTTGTGCAGGCGTTTCATAGGGGAAACGACTGTTAGCGGAAGCGACAGCATCGTGTGAAACGACAATGCATTAAACCTCATGTTTCGGTTATGGATACATTAAACGACATGGTTGGGATACGTTTAAAAAAAATCACTCCGCCTTAAAGACCGGCTATACAGTAAAGCCCGCTTATATCGAACACGGATATATCGAATTATTGCCTATATCAAACCCTTGTATAATTATGGTAAAAATTACATGCATTTAAAACTTTTTATATCGAACGCGATTTTGCTCACAATGGATATATCAAAATCTCCCGCGCGGGATTTTTCGCTCTGCTTAGGCATGCGGCGGGCTTTCCTGCAATACATCGGCGCGCAGCGGTGCCACGGGTATCGCTTGCGACTCCCGCGCGAGCTCGGGCGCGTCCAAACCGTCCGTGGCGGAGTGGACCAGCTCCACGCATGCATGTCGTTGGAGCAGAAAGCGCCATTGGGCGCTTGTATCCATGCTTGTCTCCGCTCTGTCGAAGACGCCGAGGACTCCGTACCGCTTCCGAGCACGAGCGAAGCCGTCGCTGCCATGGCCCTGCTACGGCGATACTGCAGTGCCATTGAGGGCAGCGGTCTTGTGCTTGTCGACTGTTTAGATACCGTGAAGCAAGCAGTCACCAGCAACGCGCTGTGCTCCAAGAAGCAGGCTACACTCACGCAGTTCTTCTGCCCCAATAAATTAATGTGTTCTTTCCAAGAAAGTGTCGTATCAATAGTGAACTGCAGGGTGGTAAGAGCTCAGCGTTAGCTCGTGACTCCGTCGGCAAGATTGCTCTCTTATAAGTTTTTTTTCTTCACTTTCTATATCAAATTTTTGCTATATCGAACTATTTTACAATCCTCGCGCTGTTCCATATAAGCGGGCTTTACTTACTCGTTGCCACAACGGTAAGCTCTTCCACAAAGCCACAGTTACCTGTACTTGCAAAAGGAAAGTAGGGGAATCGACGGAGTCAGTCATCGCGTATTTTAGGGGCGAAGCACCTTAGGACCACCTTAGACTGTCCGGGGCTTGGCATCCGTGTACACAGTGTTGCGCATGCGCGAGGAGCATTGAGTTGGATTGTATCAGATTGGATTGGATTGAAATGGATTGGATTGGATTTGGATTCGATTAGATTGGATTGAAATGGATTGGATTGGATAGGGTTAAATTGAATTGTAACGGATTGGATTGCATTGAATTTGAATTGTATATACTGTTCACACGCGTTGTCACTCATTTACATGCGCGAGTAGGCAATGCCACGGGTGATTTACGGTAAGAACGATCCCCAGTGCTTCGCCCACTCGTCATGATTCACTTCGTGGAGATGCGTGATTTTTTTTATTGCAATCGCAAGTATTCCATGTCTGGCCATACACTCCAACACGCACACACAAGGATGCGCTTTTGTAAAACCAGGAGCGTTTAGTTTATTCTTCCTTTACCCAACATGGCGATGCGAAATCAGAGGCAGGATCATTACCCCGCTTTAGCGACACAGACGCACACTCTACCGCACAGGCGCACATTAAAAACCTTTTTTCGAGCTTCTCGGAAGTAATGCGTCCAGAATTACAAAACTAATTCAGGATGCTGTCGACTTCTCCCTTTTCTTTACTCAAGATGACAGCTTTTCTTGGGCTACGTAAATCCGAAAATTTGGCACTGTCTGTCTGTTCCTAGAATTAGTCACCCGGTCACCGGAGAAAACTTATCAGAATTCTTCCACGAAAGGTTTATATAGGGAAAACTTTTCCAAGGCAGTAAATCTATAATCGCCCCCTATACTTGCAAACATTTTCAGCAAAAAAAAAATATGCACATTTGGGGCAAAACATCGATGCACAACTGGCCCTCGCAGTGCTCTTTTAATTAAACATACATGGCTGCTCAAGTTTTGCAATAGAACATAACAAGTACGCGTTGGAAACAATGCTTTGACCCCAAAAATACAAGAAAATGTTGGCGCAGCTTGAACTAGTTGTGCAAGGCTGAAGAAACAGCGGAGCCCAAGGTCAACTTAGCTGATTCCGGTTTCGCTAGGGTTTGGCGCAAGATTCGGAGTTGGATCATAGGTGTCTCATGTGTTCTCCAGCAGCGACACGACGTCTTTCGTGCTGTGCTTCTTCTTTCTCAGGATTTGCATACTTTTTCGGCCGACCTAAGTTTTGCGGGATTGTAAATGATGTACTTGGCTCGGAGTGAAAAGGCGCTGTGTGTCGCCGACTCACCGACGCGGCGACTGACGTCATAGTTACGCAGGTGCGCGAAGGTCGTACCGGGCGCCTCGCGCCGGAGCAGTTTTTTTTTTTCTTGGTATTTTTTTTTTGCTAACGCCACCGGACCAAGCTCAACAGCTTCGCTGTTAAAAAGCGCTCGCGCCCTACCTAGACCTCAAGGCGGTAATCCAAGAAGTTCAAAAGTAACGAGTTGTTTCAGTAGATTTCACGCGAACACTCGAACACGGGAAAATTGAATTGACTTGAGAAAACCTCCACCGTGTTTATCGTGAGAGGAGAAAAAACGGGATGGGAAGAGCGTGCGAGATTGGCGGGAAAAAGCAGAGACATTTACGTGACAACGGTCGCAGAAGACTCGTTTTTTGTTGACTTTGCAGTGAATTAAGCAGACACGCGGGTAATTTTTTTGTTTGTTTGTTTTCGCTCCTCTGCTGACTAATATCGTCCCCGTTGAGACAGCCTTTGTACTTTGACGAACGGCTGCTTGTACGTGTTTGTTTCGCATATCTTGTTTTGATTACCTCGATTCTCTTTTCAATTGTATTTTTATGTCCGGACTCTGCTGGCAGCATTCTCTTGCTTTTACTTTCCTTTTTTTTTCAACGCTTCTTGTTTGTCTTCGTCCTGCTGTAACCCTAATGTCTAATATTCACCACTCATCAACGTAGTCACTCACCATCTGGTGTAGCAAGCCTTGTCCCTAGCAGGGCTGACCTCACCAGTTCACATTAAAGAGCCTTCTCTCTCTCTCTCTCTCTCTCTCTCTCTCTCTCTCTCTCTCTCTCTCTCTCTCTCTCTCTCTCTCTCTCTCTCTCTCTCTCTCTCTCTCTCTCTCTCTCTCTCTCTCTCTCTCTCTCTCTCTCTCTCTCTCTCTCTCTCTCTCTCTCTCCCGGTGGTAACGCACGCACATCAACTACAACATTTTGTGGTGCAAATAAGTTATGATACGAAGGCACACTAACAACACAGCCATAATAGACGAACTGGAGTTTAGCTGCACCGGGGATCCGCTGTGTTGCATTATAAGGACAGTGGCGCAATCTCCACGCCACAGAAAAAGACACGCGATTCGTGGGTGAAGAGAGGCAAGGACATGTGCGTCACACAGGTGGCCGCAGAATCGCGCGCGGCATTGCACAATATAAGGAGGGAGAGAGGCACCGCGGGCGGCGAGTAGTATACATAACTCGGAAAAGGGGCAGTAGAGAGGAGGATGTAGCAGCGCTGCAACCATACTCCCTCGGTAGGTGGCCATGCTTCACTGTGCATGTTGAAAAGCCGGCAAAGGTTACACCGACCTTTTTCAGGTCGGCGTCACGTCTACACACAAATGAATTGCTAAGACAATTTTTAAAAATATTTAAGCTGTCCTATACCAAAATATGGAGACGCTGGGACCCCTGTTTTGATTTTCTGGTGATTTTTTTTTCGTACCCTGAAATGAGTTGGTCTACGCTCGGTCTGTCGCCGTAGACGATCTGCTGAGTCCTAGCCATAGACAGCTTCGCGGTAGAAAGCAATAATGATTGGGACGGACGCCTTCAGAGATTCGTACGACATGAACGCACGATCGCCGGAGTAGTTCGTGACTGATCACCCGGTAGGAGGCCAGCGATGACGGACGGTTGCGTATGGTTATCCCTCCCAAAGAGCTCGGGACGAACGTCCGCGCGGACAAAGGGGGAGTTGGAGAATGATGCGCGCCTGGTTCGCTGATTGCGGCCTTCCGGTGCCGCCCGCATAGAAGACGGTACCCGCCAAATATGCTGAAGCTGCGTCGTGACCAATACCCCGGGCAGAGTACGTCCTGAAGCTCGTGTTCCCTGTCGATGGCGTCCTATTCCAGTACCGATGCGAAACGTTCCTGACAGCTTCCCCGAGCTTACGCGCCTGTGGAGCTGCTGCTCCATAGGAGTTTATGACTTAATCCACCATTGCTTCGTATAATTTATAGATTGCACTTGCTGATTGAAATTCAAATACACATCTTCTCCTGAAGAAAAAACAAGACGGTGACATCACCACACGTGTACGCAGCTATGCATGCGGCCCGAAGAGATTTCCAACCACCCACCGCACTTTGCGAAGTATTCTGTAAACTGACACTTATAATATTAACCGTGACTGTATAGAAGTAAAATGGAGGAGCATCCTGTGGCTCTAAAAAAATCGTGCGCATGGTCACAGGTCAGGCGGTGCTCCAGCGATGTTGGCCATACTTTATCGCGAATCAGGATTCAACGGTAAAAATCACGAAGCCCTGACGTCAGCATTCCCTCTTACAAATGTCACTCCTCCTCATTGAGTGACGTCCCTCCGTGAGGAAGGGTAGACGGTTGAACTTTGCTGTCAGCTTCGATACCGAAATGTTTATCCATCACTTGTGTTCAAACCACGTGCGCCATGTGGATAAATTGGCCGTGAACTTCCTGGTGGTGGTGACGTTCATGATAACGACGCTGCCCTCGTTGATTGTGGCACGTACGCAACAGGGGAATTGTCCGGAGATAATGGTGTGAGTGTTAAAATTGGAAGGGAACTGAAGGAATGTGCAATGTAATAACGATCCGAATATCGCAGTAATTATGTTATCCTTGGCAATTCAAGATTTACTCGCTGTGGCTCACTGGCCAAGGCGTTGTGCTGCTGATCCCAAGAACGTGGGTTTGATCCCGGCCGCGGTGGCTGCTTTTCCGGTGCAGGCTAAAAGCGAAAGCGCCCGTGTGTACGAGATTTCGCCGCACGTTAAAGATTCCCAGGTGGTCAAAAATTAATCCGGAGCCCTTCACTACGGCACACTTCATAACCTAGGTATAGCTCCGGCACGTTAAACCCCATAATGTGCATTCAAGAGGTATGTCGACGAAAGATAAGCAGGAGTAAACTTTATTGAGCTTACAAAATAAAATGAAACAAAAAAAAACATGGACAAATTTACAAGTCTCTCTCTTTATGTCACCCAGATTTGCGGCCCCGAAGGAGAAAATAAACGGCATATACACGGTCAGCCCCATGCGGGTAATCGGCTCCTCCGAGCGGAATCGTCTAGTAGCCGGAGCCTGGCCGGAACCTGGCCAGCAGCTGCAGAAAGCCCTGATCTGAAAAGTGCAAATTTACTTTATAAATCCGGCTGCGGAGATCAGTGAAGGTTAGCTGGCTCCAAAGAGGCATTGAATCATCTAACTTTGTAGTGGCTAGCTGCCATCACCACGGGCCAGTTTCCCTAAGCGGGCATGTGTGGGGTGTCGAGGGTGTTTTTTTTTTTTTTTTTTTCAATACGAAGGCCAGCAACAACGGCGCTCGCAAGAGATTGAGGGAAAAGTGTCACTAGCGTCGCTGCAGTAAAAAAACGATTTTCAGGCACGGCCAAGTACAAATTGTCGAATAAATGCTTAAACAACACTGTTATCAAGCCCCTTCAAAGTTGACATCACTACTAGCGTAAAGTTCCAAAAGAACAGACACCCGAATCCCGATGTACATAGATATGTGAAAAATACGGAATGCGCGTACTTTCGGGTCAGGTGCGAAAAACTACAGAAAAGTGGCCGGTCCGCCAACCAAAACTGCGGAGATATCAAGGGAAAAAAACGGGACATCTCTACTAGCCTGAAACTTGGGGAGGGGCGAAGCATGCAGTGTATTGTTGGCTCCTTGGCGTTTTTGCCAACGGTGATGAAACCGTTAGGGGGTAGAGGTATACGGCCTTGGTGTAAAATTCTGGTGTCTTTAAAGCGCGAAGTGTTCTAGCGCGAAACGTTGGAAAACGAGTGTCCTGGTTTGTTCTTTAAGTCCGCGTTTTTGCCCACGGAGATGAAACGTTCTAGCGCCAAACGTTGGAAAACGAGTGTCCCGGTGTTGCATTACCGTGGCTACATGAAACGACGACGACGACAGGAGACGCCGAGAGCCTGAGCCATTAAGGGTATTCACCCCTTACACGAGATGGGCGAGCTTTCGCGTCAAGTGCGGAAAGGACAAATAAGTGACGGGATCAACACGTGAATACATAATTCGCGTTTACATTGTTCACTCGCCGGTGCTGAGGCCATCAATTTTAGGGGGTGGGTGATCTTTGGGGTCTTTTAGTGAATTGAATATTTCACCCCTAAAGGGTGTGGGGGACGTTTCGGGGAGAGCGTTCTCTCGTAACTTTACGGTACGCACACATAACTTGCGATGAAGTCGTTGTTACACGAGCCACATAAGCAGTTTGATACTAAAGTAGATAGTCTTTGAGGCCTTAAATACCCCAACAAGACCCGTGTGTCCCTAAAAAACGCTATATGCTGATCCGCATTAGGTCGATTGGGCTTCCATTGCGCTTTTTTTTTTCAGGGGAAATATAGGAGGTCTTATATGAGAATATGAAGTCCTTGGGGCTTTGTTTTAAGTTTCTCCATAAAACCGCATGCATCCCTCTGAAACGCTATAGAATGAGCCACTTCGAAGTCGGCGTCACTACTATATACAAAAAATGCATTGCTTCCTATGCCCCCCTGGTGCCGTCCATCATTTCGCTAAGACGCACTGCAGGAAAGCCAACTTTACACAATAGGCTTCCACAAAGGACACACATAATGATGCTGATGATGGCGGTGTGGGTGGTGTTGATTAAACTCGAAACGTCTCAGGAAAAAAAAAAAACCCCTTCCCGAGGTTGGAATCTAGCCTGGGTCCCTCGCGTTCTGAGGCCGGTGTCTATACGATTGCGACATTCCGGCACGGTCGAAGCAGTTTAGATCTTGGACTTTGACTTTGACTCAGTTTTCAGGGGAAAGGTTCACATTTTAACCATTTTTCTCTTACGAAAAGGGCTTTGATTTTCAATGGCATTTTCCGATGCAGCGAACGCGTGACACATCAAGCGTTACATATGGTCAACCGGTTTTCTTCGTAGAGTCTACATAGAAATCGATTCGTCATTTAAAAAAAGATAGCAATATTTAACCACTCAGACAATTGGGACGGTTTTTTTGGAATCCATTCAGTTTTTTTTTTTTTTATGAGAAGTTACTGCTTATAAAATACCATCGCCTCTTCTTTTTCATGGGCGTTACGGGTGTCAAACAGCTAAAACAAGAATAGAAAAACTCCTGTGTTTGAAAGGAACTGGCCAGCTGACTCAAATCCACACAGCTTTGCCGCATATAAGCCGCAGTAAAAGGAGTAATTTGTAGACTTTTATTAAGTACGCCTGTTGCAAAAGATAGTTGAAAGAAACATCTTGGCTAAATAAACAGGCCGGAATGCAAAGAAAAAGCTTGCGTACTTTGGCGCTTCAGCTTTATTCATTCTTTTGTTAACTATTTGATCGCTTCGGACTTACCAACCCTTGCTTCTTAGTTTGCCAAACCAGTCCGCACATGGCCTGTCTACGTGAGAATACAGTCGAGCACGGATATATCGAACACGGATATATCGAATTATTGTCTATATCGAACTCATGAATTATCCCCTTGAAAATTCTGTGTAAAAGTATAGGAATTCGTACGTTTATATCGAACGGTATTTTTCTCGACATTGGGTATATCGAACACCGCACGAGCTGGAAATCTGCTCTTCGGCGGTCGCTGCACCCCCGATTTCCGCGGTCGCTTAGTGCCTTCGCCTAAACCCGACAGGGACGCAAGCCGGGGTGTCGGAGCGTCATGCTTGCCTTCTCATGGATAACTGCTCGGCCAACCAAACCAACTGCGAGCTCGACAACATCGAGTTCAAGTTTCTGCCTCCGAACGCAACAGCCAGGCTGCAGCCGTTAGACCACTCGACTAAGTCGTTCAAGGTTGGGTACAGGAGGCGACTCCTCGATAGGCTTTTGATGAACCTCCGCGTGGGCACCGAGCTTAAAGTTGACCAGCTGGGGGCCATACACATGATGACGGGGGCCTGGAACAGCGTAAAGCAGAGCGTGGCCAACTGCTTCCGGAAGGCAGGCTTCGTGACGGCCGAACTTTTGGAAGCTTGCGAAGACGGCGACGACGACGAATAGGGCATGGACGACACGTTTCGCGCGCTGTCGTCCCTTTTCCCGCCTGCTGTTACCAGACTGTCTGCCGGCGACTTCGTGAACGCTGACAGCAATCTTTAGGCTGTTGCGAGCGTCGGTGACGGGGATATCGTAGCTGCGGTTGCAGGAACCCACGCTAATAGCTCGAGTTGCGAAGACCGTCCGGACGAGGATGCGGCTACACTATCGTGCTCCGCCGGTGAACTGACGGCTGCGTTGATCAGCTTGATTCTACGTAGTTGCGGCGACATGGGAGGAACTGGGCTGTCACACCTGGATAGCCCCGAGAAGATCGAGACCAGCGTCTTTAATTCCATGTACAGGACGAAGAAGTAGGCCTCGATCAGCGATTTCTTTTCACGCAAATAAAGCATTCTATTGCGCCGTTAGTGCGGAATTAGTTGTCATTCTTGAATGCGCCGATCGGTACGTGGTCGTCCGCCAGAGGTGGGGTCTCACAGCCCATATTTTTTATATCGAATTTTTTATATATCGAACTATTTCGCGATCCCTTTGGAGTTCGATATATCCGTGTTCGACTGTATAACACGCTTGTTATGGATGCGCACATCTCGACTCAAAACAATAAACAGCATTTGCTAACCAGGCCAAACTGGGCGTTGAAAATTCATGTTCGAGTTGTCGCTAGGCAATAGAGGAATCAAGAAAGCGTATACGTGGCTTCAAGTGTTGGTAACTTCCAGTGTATCCGTGACGCCGTACCGCCTGCTACTCCAATCTAATTCTATTCAAGCGAATTACGCGCTCGTCTCCCAGCGTGCTGTGCGTTCTAACAACCGCGGCGTACACAGCAACGCGCGACCTTCAAGGGTGTCTCAGACGCTTAGGTGTAGTGACGTCACACCAGCTTCACGTCTCTCACACCCGTTTTCACTGTTTTCACTCGTGACCTGACCTTCTGTGCGGCAGGCGTCTCACGTACCACAAAAGTGGTCGGTGAATAACCTTCGGAAGTTTCGAGTGGAAAATTGGCGGGTCATCCTTCCGATCCACGCGGTAGCAGTGCGATTCCAATTGGCCAGGACTGATTTGTGTTGACGGGTTGCTTGATCCCTCTACGCTCCCCGCGCTCTGCCCTTCCAATACATTCACGGTCCGGTCACTTCGTCCTCCTCTCCACTCTCGCCGAGGCTGAACACAGCAAACAACGCCGACGGGTATTTGGGAAATTACGCCACTATAGTGCTCTAATAAAGTAAGCGTGTATACACAGTAGCGCGTAGTCGAGGTTGCACAAACTTTGGTTGGCCGAGTTGCGAGGAATGCATCACACTGACCAGCGCAGGCGGCGAAAATGCGATCGCATTCCTGACTGTACGCACAGCGGGGCTGCGAACTGGACCACGAACCGCTCCCATGGAGCGCGCGTCTTGGGAAAGAGTTATGGCAACAGGAACAGCAACGAAGGAGAAAAAAACAATGACGACCTGATGCGGATGCAATGAAGGAAGTGAGAACAAAAAAAGAAAAGAAAAAGAACCGGCCGCCAGGTCAGTGCACAACAAACGGAAGCGACAGGGGCGGCGGGCGTGCCGCCGACACCACGGGAGAGCGGACGCTCCGGGCTGCACCAAACCACGACCCCTTGAAGGCTCCTGCTGCGCCGCAAGACATCGATGAGCTGCTTCCTTGACAATCAGTACTCCTAGGCGAAGCCTAAGGGCAACAAAAATGAAAGCGCGCGAAAAGTTATCCAAACAAAACGCAGTTCTCAAGAGACCAAGATCAGGGAGGATGACCGCTTCTCCCGTCACCACCGAGACAGGGGAGTTACGCACACGGCTTTGTCACTAGCCCGAAGACAACGAGTTGACGAGGGCCAACGTGAGTGGACGAACGCGAAAAACGTCACCGCGAGGGGTCAGCCAGAGCCAATCGCCGGCCGATTGATGGGCAACGTCCACGGTGCTCCGGGACGGCTGTCCACTGCTGTCGATAGCGTCCTAATTGCCCGGGTCGTGTGCTCGTCCGGCAGCGAAGGCGGAACCGCCGGCAGCGATGCTCCGTACGTGCTCCTGGTTCTCACGGTCTGGGCGGGCCCTCTCTCGTCCCGCCGAGTGGGCACGCGTGCGTGCGCCCATGCGTCCCTGTTGTTCTCAGCTTCGCGTTCGCAGTCTTGTTGCTCGCCCTTAATGGAACACACGTTGCCTGCCCAGGTGTTCGTCCGTAGCGCTATGCAGACGGTTACGCCCAAATCAACACTGCGGCTGCTCAACGGGCAGCATAACGTGTGGCTGCCGCTCCTTCACCTACGCATGAACTCGTCGGCGTCGTTAGTGGAACATTTGGCATAATAGGACTTTCGAGAACGTGTAAGATTTCTACGAACATTGAGGTGCGATTCTTGGGCGCAAGCTGCGTTTGCGTTGTTACAGATCCTGGGCACAGCCCCCGCGGAACGCGGTTGTCTCAATTGTTCCAGTCATAATTGCCAGATGAGCAGCCAGGATCTATAGGGGCCGTTCATTTTCTCAAGGAAAGTCGCGACAGTACTTGTCGTCTTAGAAGAGTGATACCGAAGTAGGCCGAGCACCGATAAACAGCAGCTGAAGACTCCCTTCTTGAAAACACTTCTGGTTTGTTTCCTGTACAATGTAGTTTGCTAGGGACTGTTGATCCTTAAGTGCAATTCTGGTGAGGAGATCAAAAATGGAAAATCGGACTGCCGGAAGCGAAAGGCAAAACAGCATATGTACAAAACGGACATTATAAACGGGGTTGACCTTAGATAATATAATCGCTGGAAGCAAGCCTCTAAGGATGGACAATCGACCTCTAAAGTAATACCTTTTAGAAAGAAAAGGAACATTGTAGTCCTCTTAGTTCCATTAGTAGGATCCTAAAGTAGGATCCTACGTGAAAGTAGGTCTGTCGGGTTCCAACCGCAGGATGCTATTGGTGAATTTAATCACGCGTAAGTTAGCCTCCGTGCCAATCCGGTTGCTCAATGCATTCACAGTACGGTTCATGCTGTTGCAATGCAAAAATATTATTATGTTTTCCTCTCAGCTATCATTAATACTAAACGATGCTTGAAACAGTTCATTTCGGTTCACTTAACATTCTGTCCTGTTTCCTTCCCGTCCTTGCCCGGCTCGCTGCTCAACGAACAGGTTTCGATGTTCTCTTTGGTAAATCCGTGCTCGAGCAAACTATTCCCAGCAAACTGGAACCGGCAGACGCGATCTCAAGGTCCGTTCCCGTCGCCTCAGTTTAAGCGAACTTGAGCGGTAAATAACGGAAAGTGGTATAACTCGCTCGCATGATCGGCAGCAGCACCTCTTTGCTGTCGATAAAGCGCAGGCTCGAAGGCTGTAGTCATAGAAGCGATGTTCTGCGTTCAAGAAGCTTGAATACCAGGAAGATGTAGGTAGAATTTCTTCAACACACCCTGTCGTGCACGGCGGTAGCGCCTTTATGGGTTTCACGCCGTTTAAGACAGTCCAGCTGGGCGGTAATTGCTCTAGTTTTATTAATTACACGGCAGGAAGACAGGAGGACGTGAGAAGGTTCATACCCAATCGAACACCGTGTGTCTATTCCACTTCTGAAGCGTCGTCACGGTCCGAAATCTAGGCCTCTGGCCACTGCCTGAAGCGACAGTAATTACGAGCCAACGGGCACGTCCTCTTTTCCTCGGCCTAGCTGGTGTGGAGACTCTAATGGAAAACAGTTTCCCAAGTGGCAGCTCGTCGCAGGGTATTCTATGTATACCTCCCGGGTGGGAGTCGTGACACTGTGCGACGTAACGTGACACGTTTATCTCCTCCGCATCCGCACGCGCCGCCAATTACTGGAGTCCGGCGGACGGTCCCTAGCAGCCGTCACGAACACGTCCCCAGAGGCCATAACCGTTAGGCCTAACGAGTCACTGCCACCTCCGACCGTAACGAGGAAGTGATTCGCATCGGCCTCTCCGGGGCCAATCTATTAGGAGTCGTTAGGCGAGTTGCATCCAGGAGGCTGAAAATGTCGCAGCGTCCACAAAATCGAAAGCAAAGCGAAAAAAACTCAAAAAGTGAGCATGGAAGGCACTAAGGCTGAATCTAGCTGGTCTTGTAGAGCAGGGGCGTAGTCAGAGGTGTTTCGGTGTCAGAACAGCCCCCGAAATTTTCTAAGTGCTGCATTCTCTCCCTCCTTTAAAGGTTTTTCTTTTTTCCTCCGAATTTTCTCACCGAACTGATATATAACAATGGAAAAACGAAAATAACAAAAGCGCTGGTTTTTCTTGACAAAAATTGTTCCTAAGAGCCATGTGTGCACTCGTATTTTCAGTAGACATAACAGTGAACAAAACAACTAGCCCTGTCTCTTTATTAAGGCGGAAAAACGGCCATGATATTGTTTGTGTGCGGGCCCTCTTACTTTTTACTGTTTTACCGATGACATATAGCACCCCGAAAAATATTTCTGGCTACGCCAGTATTGTGCAATAACTGGGCCCAAAGTATAAGAGTTTAAAACAATTTAAAGATCAACTAATTTTTAAGCTGATTAACAGGTACTCAAATTCTGAAACAGGCGTAGTGCTCAACTTTTCTATTAAGTCTAAGGAAAGCGTTATCTGAGACAGTTATATCAGGAGAGAAGGAAGTACTCTTCCTAAATTATCACCTTGCAGTACCAAAAATAGTGAAACTCCTTGGCTCCGTAACAATGTGCAAGAAGTACGTTTGGTTCGATTCCCAGCCGCGGCGGCCGCTTTTCTGGGAAAGGAGAAAAGCAAAAACGCCCGTGTGTGCGAGATTTCGGCGCACGTTTAAGCTTTCTAGGTGGTCAAAATTAATCCGGAGCCCTGCACTACGGCATGCCTTCATCGCCTGCGTTGCGTCGGCGCATTAAACCCTACAATCAATCAATCAAAGTTTGGGCTACATCAGCAGCGCCACTCATGCAAGCAGCGGCAGCGCATGGAAGTTTCTATATTCCAATTTCGTGCTCAAATAAATCGACCACGTGAGGTTTACCGAATGAGTGCAGTTTAAACTAGGATACACAGCGAGAACAGTGAATTTTTTTCTATCTCCCCTCTTTTCGCCGCCGCGTCTAACCCAGTTTTTTAACTGTTTACGTAAAAACCAATCCAACGCGTATTTTTCATTCCAAGAGCACTGGTACTCTCGGCTTATATTTTACCCCAAATATTCGCGACGTTTCGCGACGTTAAACCCTGCAATCAATCAATGAACGTTTGGCCTGTCGGCTACCTCCTTTTGGCATCCTCATAATCCCTTCCGCTTGATGTCGTTGCTGATTTCTTCAATGTTGGTTGGGGCCAGGCATGCACAAATTTTTTGATGAATTTTGTTGTAGTTTACACTGTAGCGCTTTTTCTTGTGGACTATTATGCTAGTTTGGCACTAGAGCTGTCCAGTAACCTAGAGACCCCTGGCGGCACCAAAGAATCGACGTTGTCAAGACGTCTTCAAGGCCTTACAGAAGCTTTCACGTCGAATTCGGATGAGCCAGCCGTCCCTATAAGCTTTTTTCCTTTGCTTCTAGCTGTACATTTTATTCGCAGTTACTCTATTCACTTGCAACCGCATACGTTCGGTAATCCCCGCCCTGCCCAGGAGTGCACTCTCACGCTGTCTAGAGCTCAAAACGGAATTTATCTCGAGATCGAGGGCCGAACGCTGCAATCATGGAAGTGAGATAACACGCCGATGCGTCACGTCACTCTTCCGGTACAACGGACAGAATAATGAACGCCTGCTTCGCGGGAAACCTTCCGGTCCGCGCACCGTTCCCGTTTCGTTCGCGGAGCCCATCTGGCACGCGACGCTATCTCCGCGAAGACGGACGGAGCATCGCCCGGAAAGGGTCATCGTGTAGCGGGAGAAACGACGGAGTCATTTTCGCCACCCTGGGAGACCGTGTATCCGCGTGCCCCACCCACGCACCGGAAATGAAGGCACGCACCCCCGTATTCGTCGTCGACGTCGTTCGGCTGCCGCTGCCTGCGCTGCATATCTGGGCGCCTGATGCGTGCGGAAGCACGCGTGAGGCGAGGTGCCGTGCGCGCCAAATGGGTCCCGCAGCCCATTGTTCGTGATCGCGGGAGGCTCACCGGTCTTGGGCGCTCCCAGCCGCGTCTGAATCGGGTTTCCAGGTGGTCCCGTTGCACCGCTAACCCGATAGAGCCTGAAGAGGCCAATTGGTGCGCGGGCGGGTCTACTGTTTGCGGCCAGTCGTTCGTTTTCGCGAATGCTTTAGAAAGGCGGGAGAGATCGCTATCAAAAATCTTATCTCGAGATCTTTTCTTTTGATAGCGACCGCCATGCCGAGACGATGGTCGGAAGCACTTTTTCGAATGTTAAAATGATGACGCCTTTGTACGTATCCTGACGCGATGCGAATAGTGTTACGGTGAGTTCTCTGGCCCAGTTTTCTTTCATATCTTAAACCTTAAAACGGGCTGTTTCACTTGAATAGAAAATCCCACAGATATACCTTTTACAGTGAATACTTGGGGCCGAGTGCTTAAAATTCCCAAATCAGAAGCAGGGAGCCTGGGCTAAATATCCGCAATTTCAAAACTGCCGAAAGCATTTTAATTCACAGATCTTCAGGCCAGTGATGTTCCGTGCGAGGAATTCTCCCTTTTCCGGGAAATTTCGTCTGTAATTTTGGCTAAGAGGGAAAACGGAATCTTTAATATATGGAGGGAATTTTAGGAGTCATGGAGAAAAAAAGAAAAATGTCAGTAACCGGACTTCGCATCATTTATTACTTTGTTTTCTTTTAAGAAGTTTCCTTAACACTTCCTCGGATTTATGTTCAAATATCAGCAGTCGTGTTCCCGCAAGCCACAAGCACCCAAGGCAACTTCCAATACAGTTAATAAAACTGGAGTGAGCATTGAGGAAAGAACATTCCATGTGGAAGAGCTAGTAAAGCATGAAACGGCGGCGGCTGAAGGGCTCAAGCCTGTTCGCATGTATTCCTGCGCAATATACAAAAAAGTACTTCGGGTGCGCCTTAGTCCACGTGCTTGCAGTCAACGAGAGATGACGTCAGAGTACCGGCGCTGAGCTAAAATTACCTTATCACCCAACAATGCCTTGTTATTTTTCATACGCGCAGTTTTTACTTAGATCTTTGGCATGAAAAGTAACCATGCTGTGTGGTACAAAACGAGAAATGCATAGTCAAAGGCTGCTGAGGGGCAGATGTAGTGGAATTTAGTTCATTCTGAAGCTCTCATTCTCTGAACGGCATCTGCGCCCGGAAGGCTACGTAAATTAGACATAGGTGGCGATGGCTAACGCCGAAAACCGGACAGGAATCCACGTAAAGATCCGTCAGCTGAAAAAAGAGCTGCAGCTGCAGCGGAGTTTTGCAGGGAATTCTTGAGAAACCTGCAGGGGAAAAGGGCTAAAAATAGGGAAATTTCTGAACCGAGAAATGAGAATTTTGTCTCCCCAGTACGGAACATCACTCCTTCAGGCGCCGCGGTGCATACGCAGTCTTGCTATCGAACGTATACTCCAAGCTACCGGCGGTGAATACGCGACGCTGGACACGCACACCGAGGGAGCGTACTCTCTATAAAAATATATTGACAGCCTTCGCTGAAAAATAGCGAATTATCATAAATTTGACCTCTTTTATGGACGCAGTGTAGAAGTGTAAGCAACAAAATTGAATAAGGAAATCTTACATACCAATTCGCACGCACGAAGACGTGAAATGCGATAACTCGACGAAGGCGAAATCACTTTGGGGGGTATTATACTAGTTTTATTAGCTCAGCGCTTCACGTACTTTTCCCAAAGATGGCGGATGAAGACTCGCAAGGTTGCGCAGCGCTCCGATTGTGCGGGCCCTTCTTCCGCCGTATTCGAAGCGCAGAGTAGAGCGTCGGCACGGAAGACTACGTGCCACGCCTGGCCCACCAACGCAGCGACAACCAACGCAGTATGGTCAGTGTCGGCTTCTGACATGATCGATGCGAAGCTGCGGCTTTCCGCGTTTGCAATCACCTATCTCCGCGCAATGTGTGGGCAGGAGCGGCTGCATGTTGATGGCGATCACAAAACCGCCAAAACCCGGAAAAAAAGGTGTGCACTGCACACGGAGGATGCGTATTGAAATGTTTTACGACGCTCTTGCGTACTTGCACAACCACGCCAAAGAAAACCGGTTTTACACATTGGGTTCGCCACATCTTCGCGTTTGGCGACGTGACAGGACCACTAAAAAGACGAGCGCACAGGAAGGGACACAAAATCGAGCACCTTTTATGCCTTCTGTTCAATTTTTGAGTTCCTTTTTAGCACTGCTATTACCATCTCACTTAGACACAAGTACTTATCAAGTGCAGGACTACTGCCTACCACGTCCACGCCTGTTGCTACTGTGGACGTAACAGGTCGACCCCCTCTCCTTAAAAAATTGGCCGCGTATCTGCTCCTTTCGTCGCAGGTGTCGACAAAAGACGATAGTCTTTTCGACAATTTCCAAGTAAATGCCTCCCTTCGCTTTCCCGCTCACCTCTCATGTTGCCCTCTTGCGTCGCGCTCCTCCCAAGGTAAACACGGTAAAGGTTTGCTCAAGTCAATTTAAATTTACCGCGTGCCGGGTGCCTCGATGTCAGCGCTGCCGTACGGCGGGGACGCACGTAAATCGAGGCGCCTCACTTCAACGTTTATAGAACCCCGTTGTCCTAGTCCATGTGCATTCCAATCAGAACGTGGAACCCATCTAGTGGAACCTTTTGTAACTGTTGCCGCTTGAGAAGTTATAGTGGTGCGGGCGACAGCAAGCGACGGAGTGAATTTTTTTCTGCAGCAGATGTAGTATTTCATTTCGTAAAAATCAAGCATCTATGAATTTTTTTATAAAGGAACACTGTCAATATCGCTTGTGTATTAATTTTCTGTCTTATGTTTGCGTAATGTCTTGTTCTTGTTCAACAATGTTGACAAGTATGAAGATATAAACCGGGCTTATACGTTTAGATCTGGCTGTGAGTATACAAGACTATTGCGCAGACTTCGTTTCACTTTGGCCGGGTGGCTGAATCGAGTCACAGACAGACAGACCAACAGACATACAGGCAGACAGACAAACATACATACAGAAAGACCAAGATTTCTAGGTTTAAGTAGCCAAAGAAACACTATCGTCTTTAAAAGAGAAAGGAAACGAAACAACGACATTCTTAGACGCTCCTTGCGTAGCTGCTGGAGTTACACAATACGTGAAGTATTCGAGCGTCGGCATAATCACAAAACGCCACAAAAACTTAAAACCCGCGGCGGTAGCTTGCGAACACTGAGTGCGTTCCCGATCCCTATCACCCGAATTCACCGCCCCAAATCCTTAGAAATGCTGGACTCGTGCAAACGCAAACGTGATGGCGTCCTGGCAAAATCCCGACGGGGCGTTCACTTTTTTTGTGACAAACGAACAAACGGGCAGGACAAGAGTCATCGGTCTTCGCGATGCCCTAGGAAGATAAAAGGCAGCTACAAAGCACGACATGGGGAAATCAAGATGCGCGCGACTCTTTTTATTGTTTCTTCCTCTCCGAACATTATCCTACACACCGGGGGTGTTATTGTGGTACCGGCACAATGGATAACAAGCAAAGCATACAATTACACAATAAACATAATGATACATGTGGACAGCGCATATAAAAATGTAATGATATACAATTACAAGAACCCAAGAAAACGTTGATGTTCAAGATATACAAGAACACGTTTATGATAAAATTATTACACATATACCGTAAAGGTGTACATAATGAAACGTGCAAATAGGTTAGTCATTACACACATACGTATAAACCATTTATACAAGAATTTTTTTTTTTCACTAACTTATCTATCACCAACTAATATGTACCTTCGATTTTTTTCGCCTCATGCGATAAAGAGGCTTTAAAAATTGTCAAAGCTTCACCATTCGAATTGCATCATTTCAGCCTAAAACACAGAGAGTAATGCTGCGCGTCCTTGGTTTGGGTTGAACCAAGAGACCAGTAGGCAGATTTGCCGCGAACAAAACGTTCCCATTTCATATAATTATTTCAAATGTATTAATAAAATAGACGCAGATTGCACAAGCGCCGCAGGGTTCTCATGTGAACGAGTTTTTTTTTTTTTTTTTGTATTCTTACGGGAACAGTTTCCGGAAAATCTAAATCAGTAACAATCTTTTTCAGCACAATTTCAGATGGTTGAGCACGCCACCTATAGGACGTATGGAGTGGAATGCCCATATATGCCTCCATCATATCGGTCTTTTGTTTGAGTCACACCCGTGTACTTGTATCCGTTAAATTCTCACGCAGAACTGTTATGGAATCAATGAAAGAAAACTAGGGCGTATCCGGTATATAAAATACATTTTTATCCCCACACATAGCTAGTACAGCGTGAGCTGAAGTAAACGGACCACGGGAGCTGTGGCCAAAACTAATCGCTGCGCCGTCTGGTTGCGCGGCGTCTGCTGTCGAGACCGCGCGCAGCGCAGACGCAACCTAGAAATACAGCACACATGCCGCTATCGCTCGCTCCTTCGCGACTGCTTCTTGCTTCGATAAATCAGCGCCAGGGGAATCACGCCGCGCAGTTAGAGGAACACTGCCGGGCACCGCCCTATCATTGAAAACGATGCGACTCACCTGATATGCGGCAGTGGTGCTTCGCTGCCACACACAGCGTACTGTGTCTGCGTTGGGCTCGTAGCCTTTTTTTTATTTTTCGGTATCACAAGGTCGCAGCGGGAAAGCATTGCAGTAAATACATCCGAAAAAAAAAATGGCCAACCAACGTGGGTGCTTTCTCTTAGCTCAAGATGGTGTACCGACTATTTTGCTTGTTTTGATATATTTGCGTAGTGAGTGATGGCTCTTTTGTAATGCGTGTTCAGCCCGTCGTCTTAGAATACTGGCGCCGGCAATCAAAGAAGGTAATCTTCTGCGCGGAGCTTAATTTTAGGCGTGCATTGCATGGCTGGGGATTTATACGGAGCACCCGAGGTTTTTTTGTTAAGTAATGAAGTTTCTCAGTTGAGATCTGTTGTCTTGTTGTTTGTTCGGTGGCGTGATATTGATAAACGCCTTCAAATTTCCGCATGAGAGATACAGAGTGGGTCCCATGGCTATTTGTGTACACCCTAATTTACTGCCTTTGTGGCCGCTCACCGGCCTAGTATTAACTAATTGATAGGTCCTCGTCACTCTCTGCTGTGACGTCTCTTTGGGAGGGGGGACTTTTGTAATTAAATTTAAGGGTATGGCGTTGGGAAGGAAATAGGGCTAGCTGCCCGCAGGACTTGGGATTTGTGACCTCTGATTTTTTATGCTAGTGGTACTCGGCCAGTAGCGCGCCGAAGACTCCTTCTGGGCTTGTAAAAGTGGTGGGGGACCCCACGATGAAATACGGTGATACGTGTCCTATTGTCGCACAATTAACCCTTGCAGCCAAAGTCGCTCATACACATATCTCTATGCCCGCCTTTTGAGTGTGGCTTTTCTGCATAATTGACACGTTGTTCAAAAAGCCAGCTTTAAAGTTTGTTATGTGAGGAGGCATTATTCAAACATGTCATGCGGCAAATCCACTTTTTTTATTTCGTGGCAGGGTTTGGGGGGAAAAAGGGAATTTGGGAGTATCGCGGAGGGACCCACAGAGTCCGAAGTGTCTTCACGTTCCTCTTTTTGTCTGCGGACCCCCATCTGAGAACGACGGCCCTCCCTGTGCAATGCTTTGTAGAATAATACGTGTAAATAAACTTGGCTGTGTTGAAGTGTACTGTCGTTTATTTGCCGCATACCGTACACCATAAGCTAGTAATCTTTTTATCTTCAATCATCGACGGAACGACCACCCTTTGGATCAAATCCTTCAATTTCAACTCGTGTCACAGAAGTGCGCAAGAATTGTCAATGATGTTTTCAAGTGCAAATAAGTCTAACAGAAAAAAGTAGTTTGCGTGCGCTTCGATAGTCGCTGGGCATTCAAGGCGTGGTTCAATAGGTATCTCGTATCTCAATGTAGTTTTTGAACATTAAATGTATGTGTCGGTGCCTCGAACCTGAAAAAAAATGCCAATCTGGATTTTCCCGAGCAATTGCGAAATGGCACATATGCCGCATACGGCAAGCCAAGTTTCATAAAGCAATACAGTACATACCTAAATACCGCAGTATTTGTCAAAACCTTAGCATGTAAGGTTAGCATCAATAATTTTTCGAGTTCGCTACATTCACGGGACGCTATAATTTATCATCGATCCTCAAAACCGACAAAGATGGTGTTTCGTTTTATTTTCTTCGACTGGACAGTGATTTTTTTCTGCTTCATTTTCTGCTTTAATATACGACGCGGGGGTGGGGTGGGGTGCAAAAAAACATCTTCAAGCACGAGGTAATCACCAACTCTGCCAGCGGAGCCTCGTTGGCGCCATTTGCGCCAGCGTGCCGTTTCCACTGGTGTGTTGACCAGCAGACAGCAAAAGGGCAGCGCGGTTCCCCTGGCGTCATTTTATCGGAGCGTGAGACAATTGCGAAGAAGGGAGCGATAGCGGCATGCGTACTGTACTGCTAGGCCGCGCCTGCGCTGTACGCGGTCTCGACTGCAGACGCCGTGCAACCAGACGGCGCAGCGATTAGTTTTGGCCACCGCTCCCGTGGTCCGTTTACTTCAGCTCACAGCTGTACATTAAAGAGTATACAGCGTTTATCGATTGACTAAAGTAACGTTTTGTGGGGGATGCGGCGATATAAAGTTATTTTCACCGAAAAAATACAATGTGAACTGGAAATAGCGATGATTACACTATGATTACAGCACTGTCCCCTGTGGAGAAGCCGAAGTAACATACGTAGAAGCAAACCAGCCGAAATATTTTTTTTCGCCCAATAGTTTTGAGGTAGGTACCCTTTCAAGGTCTTCAAGAATCCTTAGCGTAAAAATTTAAGCTTTTATGCTCAGCCGTGTGTTGGTAGACGCTTTGAGAATGCATGACTGCGCAGTACACCTGCGGCTGTTCCTGCACTCTTGCTGCGGTGGAAATTTTCCTCCTGCATTTTGCAAGCCAAATAGCTGCACTCTGTAGCTAGAGGGTGGCAGTGGCATTCACAGATGGCTGTCATTGAAACGGTGACTCAACCTCCCTACCTGTTCTCTCTCCTCTTGTTCTCCAAATGCAATAAGTATAAATGCTATCAGGCGCGAATCCAATGCCCTTGTTAGGTTGCAAACAGCTCCCTACAGTTTCGTTGCTTTTTTTAAGATAACATGCTCATATTTTTGTTCATATCAACTTTTTTTCTATTTATTTGTGACAATGTATCGTCTTCTACCTTTTTAAAAAAGCAATCATTACAAAAGATCAGGAAGCTGAGTTGTACTGCTTCCACATTCAAGAATACAGCATCTTTTATTTTCCCCGCGTACTGGATAAAGCGGTGTGGGCCCTGCGGCATTTTTTTTTTCTCCGACAAACACCCGACCTCCATTTAATACCTTGTAAATGCACACAAAGCCTCGACGGGAGATACTCATGCCGATAGCACCCAGGGCGGTCCTTGGATCTTGGGGCGATGAGCCTGCGCCAGGCTTTTTCATCCTCCATATAAAACGTTTCTTTTCCTGACGACGGACAATCGTTTAGCCGTTTCATCCCTCCCCAAGTGCTCAATAATTCCTAAATGAAAATGACGTTTTTCGCAACAAAACAATCATTAGATAAACACTGTCAACTTCTAAAAGCCTTCCGTTTCATAAGCAGATAGTTGTCACCTTACGCTGATTTTTTTTTTTTTGTCCTGTCTCCTGTTTTGCCTACGATCATATTAGTCCACCAGTGCAGTGTTTCTCTCTTACGCAACCTGCACACACCATTTCCCTTTACTCGGTATGCCGCGTTACAAAACCGCCGGCTTTTTCCCCGGGGTAAATGAACAAACGTGTCTGCTGATCGCTGGTACGGATTGCGAGTGATTACGGGAATTTACGGCGGCTTTCCGGCAGTCACCGTAGCTTCAGCGTTTCGTTATAAGATTCTAGTCCACGCGTAACACTACCGGAACACTCGCGCCTTGCGATCTTGTTAGAGAGCGTGGCTAACCAAGTCACCCGCGGCGTGATTTCAGCGTGGCCGCTCTGCTGTTCGCCATATCGCGGTTAAACGCTCGTACTAATAGCGAGCGAAAAACTTTCCGTAGTCCCCCCTCGCAACCCTGGCAGTCCAATTGCCTGGCCCTCTTACTGCGACAACCTACGCCTTGCGGTGAAGGATATAGCTGCTGGCGCTGCCCGCCCGAAGGCGTGTCTGCGGTGCCGCACGGCGCCGTTCACTAATTACATCTCGCTCGCACGCGTGTGAGCCTGCGTGGCCTTTGCATCTCCCCCTCCTTTACTTATATTATCTGTTGTTGACACTGACGCCGGTAGAGGGGCGCAGCTCTCGCCAATACGGTTACCGAGATAAACGTAGCCGCCGGTGGTGGCAGTTCCATTCGGTTCCTTTCGCTGACCGTAGATTAAGATGCCGGGTTTAAATCTATTACCACTGTGCACGCTGGCGCAGAAATGTGTCAGTGACTGAGGGCGTTTTCGAGCGCGTAGTCAAATTACGTATGCCTCGAGGCTGTCGTCCCAGACACGTTTCGATCATGCTATACGCCTCGAGCGCGGCCTGTAGGGGCGCCACTGAAATCCTCCTAGCGGCCCGTTTCGAAAGCAGGCGCGGGAGTCGCCGTCCCGCTCCCCAGTGTCGCCGCTGCTTTTGCGGCATGTTCACGACTGAGATTTAGCGTTTGCGGGCGTTGGAAATCCATGTTTATGTGGAGCAGTCACTCTGTTCGCAAATGGGATGTGTTTACGAGAGTGTAAATGTTTCTGACGCGATCTTAGTGTGGTATATTCGGTCTGCATAAGCGCCAGGTGTGTGTGACAGGCCAACATCGCGGAACCGGCGTATCATGGAGCCGATTGTAGTTGCACTGCCCCGAATTTACTAGCAGTGTCTCCGTAACCACCGGTTCCTCAGATGTTCATGCTACGGCTGTACACTACGATGTAGCGCTTACATATTCAGCGGAGCACTGATACCTGACGGCACGCCAGTTACGTTTGCCAATATCATACCTCATATATTGATCCCCACCATTTACAAGCCAATGTGTGTTAATTTCGGGAATATTCAACGTAAATACGACGGATAATGCAGAATTACAATCGGGGATCACCACACGACAAAAAGTCATCTTGTCGTGAGGTGAGCGCCCGCAAACATTCATCTGCTACGTACATCCTCTGCGAGCAGCGCGCAGACGGGCTTAGAATATAATCGGCGTCCGCGACTTAACGCTTCTTCGAAATATCGTCACATGGCACAGGGAGCCTATAGAATAAAGGAGAAACTGAAATCAGATGGCCTTATCATACCACACTCTTCCAACGACACCTTTCATCGCTTGTGAACTGCCTACCCTATATACTTCCAAAAATGCGTCCGCCGAACGATCAGCTGTTCGTTGAAGTCGAAAAACAAAACGACAGTGAATGCGAGGTTTGTGTATGTGATTACTAAAACGTCCATTGCTTGATTCCGCTCTGCATTTGTACACAGCGTCCCCCTCCCCTAACCCCCCCCCCCCCCCCCCCTCATATGTCTCGCGATATAGCAGTGCATTTTGCGTATTGTTGGTCTGGTGAACCCTACCTGGCTCAAGTTTCGACGAACGTCTTTAGCATATCACAAGCTGCATTGTGTTTTTTTTTTCATTTCCGTTACAGCTATTATGTTTCTTCCGCACTTGCGCAGCATGTATTTTTCCGTGGTTTCATATTAGATTGCCTTGGTTCTTTCTATAAGGCGTGTGTGGGCACATATTTAACGAAGTACAGGCTTGGAATATACTTAACATTTTCGCATGGTTTATATTCTTATAAAAGGCATAATGTATTGTCCGGGATTGGTTGATCACATCCCCGAAAGATATTTTTCTGCGACGTATATATTCGAAACGAAGCCGCATTCGTTGCCCACGCTGCAAAATGAAGCCAACCTCTCCCTGTGCAGTACCAGGTCTAAACGAGGCGACAGTAGAATTCATTTGTGCCTGATGTATTTGGAGGTGACAGGGGTGATATGCTGCTATCGTCGCCGACGCCCGGAAGAGCGGCGACGATGCGCGCAGAACCGCGTCCCCGCGGGTGGCTCTTGCAGGCGATCGCGTGCTCTACGAAGACGCAGCTGCCTTTTAAGTGACCTAAACGTACTCTTTGCCTATAGACGTCATCATAACAAGTTTTGTTTAGGGCGCCGAAAGGCGAAAAAAAGCGAAACAGAACCAAAACACTGCACGAGCCCCTATCAGCCACGCAGCGCAGATCCCGTCAACGCCGCGGAGAAGCGGCG
Source organism: Haemaphysalis longicornis (assembly GCF_048455015.1). NCBI lineage: Eukaryota > Metazoa > Arthropoda > Arachnida > Ixodida > Ixodidae > Haemaphysalis > Haemaphysalis longicornis. Next base: position 45,446,562 of record NW_027526460.1, read on the forward strand.
GCAGGCGGCGCAGCGATCGCGAAGCTCGAGGCGTATACAATACGTTTACGACTTTGTTCCCTGACTCACTTTGAGCTCGCCTCTAATTGCCAAAGGCCTTGGGCTCTTTTAAATGTCACTCATTTAGGACGGCGTCAGGTTCTTAGCGATGTCAGGCGCTTTGTCGAATACGGAGCGATTAAATGGCGAAATGAGTGGCAAAAAAAAAAAAAACGTAGGAAGCATTCTACGTCGTAAAACCTTCTAAGGGGGTTTGGCGGGGTGGCCTAGGACCTAAGCACAATACAACCTATCTCTTTACACTTTTTTTTCCTCTACCGACTACTTGCCTGTATCGGCACCTGCGGTCGGGAATAGCCTCTTTAAACTTCCGTTGATGTCTTCATAAGGACCCGCACGCGTGAGCATACTCTCAAACCACGGCCCCGAAGATCCCGCAACTCATGTTGTGGTGTTGCACATTCTCTTTACATTCTCGACGTCTGCACCAGCTTAGCCGCTTCACATCGCAGCGACCTAGGCTATCGAGTTTCATCTTGAAATATCGCCCAGGCTTCACCCGCTGGGCGAAGTTAACCCAAAGCTGCCCTTGCGGCGAATGCTTCCGCTCTCAGGAGAGCTGTGTCAGTGAACGACAACGGCAAGTAAACGAATTGAGACGGCGCAAAAACGACACAAAGGCGATAGGGAGGCGCTTCTCTCGCTTGGAGGCCGCGGATTGAGATAGGTGGATTGGATGCGCTCGTGCGCGGAGCGCATCTATGCATCAGCATTTGCTTTCCAGGGAGGCGACCCGCCGAGAAGCAACGCTCGCGGACTCAGTGAAGCGAGGCAATGGGAGGCGTTCCATTCTGTGTGCACAGCGGCGGCTGCTGCTGTTTGCTTCGTCTCCGCTTGCAGACTTTCGCAAGTGAACGCGGAGAATCTCTCCTCTCGGTTGCATGTTCTTACATTCCGCACAACAACCGGCGAAGTATTTGAGTACAACCCAGATCTGAGCATGAAGGGTCACCGAAAGATGTTCTTCGCGGCTCATCCGATTAGCCTTTCGCTTCTTTTGATCGCGAGGTTGTAATCGGTGATTTAGGGGTCTTTTCTTACCAATTGGGATCAGGTGGAGGCAAGAACTGTCACCCTATAGAATGTGCGTCGGTATGTGCGCCTGCGGTTGTGTCTGTGCGTGCGCGTAATATATAAATTGCGAGGATCGGGCACAGGAGGCTTTAAGGATGCGCTGCGGTTAATCAGGACGACACATACCCGAGAGGATAGTGCAAAAATGATTATGATGCTGGCGCTGACAATGTTCGTGCGTGTACGATACGCGTATGTGTGCGTTTGTGCGTATATTTGCGTGCGGGATTGCAAGTGTGCGTGTTGGGGGGGGGGGGGGGGGGGGGAGGGACGGAGGGAGGGAGGCAGGGATGGAGGGAGGGAGGAGCTGACGTTGCGTCGAGGGCCATACCTTCTACTGAAATCGTTGCCTATTAGCTCATGTGCCTTTGGCGGGGCTTTATTTCTTCTTTCGGGAAAATTGTATAGTTTTACTATCTTGTTCTCCCATCGTAATTTCAACGGCAGATGCTGCAATGGTTTGGGCGTTTTTTTAGGGGCAAAGCCCCTTAGGGGCTGGAGCTTTTGACGTCTGCTGTCGTCGTCGTGATTGTCGGCTCATGCAGTCACGGTACTAAAACACCGGCAAACTTGTTTACGCCTCGCGCTAGAACAACCCATACTAAAAAAAAACACCGGCACACTCGTTTACGCCTCGCGCTAGAACGCTGCGTGCTTCAAAGGCACGAGACTTTTACAGCAATGCTGTGAACCTCTACCCTCCAATGGTTTCGTCTCCATGGGCAAAAACGCCAAGGAGCCAAGAATACACTTATACACTGCATGCTTCGCCCCTCCCCAGGTTTCACGTTAGTGGAGATAACCCAGGATTTTTTTACAAAGAAGCTGTCTGTAGCTAGGATTCATCATATCATATCCGGTGACAGGCTGGACGCAGACCAACAATTTGCAGGGTATGCAAAAATTCATTAAAAAAGGGCCTACGGCCTCCTCATTTATATACGACGGCTTATACTGTTTCGGGAGATACGTTTTCCTAGCAATGCTTTTATGCTTATAGGTGAAGCCAACGTTTAAACTTGGTAAATCGGTTTAAACTTGTTTTTTGTAAGCTGGCTTTCCCGCATTATGTGCTGCACGGTAAAGCATGGTCATCTAAGAGTATGGTTAAAAAGCTCCGCCTAGAGTTAGAGCTCCTCACACGCGACGTCTCCCTCCCCCCTGACATTGCGCACTGCCGCGCGCTCGTCGGCGGCAGCCTGTGCGGTGCACTCAGACGTTATTGACTCTACCCACCAGTCGTGCGTGTCCTATGTCTGTAAACGTAGACATCGCTTCACTGTCCTTATAATTCAACATAGCAAATCCCACCAGAGCACTATATTCGCTTGACTTCTCTCTTCACAAGGTGGGAGGGCTGGGATTTTATGAAATAGGGGGTGGGGGGACCCATTAGTAGTGTCTTTGCGTTCCCCTTCCACTTCACTTCTTGCGCTTCACTGTTCGGTTTTATTGCTTCTGGCAATTATAGCTACTGTTTGCTACCGAGAAACGTAAACTGAAGCGCAGGTCGGCAGAATACGAATGAGCTGAAGCAGCAAGATGAGAAAATTGAGGAGAGGGAGGAGGTGTGTTCATCAGACATGGGACAGACCAGACTGGAAGTCAGGTCTTCATCCTACAATAGACATCCAATGAATGATTATGCGAATGATAATGGTCGTGCTGGTGATGGAAGGGGGGGGGGGATTCTAGCGACGTTGAGAGATGAGAGAGAGAGAGAATAAGCGTTTATTGATGTTAGGAGATGGTCTTGTACTGAAGCTTTAAGAGCTCTGTTTGCAGCATTTATTTCTCCCGGATTGAAGAAACGCGGAATCTGCCAAAAAATGTGTACGGGGAGTAACTTTTCTATGCCCTCAAGCACGTAGATGAACATATTTGAGCCACTGAAAGACCTTGCGGCATAACCTCGAAGGCTTTTAGACTAAGACACCCTTTCATGATTAGAAGACACATACACCGACTGCTACTACCATAAAATATTCAAAATTTTCAGCCGGGCTGCTTACGGTACAGCCGGACACCTATTCTCGCAAACCGTCCTACGGCACAGATGGACGATACGTGCGTTTGTGCCCACAAATTTGTTAGTTATGAAGCTTCCGCCTTCAGGTAGAACATTGAATGGCATTCCCTCCAGCGATTAACGCGGTTGGTGTAGCTCCTCGACAGTGGCGTAGCCAGAAATAATTTTCGGGGGGTGTTATACGCCGCCGTAAAATGAAGTACCAAAAGGAAAGATAGCCTGCGCGCAAACATTATTTCATTCCGATTTTCTTATCTAATTTTCTTACTTTTGTTTTTAAATAATATACCGATGCGGAGTGTGAAAAGCGTGACGAAAAAAAGGACGAAATGAGAAGGGAGAGAGGGTAGAATGCACCACTCAAAAAAATTGGCCGCTCCTTCCGTTGCAAATGTCGACGGAAGACGATGTCTGCTAAATGTTTCCCTTTTCTTTCCCGCTCACCTCCCATGCTGTTCCTCTCCCGTCTCGTTCCTCCCAAGATAACACCCTAGAGGTTTGCTCAGGTCAATTTAAATTTACCGCGTTCCACTGCTCTAAGTCGGGTGCCTCGATGCCAGCCTTGCCGTACGGCAGAGACACGCGTGGATCGAGGCACCTTACTACAACGTTTATAGAACCACGTTGCCCTACACCACGAGGGTTCCAAGCGGAAGGTGGAACCTATCTAGTAGAACCTGTCGTCGCTGTTGCCGTTGGATTGTTTTAGATGGCGCCAGGTAGCGCGGGCAACAGCAGGCGACGGTTTTCTGCAGTTGATATAGTATTTTATTTGCTATCGCAAAAACCAAGCATCCGTGAATTGTTTAATAAAGGAACACTGCCTAATAAAGGAAAACTCATGTATTGATTTTCTGCCTTATATTTGCGTAAAGTCTTGTTCTTGTTCAACAATGTTGACAAGTATGAACATTAACACCGGACTAGAACGTTTAGATTTGGCTGTGGGTATATAAGGCTATGGCGTAGTTTCTGATTCAGTTTGGCCGGGGGGCTTATTCGAGTCACAGACGTGATACGTGTAATGTGTCGTGAACTGTCGAGGATGTGATCTACAGTGATCTTTCGGTGTAATAGTGGTTCTAGTAGTAGTGAACTATGGAGAACTGCAGAGTGAACTGTGTGTGTAGTAAGTGGTGCGATAGAGTTGTGAAGTGATACGTGCAGTGTGTTTGGTTTAGGCGACCCGTGTTGTATTTAGCACAGCGGGTCTTTGTATCGGCTATTAATAAATTTTCTTTCAGACAGACAGACAGACAGACAGACAGACAGACAGACAGACAGACAGACAGACAGACAGACAGACAGACAGACAGACAGACAGACAGACAGACAGACAGACCAAAATTTCTGCGTTAAGTAGCCCAAGAAAGATATCTTCTTTAAAAATTTTGGAGCACCCCCTCCCTCGCCCCCCCACCCCTTCTCCGTCTACGCCCCTGCTCCTCGAGTTCCCGTCCTAGTACACAAACAGGCTGCGCGCGGTATACAACCTTCTTGAGCCGCGAATATTTGCGAGAGAGCGAGAATGCAGTAAACAGTCGCTGTAACGAAGTCCTGAAGATAGGAAAACTAACTTCGTTATGAGCGGTTCTCAGTTAAAAGCGGGGGTTACTGCTATCCGTGCACTGCTGTTAGGACCGCGACAAACGACGTGTTAAGGAATAACTCGAATAAAGCGACTTCGTTATAACGATGGCGTACTGTGATTTCTCCGTGCTGTCTAGAACGCGGCGTCACCTCCCTGTCATATCTCTTAACGGTAAATAACCTTGGGGGAACTCGTAGTAAAGCGGCGCTGATTTACGAGTAGGTGCTTCGGCCCCGACGCCGCTCAGGGGGGGCCCCGCACCACGTCGGCGCTCCTCGGCGTCGGCCTTGATCCGCTTGTCGCGCCGCTGCTCGATGATAGCGGATCTCTAGCGACGGTGCCGAACAACGACCCTTCGCGTGCTCGCGCTTGCATCCATGGGGTCGCGCTGCTCATCCCGCCGAGTCGCCATTGTGCACGCGATGCCTTCTTCATTCATTCTGTGGGCGCTTCTCCCATGAATGCGTCCAGTGGGCCTTATCCTTATCACCGAAGCTTGCCGAACGCCGCTTTTATGACAAAGACTATAAAAAACACTGCATTCGCGTTTATGTGAGCCGGGATCAAACGCCGTTTTTCGTAGTACCTCTATCCTCTACGGAGATGGAGAATAAACTTTATTGTAAACCCGCCAAATGCGCCAGGGCTTGTGAGTCAGTACTCACGGCTACAGCGAATCACGCCGGGCAATGCGGTGTCCTGCACTAGGCGGCGCAGTTCTTCTTGTACGGAGGCAGTGCTTTGCAATTCCAAATGCAGTGCTTTGCTTTTTAAGGCAAGAGCAGGTTGCTTGCGAACTAAGAGCTTTGTGGGGAAGTATACACAAATTGATGGGGCATGCGTAGTCTGCGGGAAAGAAACAGACTCTATGTGGCACATAGGGTTAGAATGCGAGGGTATTTATCCAAATCTACATGAGGAAAATATTTGGCTTCGCCCTAAGAGCAACGCTAGAAAAACGAAGAGTGTAAAACATAGGTATATTAGTTTCTTTTTAGATTTTTTTTTTTTGGGGGGGGGGTAAGATGACGCGTCATCACCCCGCTACAAAGGGGATACCACTATCAATCATCGTCAATAGGAGGGGGCTGGGTCAGTTAGGAGGAAGTCTGGTTATTGCGCCGGTCGAGGAGTTTTAAAGCGAAGCTTTCTACGCCCCACTGACGGCGTCATTCGTTGGAATAAAACGCACTGCGGGAAAGCCAACTTTAAACAATGGGTTTCACAAAACGATGGTGATGACAAGCGAAAGCACATAAAACGCCTCACAAAAAAAAAAAAAAACGCTTCCCGGAGTCGGAGTCGAACCTTGCCCCCTCGCGTTGTGAAGCCGACGTCTATCTGATTGCGTCATTCCGACACGGTCGAATCAGGGTGTACTTTGGACTTCGAATCAGGTTTCATTGAAAAAAACTTCGCGTTTTACCCATTTCTTTCTCTTAAGAAAGGAGTTTTGATTTTTCTTAATGTGGGCTATGCAGCTAGTAAAAATCTGTTCTCCCTTTCTTCCTCCCTTCCTCCTTTACCCGCCCTATCTCTCTTGGCAGGAGAGGTATCAAATGTCGGTTCTGACAGAAATGGTGTGACCGAGGCCTTGTTGCTTGAATGGGCTTCGAAATAGATTCTACCGTCATGCTATGCGTGGTCCGGAATTTAGAACGTGGCTCTCCAACAGTTAACCTGAGTGCACTGAACCACTAAATGGCATTCTCTCGCGGTTCACCAAACTCCCCCCCTTCACGCCCCCCTCCCCCCCTTCCTCACACACACACACAGATCCCACGCCTTATAGCTAACCCTAACCTTCTCAGTGGTCGTCTGAGGGGTTAGAAAATGAAGCAATGTTGCGGCTGGCTTAAATCGTTGCGTCCTAATGCCACAAATGTTTCAGATTTGATGGGATACTTGCCGCGTACACAGTAGGCGCTCCATTCTCCTAGGCAGCGGACCCCTAACCTCGGTACTAGTACAACCCGTATCCAGGAATGTTCGTTCACTTGTACTAAAAACACCAGTGCTGCCCCTACAAGTACTACTAAGGAAGGCCTGAGAGCTTTGCGGTGAAGAAAAATACTAGAGATAGCATAGTTAAAAAGTGAAACTCAAATAATATTTAATATTTTTACAGGTAAATGGCTTAAACACGTGTAGAGTTTTTATGTAGCTACGGACTGCCCTCCTTTCCCCCCCTTCTTCCACCGATAACTAAGTACCGCGAGTGAGATCAAAATGACCATATATCGAATGTCATACGTGAGCTTCAGTTTTTTTCGGTACGAGGAGTGGGAATGTTTACACCGCAATGATTTAGGATTTTAGGCAAGAAGAAAATTACGAACACAATTTCTTTTTTGGGGCGTATGTTTGGGTTGGGAGGAGGGGGGGGGGGGGGGGGGGCGTGTTATGTACGTAATCAATGCTGTTACATAAAAAATTACCTTTTGGGGCTTTGGTTGTGCATGTGCGCAAGTACTGAAAGGCACAAAAAAGCTAATATAAGCGCCTTATAAACCAATGTCAGTCTTATTTGTTAAATGTAAGGTGATTTTTGTCGCGCCCAGCCATATTCTCCACGTCTTCAAATTAAAGAGCTGAACAGGAAGCCTCACGGCGTAATTTCTCGCTAGCTGCACCGATGTGTTCTGTTTGCTACTATTGCCAGTAACAGCCGAGTGACTTTAAGCCAATGTTTCCGTTTTTTCTGCCTTTTCTGGTATTAAATAAGCAACAACTTATACAGGTCGTAAATCACGGTGGCACAACAAATCTTATATGGGTTTATACTAACAATGAGCTCTACGTTAGCGACATTACGAGTTTCACCGCGAATTCTGGTAAACCAAGAAAATTGAGGCAGAAGAATAATAATACTGCGGAAGGGCTGAAAAAAGCATACGTTTTTTAGGATCCTTCGAGGATTTTGTGTGTTATTTTTTTTTCTATGGCGTGCTGCCCAGCAACACTCTGCTCAACACATATAAGCGCGACCTTGTCGCTTAGCTGCGAAATATGCACGGTCATTTCGAGACACATTTAGGACGGAGCGACAGAATAACTCAACCAGCTAAGGCGTTGCGCTGCTGAGCACGAGGTCGCGGGTTCGATTCCCGGCCGCGGAGTCCGCTTTTCACATGGAGGCTAAAAGCAAAAACGCCCGTGTGTTCGAGATTTCGGCGCACGTTAAAGATCCCCAGGTGGTCAAAATTAATTCGGAGCCTTCCACTACGGCGCGCCTCATCGCCTGCGTTGCGTCGGTGCGTTAAACCTTACAATCAATCAATAACTCAACCAGAACTGCCCGACTCGACATCTCTTAACGAACAAGAGTTGCCAGCTTCTGCATTCTAAACCCGTTCTTCGCTTCGAGCCATGCCGAACAACTCTTCAGGTAGCGCGCTTCTGACCTTGGCCAGTGAAATATGTGCATTTTGCCCACAGCCGTCTGATGCTAACGCATCGAAATGCCTTTTTATTTAGGGGGTGTTGCTGCAAAAAAGTGCAAAAAGTAGAAATCAAAAACAAAGGAGCGTATAGCAACAGCAGTGACCTTATGAGTCGGACCGAACCATTTATCAAAAACCGCGTGAGCCAGAACCCCCGCCGCTGTGTAGTAGCCGCGAAGAAGTGGCAGCGCGTGTCCCAGCTTTCAGATGCAGCCGTCCATGAGCGGCCTCCTTAATATATTTTCCTCCACGCCACTTTGACCCCTTAATACTAATAAAGACGTCTTCCTACCGGCCGCATTAGGTACCTATTTTAGGCGCTTCGCGTAGACCGCAGTGGATGTTGAATTCGGACCCTTTTTTATGCATCTCCGAGTGCCAAGATACTCTTATAGCGGTCCGATTAGAGCGTTTTCTGTAAAACTTATCGCATAAAAAGATTCAGGGCGTGTTAAATATTTTTAGCCTAGTTTACCCGACCCCGTCGTTTGAGTGTAGTGGCGGCGCGGCTCATACTCGTCAAATAATGGTTAGTGCGGAGGAAACGTCACGAATATTTGGGATAAAATATAAGCCGAGAGTATCAGTGCTCTTGGAATGAAAAATAGACGTTGGATTGGTTTTTACGTAAACAGTTAAAAAACTGGGTTAGACGCGGCGGCCAAAATAGGGGAGATAGAAGCAAAAGAAACAAATTCACTGCTCTCGCTGTGTATGCTAGTTTAAACTGCACACATTCGGTAAACCCCACCTGGTCGATTTATTTGAGCACGAAATAGGAATGTAGAAACTTCCATACGCTGCCGCTGCTTGCATGAGGGGCGCTGCTGATGTAGCCCAAACTTTGATAGATTGATTGTAGGGTTTAACGCGCCGACGCAACGCAGGCGACGAGGCGCGCCATAGTGGAGGGCTCCGGATTAATTTTGACCACCTGGGGATCTTTAACGTGCGCCGAAACCTCTTACACATGGGCGTTTTTTTTTTTTTTGCTTTTCGCCTCCGTCAGGACAGCGGCCGCCGCGGCCGGGAATCGAACCCGCGACCTCGTGCTCAGCAACGCAACGCCTTAGCCACTGAGCCACCGCGGCGGATTGTAAAAACTGCGTGGTCCGCAGCGCTGCCTCCAGTGGTGGTGGCACACGGTTCAATGCTTTGCGTAGCTACGGTCATTCTTCCGTTTGATGGAATTCAGCTTGCTCATGCGTCGTCATTCATTCGGTCCAACGACTCGACGTAGGATGAAGCTCGTGGGAATAAAGCAATACTGGTCATATCACACAGACTTGTTTTGTCAAACGAGACCAACTATCACTCAGGGAAAGTGTCTTCGCGCGAGTTATTTGTTATATGCTCCGCATTCCCTGGAAAACCATCAAAAATTTTTAAAACTAGGCTGTTAAAGAGATAATTGTACGGTTTCTCCCAATAGTGATTGAGAGGGCGTACTGTGAACCCATTTCCAAACACTATTGGTTTACATTATACCAGCTTGCTTTCTCGCGTATGGGGATACGGCTTGAGCTAACGGCGAAACGGAGCGTCCTTCGAGATGAAATTACTAAAAGGCTCGCGTAGTTCCTCGGAAGACGTGGCAACGGGATCGACATTACGTTCGCTTTGATTAATGGAATATGACTGGTTTTTCCACATCACGCTGAGATCTCTGATCATGCGAGAATGCTCTCCGGCTGGCATTGAAATAATGCCACAGGGGGCTTCGTAAATGGCTCCGGGTGTATCTAGTTGCGCCGAAAGGGCTCGTATTACGAGGCAGCGCAAAGCGATTCACTTCATACGCTGATCTGCAGCCCTTTTTTTTTTGTTTGTTTGTTTGTGGCTACGACTTATGGTGGATTGATTCGGCAGTGCCACTTCTCCATGGCGGAATCACGTGGGCGTTTAATCGTGTCGCCTGTCCTCGGTAGTCTTCCAGTTTTGAGCGAAGTTGCAAATTTTAGAGGCGAAGCCCCTTAGAGGCTGGGGCTGTTGGCATCTCTTGTTATCGTCGTGATCGTCGTCTCATGTCGTCATGGTACTAAAACACCAGGAAACTCGTTTACGCCTTGCCCTTGAACGAAAACTGTACTAAAAAAACACTGCGACACTCGTTTACGTCTCGAGCTAGAACGCTTCGTGCTTCAAAGACACGAGACTTTTACAGCAAAACTGTACACCTCTACCCCACAAAGGTTTCATCTCCGTTGGAAAAAACGCCTAGGGGCCAAGAATACACTTATACACTGCTTGCTTCGCCCCTCCCCAGATTTCACGTTAGTGGAGATCGTCCGGAATTTTTTGTTCAGCCGTTCAGAGATAAACGACATTGCACTGTGTGCGGCCTAGTACGTTCCAAGGAAATGACTGAGCAACGTCTTCAGCTACCATGCAGCGACATGACATTGGTTCACGCGGTGATGGAACGTTATTTGAGCTTCCTTGATTTGGAAGCTGAAGCTTTTTTACATCACCATAATTTCTTTTGTTGAAGTGAGCGCCAACTGGGACGAGAATCTATAGCTAATTGGGTTATTTTTTACAAGAAAAACCCGTTTATGTATGTTATAATGCTGTAGGCTGAGTGCTCGCATTATTGCGCAATGCCTTTGCGATGCGGTTCATAGGGGACTAAGACCAGCTAAGCCTGACAACTCGAGTCAGGCCAAGTTTGTATCGCATCGTTAGGTATGCCGGAAAGAAAAGGGCTGTGACAGCAGTGAATGTTGATCGACGTCTCTGCCACTTGTACTGTGACTTGCTGAAATCGAGGTCCCCCATTGCAGCCCCCGGCGCCCCACGTGGTGAACGAGACGGCCAAGGGGGCGTACCTGTTCAGCCCGCGCAGGAGCGACAAGTTCCCCATCATGCGGCCCAAGCTGAGGACCACCACCAGGGCCCCCACGCCCCCGCCCACGACGCCGAGACAGGAGAACCTGCAGGTGCGGTGTGTCCTGTAGATACCCCAACAGATTGGGATAAATCTCTCTCTCTCTCTCTCTCTCTCTCTCTCTCTCTCTCTATATATATATATATATATATATATATATATATATATATATATATATATATATATATATATATATATATATATATATATATATATATATATATATATATATATATATATATATATATATATATATATAAGAAAAGAAAACTTCGAACCAGGTAGAAACCACGATTGTTGCCAACGTTGCAGCGTCGTTTCAATAGATAAATAATTTCGAAAGACAGAAAGTAGAGAAAATGGCTGGGATTTTTTTTTGTACTTTCTGTCTTTCGGAATTCTTTATCTGTTTCAATTACCTACCACATTCTCCCCTTTGGTTTCCGAGGTTTTCTTGGCTGCCAACCCTTATTTCTGTCGTAATTCAACGAGCACCGCATTTCCCATTCTGATTCGCTATATATATCTATATCTATATATATTTATCTTGCTCTCTCTCTCTCTCTCTCTCTCTCTCTCTCTCTCTCTCTCTCTCTCTCTCTCTCTCTCTCTCTCTCTCTCTCTCTCTTGAAACTTGGCTTAGTTATCAAAGGGGTGGGATTGCAGAGCAGGCGCACAGCAAAAAAATTTTTTGGGAAATGCAATCAAGAAGTTTGTCCCCTACTGCGCAATTTCGTTGCTACTAAATTTAGACTGACTGCGAACCTGAAAAGCTAAATTTTATTGTTCTAAAGGTATTCATTTATTTACTTATGTTTGAAATGGAAGCAAGAATATTCCATTTACCACGTGGCGAATTGTCACATTTAAGAGAAAACGGACTTAGTTGCTTTACTATCTATTCTTTCATAAAATTATTTTGATCGAAACACTTGCATACGTCTCGGTTTTTTTTTTTTTTTTTCTCCTGCAGACGGGTGAAGCTTTATGGAAGACATGACAGGAAAGAACCACTTCACAGTTGATCAATATGGAATGAAACTGATACCAAATGGAAAATGACAAACCGTGCCTCAGTGCTAGTATAGTACGCTCCTAAAAGCCCCTTTGCGTCTGCCACATTGCAAATCACTGGAATGTACAATTACGGCGATCACAGAGGCAAAAATAGGACAGTGAAAAAACCAGCTTATGAGTTCTGGTTCGCACCTTGATTTTACGCAATGCAAGCATGTTTTATCAAGGGCAGCGGGCGCGGATGGTGCTAGAAGTCAACCTATGGTCGCTTACAGGGGGACAGCGACCTACTAAAGAGAGGATAGGCACACACTTCCCGCCCAGAACTCATGCGGGAGCTGCAAGTAGCGTGTCGACAGATACAATAAACTCCCGCTTACTCAATGCCCTGTTCCCCAGTCAGCACGACAACAGCTGCCCATTGTGTAGCCAGCTAGGTACTCTTCGCCACATGATAGGAGAGTGCGATTTCAACAAAAAACACCCACCACCCATCCCCATTTCCTCCCCTAGTAACCACACCCTTCACTCTAGCGAACGATAAGACACCTTGCTGAACAGCTCCTTCTTCTAGGGTCAGCTACGGCTGGTTGCCAAAGGCGAATGGTCGAAGACAGCCTATGTAATCTCGTGAAAGGGAGCCGCTCTTACCCATCACCCATCACGTTTCGCGCTCAGATGCCCTAAAATAAAAGTTCTTCTTCTTCTTCTTCTTCTTCTTCTTCTTCTTCTTCTTCTTCTTCTTCTTCTTCTTCTTCTTCTTCTTCTTCTTCTTCTTCTTCTCCTCCTCCTCCTCCTCCTCCTCCTCCTCCTCAGCCCCATCCTATTCCCTCCTACACCTCATGTGCAAAGTGCAAGTCAAATTTCTTAGACAAATCCGATGTCGGGCCTCGCAATTCACCAAATTGAACCTCTTGGAGGCAACAATTGGTCACTCAGTTGCATTGTGGGGAAGCATACAAGGCTTTTTTTTTTTGTGGGATCTCAGGCACTCGACAAAAAAATATTTGAAAACAAAAATTTTCAATATGTGATTTTCTGCAATGCGGGGATACAGCTGAATGCTAACGAGTGCCTCGGTATGACTGAAATTCTTTTAGATAACAGGGAACGAATGGGGCTGGTCATACAGTATGGGATTTTTATATTTTGCATGCGAAAGCTAGAAAACGTGTGAAACATCTTTTGGTTTAATAAATACAAACCTTGATACTTTCCACGCACTAACACAGTGTTCCTCAACAATATGTGTCCGAAACACCTAGTGGGCTTGCGAAAGTATCTGCTTGGGCAAAATGGACAGTGTTGCGATGATCGACGGTTGAGAAACCTGGTAGAGTTTTTAGGCGATCAGAAAGGGATTGTAAATGCTATAGCGTTTTCTTCTAGGGCTCCCTTATTCGTGTGAAGCGTGAGGCTCTGTGCGCACTGTACCGTACTTTAGGGAAGTGACTACGTGTCCCTTGTCTTCGCCAATGTATTCCCCTTCCACGTATCCTGCTGGGTTACCGATGTAGGACACCAAATAGCCAGCGGAAGCCCCATATGAGCTATACATGCGCTTTTGTGCAGCGAATAAAGAAGCGGAGTATACAGTCAAGTACAGTAAACCCTTTTAATGTAAAAATCGCTTTATTCGAAATATTGTGTTATTCACGTGTGGCGTTAAGAGTCCCGTATCGCAGAAAAGCCGGCGTTGTCGGTGGCGTTGACCGGGAGCGAAAAATCGGTACGAGGAAAAAATCCCGTAGCGCCATCTTCCAGCGTCTACTAAAACCCCCGGCATCGTAAGGCGCTTCCCCAATAATGGAGCACGAACAGCAGCGGAATTATAGTGCCTTCTAGGCACTATACGCCTCGAGCTTTGCGATCGCTGCGCCGCCTGCTGCCGCTTCTCCGCGGAGTTAACGGGATTAGCGCTGCGCGGCCCATAGGGGCTCATGCAATGTTTTGGTTCTCTTTCGCTTCTTTTTGCCCTTCCAAGTGCTAAAAAACTTGTTATGGTGACGTCTACAAGTAAACAGTACGCTTAGGCCACTTCAAAAGCCGCTGCGTCTTGGTAGGGTGCTCAAACACCAACAGTAGCTATCCGGTAACGCGGCTCTGCGTCCTTCTCGGCCGCTGTTACGGCTGTCGGCGACGGCAGCAGCATACCACCGCTGTCACCTCCGAATGCGTCCGGCACAAGTGAATTTTATTGTCGCCTCGTTTAAACCTGATACTGGCACAATGAGAGGTGTGTTTTGTTTTGTTGCCCGGACAACGAATGCGGCCTCATTACGAATATATGCGTCGTAGAAAAATATATATATCGGGGACGCTATTACCCATACCTGAAAACTTGTGCCTTTCATAAGAACATAAGCCACGCGAAAATGTTGAGTATATTCCAAGGCTCTGCGTCGTGAAAGATGTGCACTCATGCCTTATAGCAAGAACCAAGAAAAGTGAATTAACCACTGAAAAATGAATTGTCTGCAAGCCCGGAAGAAGCAAAATAGCTCGTACAGAAATGAAAAAAAAAAAAAAAAAACTCAGTGCAGCTTCTGAAATGCTAAAGACGTTCGTATAAACGTAACCCGGGTAGGACTTGCGAGACCAACTAGTGTGCGAAATGCACTTCTATTTCGCGAGACATGGGGAGGGGGAGGGGGACGCTTACGTATTGTTGTGTACGATTGCGGAGCGAAATCAAAGAAAGAACGTTTTAGTAATCACACACACAAGCTACTCGTTCACGTCACTCTAGTTTTTAGACTTCAACTAACAGCTGATCCCTCGGCGAACGCATTTTTTGAGTTATACAAGTTCAAAACTGATAAAAGGTGTCGTTAGAGGAGTGGGATATCCGATAAGGCCTGATTTCCGTTTGTGCTAGATTCTGCAGGCTCCCTGCGTCATATGACTATGCTTCGAAGAAACGTTTAGTCGCGAATGGGCATTACTGTAGAAGCCCTTCTCCGGCCTGCTCGCGGAGGATATATGTAACATATATGAATGTTTGCGGGGGCTCAGCTCACGACAAGACGCCCCAGCATTATTTTTCTTTTTTGTGGTGCGCTGATCCCGGGTATAATTTTGGATTATCCATCGTACTTAATTCGTAGAATGTTCGGGAAATTTATGTCCAGGGTAGTGATCAATATCTGAGGTATGATATTGGCAAGCATAACTGGCGTGCTGTCAGGTATGAGCGCTCCACTAGGTTACATAAGCGCACAAAAATGATTTACATCGTAATGTATAGCCATGGCATGACCATCTGGGGAAATTATGCTTACGGAGACACTGTTAGTAAATTTGAGAGCAGTGGAATCACAATCATCTCCATATGCATATCCCTGTTTCGCGACGCCGACCTGTGACGCACACCTGGCGCTTGTACAGACCGAATGTGCCAGACTAAGATCGCGTCACACACATTTACACTCTCGTAAATACACCATCTTTGCGAGCAGAGTGACTGCTCCACATAAATATGTATTTCCAGCGCCTACAAACGGCAAATATCCGTCGTGAACGGGCCCCGAAAGCAACGGTGACAGTGGGGAGCGGGCCGGCGACTCCCGCGGCTGCTTTCGAAACGGGCCGCTAGGGGGATTTCAGTGGCGCCCCTACAGGCCGCCCTCGAGGCGTATAGCGGAATCGTCTCACCGCTCGCGTGCGCCGCTAGAAAGTGTGATGACGTCAGCGCTAGGGCGCAACGCGCCATAGCGTGCGTTGTGTCATGGGGATAACGTCATTCTGTGACTCAAGAGCATGGCATGACCATTGCAGCATGTAGAGATTAAACCATCTCTGCTTTTAACGAGGTATCGCTTACAACGAAGTCAGTTTTCTCTGCCGAGGATTTCGTTATAGACGAGGGTCTGGCCTCCCCGCAGGTGAAGCGGCAGGCGGTGCTGGACACGGTGCTGAAGCAGGCGGACATCTTCGAGCTCTCGTCGTCCGACTTCAGCCCCGCGGTGGCGTGGCCCGTTCCGCGGCGGCCGGCCTCGCGGCGGTTCCGGCCCAACGCGCTGCCGGCGCCGTCCACGGCGAGGCCGCTGCTCAAGCTGCGCCAGCCCAAGCCCACGCGGCCGCCCGCGTACTCGCTGGACGGCTTCGTGCCCAAGCCGTCCATCATCCGCGTCAGCTCCACCGAGGCGCCACTGCACATCCGCAAGCAGTACGCCACCACCGAGGCGCCCTTCCGCAAGAGCTCGGTACCACGCTTCGGATCCAAGCGGAGCAAGGTACCGCATTACCCTCCACTTCGGCGAGCCGCACAGATTTCCGCGGATGCCGATGACGTAGTCGCCGTAATGATGGCTTCTCCGTATTTCTTTGCATGGGTAGCTGATGAGTGGCTTCCCGAAGCTACACCAAACAGCTGCACAATGTGGTCAATGGTACGCGCTCATGCTGAGTGAATCTGTTGCGGTCTTCTTGAAATTAACTGTTGTAGCCATGCTAAAGTATGCTACATCTCATATGCTACATCTCCGTCAGCTGCGAGCGTGGTGAGAAAATAACGGTGACATCTTTGTAGTGATGCATGAGGCAATCATTTCGACTGTTACCTTCCACTCATAAGGCGCCTCCCAGAGCGCACGGTTAGAGCCATCATGTAATTATTATATTTATTGTATAATAAGTTTATTCTTCTGGAAGTTACCGCGTTAGTGCACCTTAATGTTGAAATCTGACATTATATTCAGAAAGCGACCTGAGAAATGTGTTGTGGCGAGGTGGAGTGATGCAAAAATGTTGATCGTGGACAAGTATGTTCAGGATTCGCACTCTTCCACAGTTCTTTTTTTTTTTTTTATGAAAAGTTACTGGATACCACGGTTATTCGATACGCTTAGGCATGTAAAAGTTTCATATGGAACTCTTTTCAGACCATCGCAAAAAAAAAAAAAGTTTCGCGTTGGCTGTTTAGCTGTCGTCTTGTAGTCGTTAATAAAGAAACTGGAAAGAAATGCAATTGTAACATAAAGATAAGTGTGCTCTACTCCTGATCGAACTGCCAAAAATTATGTTAATGATTACTGGGCGCCATCCGCTTCCCCTGCCAGTGGTTTTCATGTTTTTTTTATTGCGAAGCTTGTCTGCTATAAAATGAAAAAAATCACAAAGTGATTCCCCTTCATCTACAAGTGATTGTTTTTTGTCACGTTGCCGGCTAAGTAGAAATGTTCGGCGGTGAAGGAACAAAAACGTATCACAAATTATCGCGTATTCGCTCCGATTCGACTGGTAGTGGTTGTTTTGTGTCACCTTGCCAGCGGAGCTTAAAGGAGCCATGAAGACAAAATACAAGTTGGGTTTATTAGAAAGACTTCTTAGTCCCGATAACAATGGTACCAATATCATCGCGATATTCGAACAAATAACGGAGATATTAAAGAAAACGTTTGAAGCAGTCGCGACCCCCTAGCCAATTTCCCGCAACTTTTCTATGACGTCACGGAACCTTGTTTGTGCGATTGGCGGCCGCCTAAGAGACCTGTCTCGACGACTTATGACTGGACGTCTGTAATGGGGCCTGTAGTTCCATTTTACCGCATCACTTGAATGCTAACGTGCAGTTAACGCACTGAAAATTATGTTTTATTGTTGGCCCGTATGACGTCATTCTTCCTCATAACACGTCACTGTGGCGCAAAATTTGAAAGTTTTTAAATACTTCTTGCTTTTTTTCGTTAAAAAAACATCTTTTGTGGCTCTAATGGAGCTGAGTGAGATACTGAATCCTCGTTCTTTCAAATTAAACGAAGTTGTATTTTCTCTTCATGGCTCTTCTAAGTTCTATGCAGTAAAGGATCGGGGTGAATACGGCGCGCGCTATCCACTTCAGTTCTAAATTATTGTTTTGGGTCGCCTTTCCGGCAGAGCTTGTGTGTTATGCAGCGAGGAGACTAGATGCCTTCATGATTGCGGCGCGCCCGTTGCGCTTCCGCTGCCAGCCATAGTTAAGCTGTCTTGCCGGCGGAGCTTGCGTGCTATGCAGTGAAAGACCAAGGCGGCTTCACGGGCCACGTTAACCGGTTCGAATTTTTAAAGACCGTAATCCTTCCTGGGCTACTTAAACACAAAAAATTTGGGTCTCTCTGTGTGTCTGTCCCTCTAGGGCCAGAAGTAAAGATAATTCCTGAGGGAGAGAGAAAAAAAGTCTTACTTGTTGTCCCTCCAGGGCCAGAAGTAAAGATAATTCCTGAGGGAGAGAGAAAAGTCTTAATTGTAACGACAAGTTTATATAGTCGAAACCTTTCCGAACCACTGAATCTGGAAACATACTTCATAGTTGTCAACATTGCCGAGCAAGAAGAAATAATTAGGCCTATTTGAGGCAAGACATCAATGCACGGCTGGTACTCGCACTGTTCTTTTTTTATAGAATAAATGTACGTTTAATATATGCGACAGCAAATAAAATATACGAGCTGAAAACAATATTTCTATACAAAAATACAAAAAGAGCTCGCGTGATCCTGGGCCTCGTGGTGGTGGTCCAAGTTCAACAGCAACAAAGGGTTCCAGTGGGTGGAGCGAACAGTGGAAAGCGGGAAAATTGAACTGACTTTAGCAAGTCTTCTCCGTGTTTATCGCGGGAGGATTGAAAGGGAGGGGAAGAGCATGAGAGGTGTGCGGGGGAGATAAGAGAGGCATTTACGTGGCAGAAGACCATCTTCTTTCGACGACATTTGCAGCGGAACGAGCAGATGCGCGGTCAATTTTTTATCTTACTTTATCTTATTTAAGTAATTTACGCTAATGAAAATTTATGGTCTGTAATAATAAAGGTCCATCTTTTTACCGAGCAATCCCAAATATTACTTTTTATTACTAGGGCCTTGCCATCTTAATCCGGCTACATTGCAGTCACAATAGTAGATTCAAGAATCGTTTCCAAGAGAAATTGTTTTACGTTTTGCAACCCTTATGGCACTCTATCCGAAAAAGAAAAAGAGGGAACATTTGAGCAGACATCATTTTATTGTAGCCAAGATAACCCGAAGACCGACTGCAGTTTAATACAAATGGATGTGTAGTCTGACGCAGTAGTTTGTTTACCGGTAAAATCCCAACAAAAGCAAGTACTTTAAACAAAGGTGATGAAGCGAAAGCTACAGCACATTATTGAAAAAGCATGTTTAAGTTTATGCGGTTGCATTTTTTTTTTGTTTCCAAGAACATTCAACTGCGGTTTAGTCCAGCTTCGACGCCAAAATTTTAAAGAGGGCAGTCATCTTACTTTTTTTTTTTTTTGCTCAAATATTTCAGAAATTATCCGCTGACATGATTGAAAACGAATTTGCTGTTTTTTGTTTGTTTCTGTTTTTTGTTTTGTTTTTGGAAGAAAATGAGTAAGCATTGATTTACATATCCCGGGATATTTGGCATAAAATTCCCCATTTTTGGCGTCACCAATGCGCGCCTTTTCTGACTGACTGTATCCCTTGTTCGCTGTCCCTGCCCGCGACAGAGTAAGCCACTGACGAACGACTACGACGACGACGGTCACTTCCGGAAGGTGCGCAAGTACCAGGATACGAACACGCGCAAGAACGTGCAGCGCGTCAGCCACAGCCGCGGTCCGCGCAAGGGCATCCCGGGCATCGACTACCCCAACTTCCACCGCATCCCTTCCACGGGCTTCGACTGCAACGAAAAGCAGTTCCCGGGAATGTACGCCGACACGGACGCTGGCTGTCAGGTCGGTGGCGGCGCGCCAATTTTGAACCTATTTCCCTGGAAGCAACGTGGCCTCCCTTTTCGATTCGAAGTTGTTAGGTCCAAAAGGGTACCATGTTGGGCTAGTTGGTGGTCAGATGCAAAGGAAGAAACAGATCACATTTTGATGAAGGGCGGATGAAAATGTGCGCTGTTCCTTCCTTTGCTAGGCCAATACGGCGCATCTCATCAGCACACTGCAATAATTAAATGCAAGCGTTGTGTCTAATGTACCCGCTGCGGTGGCTCAGTGGCTAAAACGTTACGCTGCTGAGCACGAGGACGCGGGTTACATTCAGCTGCGGCGGCAGCTTGTCTGATGGAAGCGAAAAGCAAAAACGCCCGTGTGTACGAGATTTCGGCGCACGTTAAAGATCCCCAGGCGGTCCAAATTAATCCGAATCCCTCCACTACGGCGCGCCTTATCGCCTGCGCTGCGTCGGAGCGTTAAACCTAAAATCAGTCATTGTTGTGTCTAATGTGAGAGGGCCATGGAACTGCTCATTGGGGTTTAGGTTACGATCGCTCTTCTGTGCGATACGACAATCCGAGCTTCTTTTTGTCGTAAGTTCGTCGCTTAATATCGGAAGCGGGGCCTCCTAGGAGACACTGAAGGTGACCGTGCAACAACCGTTTAATGCACTTTTACGCTTTTGAAGGGCAATACAATAGACGAGCGGTCACCGTCTGAAAAAAAAAAAATGAAGGAGGAAGCTCACACTAACGCATAAGATTTGAAGGTAGCGAAGCTGTACGCAACCTTCACGACCATCACGACGGTTTAAGTCCCCGAATGCAGCCTATTTTCTTCTTATTCGCTGCCGCAACGACCCTTACTCCATCTTTGTTGCTATAACGGCGAAGGATCAAATCGAAGAAGCAGAACGAACGAACCGAACGCGCACACTTAAACTAGGCACCCGCAGCAACGTGTACCTAGCTATCACGTGCTCTGTAAGATCAGGTGGCGTAATTCCTCTCCACACAGTCACAGCGAAGTGAGTTAGCCGTTTGACTCTCGAGTACTAACTCACAGTCGTAGCCGAGTGGGTAAGACGTTGACCTACCAGACCCGGGTTCATCATCATCATCATGTGCAGATCAAATTTCTTAGCCAAATCGGATGCCGAGCCTCGCTATTCCCCATATTTAACCTTTTGGAGGCTCAAACAATGTACCAACTGGCCCGTCAGCAAATCCTTTTGCTCTTGGAGGCAACAATTGGTCACTCAGGTGCATTGTGGTGAAGCATACAAAGTTTTTTTTTTTCTTTAACTGGGATCCAGACCGGTATTCTGGAGGTCGTGGGTTCGGATCTCACCCGGTGGGAATTTTTTCACCACTTTCTTTCTGACTCAAAAATTATTCATTTCGTTCTATGACCCAACGCATAGAACTCCCAGAGGCCTACAAATGCAGAATGTGAGGGAGATCTTTGTGGGCGAAACGTTAATCTTCCTCTATGAAGAGGTATTCCCTGAGGCCACAAAACCGCCTCTGGTACCCCCCCCCCCTCCTCATTTTACTCAGTTGCGTCTCAAAGCACCGCTCTTGGCGTCGGGACTCTTTCATGTTTGTCACACAACAATTGCTACGACTACTGGTCACCGCGACTGTTTGGTCCCCGATCATGAAATTCGAGTGCCTCATTCCAGGACCGGTAAACTCCGAAGTTTATTAATTGTCTTTGTTCGTGCACATCTCCTTTGTCTCAGCGCAAATCAGCATCGACGAAACTTGCTTTGGCTTGCCTCCCGGTTTTCCTGGTGCTGGTGGCATCTGAATAGCGTTCGACAACGAGGAAGTCTAGGTCCAGTGTAAAAGTATCCAGGGTATGATGTCCGTGCACCAGAACAAGTGTGAAACTTCGCTTTACGTCGATTGCCATTCATAAAAGATCCGCCCATTTTTTGCTTGTCTACAAGGTATTGGAGTGACTGAGATAACACAATAGTTATGTTGAGATAAGACAATGTGGCCATCTTCCCAGCGTGGCTATCCGGGCTGTGCACGTGGCGCATTTAAACTAAATGCTCCGCCAGTTCATTTTACTCCTGTTCGTTTTTGTTCTTCTATATGCCCTGCTACCTCGAGAGCGTTTTTAACAGCGAAACAGCAGTTGAGCAAATCGTTTGTGTATGGTGTCCGCAATTAAAAATACCAAGAAAATGCCGAGCGCTCGTGCGCGCGTGCCTCGAGCGCACGTTCGTCAAGTCAAGTATACCCAATAAGGGAGAGTGGCCAACATTGGCCACAAAAAAACTAAAACTGAGTGTCCGTCAATGATCACCCACAACAGCTTCGCCATTCAAGTCTTGTGCATGAGTGCAAGCTTCCCTGATTTTTTTTCTCTTCTCATCACCACAGAGTCGCATGTCGGTGTAGACATAACGGCAGACCTCTCTGTGTTTTAAGTGCCAATGCACTTCTTAAGCGACCCTGAACCTGCGTCCACCGGCGATGTCCGCATAGCATACCCACGTGGGGGATTGGCCAGGAATCTCCTCGTCTTCCTTGGCAACGGGGGGAGATGGGCGCGCGCTGCCTGGCCGCTGACATGGCACATACCCACGTGGGGGATTGGCCAGGAATCGGGCGTGAGAAGGGGTAATGCACCTGCTTAAAGGAGTACTGACACGAAATTTCAAAGCTGAGATCCGCTCTAGCAATCAAGTACAACGACAACACAAATAGGTGTCTGTGAATAAATGCATCTTTCTTTCTTTGTAGTTGTGTGTGTGTGTGTGTGATCTCTCTTTCGCGAACATTACCGAACCGCGCAAATTCAACTCGTGCATTCGCACTTTCACATTCTTCCCCTCGGGGAAATGCGGGGAATTTTTCAACTGATAGATTCCCTCTCCCTGACTTTCTAGGTCTGCCGCATTTCGAGCCCCGTGTCTATTCTCTCGCTTCCGCTTTTCGCAGGTGTGGCACATGTGCACGGGTGTTCCCAACCTGGGGGCGAGACACAGCTTCCTCTGCCCCAACGGAACCATCTTCAACGAGAGGAGGGGTGTATGCGACTGGTGGTACAACGTGGAATGCAGCGAATTCGGCTTCTAAGCTCGCCCAGTTCCCATTAGTAAACGCGCGAATAGGTCCGCTCTTCCGGCACACGAGGCCGGTGTGCGTTTCGAGACACGTCACATCTCGGTAGTAACTGCGCTGTCCGCGACACCGCGTGCGACGCATTGCGGGAACAGCGCTGACGTCCTCCGTATCAGGAACGCATGCGCATCGCCGAGGCAGGCTACAGACACGCCCGCTCGCGACGGTAAAGTGGGTATCACAGGTGCTCTTATTTTCAAAACACCCATGTTCATGAAAGGCACACTCTTCGCGTTACAGCTTCACTGCCGTGATAGCTTGTCACCTACTGAATCGAATTTTAATGGCAGAGTGCTCCCACTAAAACCTCTCTTTTCGCTCAAGATTCGGTGAATATCACGGCGTTGGGGACATTACTGTCAACATCATAACGCTGAATGCGCGTGGAGACCTCGATTGATGCTGTTATGAAGCTACTGTTTCGACAATACTTTAAATTTCATGGAGGTAACATTAAGCTTTGGACATAACCGGGAGTGTAGCTCGTGCCTCGCGTTTGTTGCTCAGAATCAAAACCACGTGGCAACGTCCCAGCCTATAGTGTGGTCCAATGTGACAGCTTTTGTTAGGGCCGACCTTCTCGGAGCTCGTGTTTGTTAAATGTTTGTAGCGGAGAAAGGGGTACTTGTTGAAGACCCTGCACATAATATTTAAAGACGTTTACAGCCCATTTACCACAAACATTTTCATCGAGGGAATGTATTGATGCTCAATAAGCCAATGGAGTCGCCGCTGCCCAGCCGCCGACTGATCGAGAGACCGTTGATGCAAGTACCTGCAACGACCCTGTAACCGTACTTCCATGTCACGTTGTGTTGTGAGCGTTTCCTATCTTCAAGCAGTCGTCGTGTGTGTGCCCCGTAAGCCAATACTGCCGCAGAGTGCTGCAATCTTCGCGCTCTTGAGACGTCCGCTCACTGCCAGTTAGCTGCACAGTATCACTGCGCGGTCAGCGTTCGGATTGACAGTATCTAACCAGAATGGTTCGTGCTGCAACACATGTGGCCTCTGTAGTACTGTACCGAACTTACTCACGAACGTTGTATTTTAGTCTCTCGTGATGTTACCACATATCGTGCGCGCATGCGATGATATCGTTACAATATTTCCTAAGTTGGACATGAAGACTTTATCGGTACTTACACATTTATTCGCTATGGGTACACGTCCAATTTAAATCGCCAGGCTGAATATATACGCGGCTAATTTAAACGCAGGCGATAAGACTGCGACCTGCCTGTTAGGCATCGAGCACACTGCAAAATATTCGGCTATACGTCTCCGGCTGAGAGGAGATATTTTGAGTTTGACTATGCGACCTCTACACTTTTTAACTTTGTCGAGGCATCGGTGAAAACTTCAATTTTGCATAGCGGATCGCGTGTCAGAGTGCTTTAGGGGGTATTTAAAATGTCAGTGAGTTTTATGCGTGTGCGTGTGTATCTGTGTGTGTGTACGTGCCTTCCTTGATTTGCCAACTTTACTCGCGAAATTGAAACGTAGCTATTTGATGACCGCTGGTGCGAGGCCATATTCGTGTCCGAATCGGCACGGTAGATACTTCAAAGAAGTATACAGCGACACGCAGCAGTGTTCAACTCAGGATACACTCGATCGTGCTTGTGTGTCAGTTCTAGCGTCCGTTGTGCGTACTTTTTTTCTCTTCCTTTTTTTTTCCAATTTTTTAAAGTACATACAATAAAAAATACGAATCGTCGTAACTGTTTTCTCCCCCACTCAGTTCACAGAATTGTTTGTCGATATCTTGATGTCTTACGTGGAAATAGCAAAGTCTGAAACGTCACGTGCTATTCCTTTCACACATGTCCAATCTTCAATCGCACATTCGATCCTACCGAACCACTGGACGAACTTTTCCATTGAGTGTCCGTTAGCAGCTGCTGATGTCTTCGATGCATTTCTGTCTTCTCTTTCGAATTTTATTGCCGCGGTGCGTTTCGATATTTATTTGACATTTTTTGTCGCGCGTTCCCGAAGTTGGTTTCGAAAGGCAAAAAATGTGCATTGATATGCTCCGGAGATAACACCACTTGAGGATCCCCTATAGCAAGGGCCCATGTTAGAACGTAACATGCCTAGATGCACCTTTCTATCAACAACGGGTAGAACTTATACGTCCTCAGGCTGATAGCTCCTTCTTTCAACTTTCCTGCCATGCTCTGGTATGTTCACTTCTGCTACAACAGTATCTGCGCTTTCGTGAGTAGTTGTAGAACTGGTTATGTAGTTTTTTATTTTCAATATTTATTGACAGCTTTCTATTGTTGCGCCACGAACGTTGTTTGGTTTATTTCTAAACACCGCCTGCCGTACGAGGAAGCTAAGTGCCTTATGCGTTTACTCCTCACGTATTTCCTTCCGTCATCTTTGTAATTCGCTTACGAGAAAAATAGTAACTTTCATTCTATCAACTCCCAAGCGCACCCCTAAAGCTTTCGTAGCTCAGCAAAAAAAAAAAAAAATGAATCCTCTCCGCTCCTTTTCTGCTTTTCGCATCGTGTAACCAACATCTCACAGGGAAATTACGATTACAAGCATGCATTTTCTTCTACCAAGTTAGAAACGACGTCATCATCACAGTATTAAAGCTGGTGTGTTGTAAATCATTCCATTCATTTACTAACTCAGGCGTGGAAGAACTATAATGATGAATGCACTATTTCAGAAAACCTTCCTCTAACTGCTAAGTTCGACCATTTCTTACGAGATACCGTGGTGCTAATACGAGAACGGCTCAGAACGTAAAGTAGCATTTCAGAGACAACATTGCCCTCACTGGTGCTACGAACCTAACTGCTCACTTATTTATGGTGCTGGTTATCGTGAGCGGCCTTTAGAACATGCATGTTAAGGCTATCTTGATCATCCCTTAACCCTCCAAGCGTTTGCTCATCACGAAGTGCAAATTTTTTAGGCAGGAGAGGTCCTGGTGGGTCTACCCAGATGCCTCCTGCTTCACCTACAGAGAAAACTAATAAACAAAGAAAAGGCTTAACAGCTCTCCTGCTACGTTCGCATAACTACTATACTGCTGGTGGTCTTACGAGATATTTTTTTTTCTTCTCGCGCACATTGTATATACATTATACCGAACAATAAAAGTTGTTTTCAAATACAGAGCTTTGTATCCATTCCCAGGATAGCATTGACGCCTTGTTTGGGTGCCTTACCTGACGCTGCATTTCCACCAAAGCGTTGGGAAGTTTGAAGAAATCAGCGATAAGATTCCGGTTTCAGGCACGCAGCGTTCAGCCCCATGGAAGCGGTGGAGGGAGCACGTGATTGAACTTATTTTGAATGCGTGTATTGTTTGCATAATGTCAGGTCTGAACGAGGCAACGTCTGTAATGAGCAGATCGGACATTTTAAGGTAAAAAAATCAGTGCAATTTTTTGTTGTGTGTGTAGGTGGATGATGAGCGGAGCTGTTTGTGTTATGGGCTGGCCACAAACTCCCGCTCACACAGCGCCGTTCAGCCGGACTGGGAGTAGGCCACACCGTGCAGCAGACATTATGGGAAAGACAGCTTACGAAAAGCAAGCTACACCGATCTTCTAAAAATCGGCTTGACTTCTAAACACACATGCGTTGCTGGGAAGACATTTTGTGGGACAATATCCGCCCCATCACATCAAAATATAAAGTGCCGGACGCGAACAGGTGGCATCGGTCCAAATGAGGGGGGGAGCGGCTTTTCTCGTCCTACGGATGCAAAAAAAGGAGGGAGGAGTTAGCCTGTAACAGCTCCTCTTTAATAATCGTGATGGGTAGGTAATTGTTAACTAGCCATGTTACAAAATACACTAATCCGATGTCGCAAATTTTTAACCGTCAATGATCTGAGGGGGCGACATCCGTTTTGACCTGTCATTTTCTAGTTTAATAAAATTCCGTGGCCACTAGATGGAAAACACTTGATAAACTAGGCACAGAAAACATCCGATATAAGCCAAACTGTTTCTCTCTCTCCTTTTGTTACCGTGTGGCGTCCCGCATGTGCGTAAAACCAACCGTAGATTACACTATTCGAGCAACTAGTGGCCAACACTCATCATCCAAGTCGCACTATAATAGTCATCATGAAGGCCACAGTAGATTTTTATGGTCTACCTTTCCCTAGGGATGCCCCACCATTACTTGTGTCGCCATGTGGAACGAGTCAAGAATCGAACTAAATCTGTGCACGCTTTATGTGCAGCAAGTATTTGCATAGAACTGAATATACCAAGGTAATATCCACTCGTGGTGGGGCTTATAAAGCTTCCTGTGGTCTCTCCTGAAGTCAAAAGGACACCATGCCTCTGATAAAATGCAAGCAGACCGAAGACTAAAGACCCCCTTCTCTCCAGAGTAAAGTATCATTCCTTTGACATCGAGGAGTAATACCCCTGTCAAACGTGCCTATTTAAGTGCACTTACACGGAGTGCACTTGGATAAAATGTCATTCGGGAGCAGCTAAACGGCAAACGCAAATGACACTTTACAAGGAACGCACTTTAAGCTGAGTGTGGTCCCCAAACACACTTTACCGGGGCCAGCTCGCCGAGTGAGTAATCTCGTGAACAGAAGTCCGAAAATCGGAAAAATTAACGTAAAACCGCGAGCGTTTAGATGATAATAAGTAACGTAAAAGTTAATTATAGATATATTGCTTATTTACTTTTACAAAAATTGAAGCAGCGACGAAAAATAAGAAAATAACCTCTCTCTCAACAACGTGCCAGCGCCGCCTGGTGGGTGTTTTGCTCCATGGCAGCCGTTCTCTGCGGCGTTCTCGTAGGTGGTTTCTTGTGGCCCTGTGATTGTGTTCGTGTTTGAGCCTATTTCCGTTGTATTCAACGCTTTCAGATAATTTCCCCCGAACAATAATGCAGCTGTCATTCACTGCGCAGTG
The DNA here is from genome assembly GCF_048455015.1 of Haemaphysalis longicornis. NCBI lineage: Eukaryota > Metazoa > Arthropoda > Arachnida > Ixodida > Ixodidae > Haemaphysalis > Haemaphysalis longicornis. The sequence goes on from NW_027526460.1 coordinate 45,474,409, forward strand.
AATAACACTGAAGATAAAAGCGCCGGTGTTCAGTCGCCGTCCCGACTCTGTTTTTGTGGTCTTGTGCGATGCGCCGATTGCGATTTTAAACAATTCAAACCCAACGAATTGTTTACAATATTCCTCACGTGATAAATAGGGGGGATTTCAAGTAATTTTGCGTAATATTTACGCCGGCTATCGTCACTGACATCACGGCCAAGGGCACTTTATTTCGTCGTTTAGCAGCGCGCAGCCTAAGTGTCACTTGGGAAGCCCGAGTGCACTCGGCGGATAGGCACGTTTGACAGGGGTATAACCCGTCCCGAGGGTAACCGTGACCGTCACGAGGGTGCATGTCCTTGTATCATTGAATGAATCCTTCGTACACCCACACTTAAACGCGGCGGTACTTGTTTCCATTCGAAGCGCCGCATGGCTAACAATTTAAAGACCTCAATACGTTTATCTACACGATATCCCATCCGTATATGCATCCAACAGCTCCTACTTTCCTTTTCCACCAAGCACGCCTTAAAGGTGTTGTGCCACCAAATTTTAAGTCTGTAAAAAGCCTGCTGTAGGCTTCCTCTGCATGCAACGACCCTCAACACGAAGTGCTGGGTACAGCAAGCGCTTAATATATATTTTAATTCGCTTCTAAAAATTACCTAAATGCTCTTCTGGAAATCGGGACCCATCGCTAGCGCCACTAACCATGACGTCAGTGAATTGCCAGCGCAGCAAAGTTTGTGACGTCATACAACGCTAGCGACTCGAGCGACGTGAACGTGAACTCCAGTTACCACAGTTTGTTTGGTCGCTTGGTCGTATCGACACACTATACCGATACGACGGCGACGACGACGCGACGCCGACGAGTCGTTAAAACATCGGCCAACTGCCGAATTGCCAGACCGCGTTGTCACACCACGCCGACGGCAACACAAACACGTAGGCCGATGGAAAGTCGCCGTAGTGTGACTGACTCGCCGACCGAAGACGCCAACAAAACCGGTCGCCTGACTGGTCGCACGACGCGTCGTCAATCGACCGAGAAGCGAAAACTGCGCCCCGACAACATTCGTGCCGCAATGAACGCGGCTCTATTTTGTTAGTTTCTGGAGGGTAATAAACTCAGTAAGTTCCATGAAGCCCATACAACTCAACACTAGCGCTAATGCGATCCGTATTTTGGCGTTCGACGCTTCGGCCGTGCTCTTCGGCGACGCCGCTACCCCGGAATGCGTGTGCGATCGGCTCGCCTGCAGAAAATAGTTTCGTGCAGAAGAAGAGTTACGTAGGGTAATTTGGGTAATAAGAGATCAGTATCGGCAAAGGTTTTTAACGTAAAACGTAAAACCAAAGTACGGCAAGCACTATCCCTTTAGTGCAAAATCGCAGTCGCAGCCGGGCACACTTATTTTTGCGAGCGCTTTCGCAAAATAGCAGAGTTGATGGCGATAAGCTGTTGCGGGGGCTTCGCAAAACCTTGTTGCGCAAGCGCTATTTAAGAAATTTGAGTTTACAAGTCAGGAATTCTGTAAACTAGCTAGTAAACACCGACGTGCGACTCCAATGATGGGCCTCCATCTAGTACACCTGCTATATCGCATTGGCAAGCCGGTTGTTCGGTGGCTCAGTGGTTTCGCGCGTCGCGACCGCCCGGTCAACGTTGAGAGTTCGATTCGCGGGGAGGGTTACTTTTTTTTTTTTTTTTTTGCGTTCTTTTTAGCATTTTTATGGTTTGCATATCCATGGTTTTCATTTGTCTGCATCCGAGGATGCAGACAAAGAATCCGTGTCGGAGCTGTCGCGACTTAACGTGACGAGTCGGCGTGTTTACTTCCGTGGTGAAACACGTATGTGGGGGAGCAGACGCCGCAGTAAAGTCGCAACGTACCGCAGCGCCGCATGGTAGACACGCGTGGCAGAGCGTCCGCGCAACCATAGCCTCCTATATAACCTACTAAAGGAGGCTATGGCGCAACGCTTTGACGTCACTGCTTGAATCGGCGCCCAGAAACCGAAACCGAATCCTGTTCACATGAATCGTGCGATAATAAATTTTTTACTCAGAATATGTGCATGTGAGAGCATGTATCATGCTTTCTAATGAAATATAAAACGTTTGCAACAAAGAATGCACAAGCAACAAATTTGGTGGCACAACACCTTTAAGGCAGAGCCGTCCGCATAAGGAAAGTTTACGAAAGTTCATCAAGAAGGCCTCGGATCTTCCCACTCAACGGACAGCAGCTCACCGGCGCGTCTCAACTCACGGAGATCTCTGGAGCGAGCCGGCACGATCCTGCGATATCCCCTCTTCGTGGACAGACTGAGCCCTTAAGTCTTCCTCAACCAATGCCAGCGACCATCGTCTACATGTGTGTATTAACCATCAAGGTGCCTAGTTGAGCAAAAATCATTTCCGCTGTAAATAAAGACATGTCGAAACACATGACCAATCCAACGAATGCATTGTTTCAGCAGTTGCCATGGGCGCCGGCAGGGGGTGGAAAAGGGGAACTTGCACCCCCAAGCCACGCCAGCGCTTGCCGCATATCCCCCCCACCCCCCCCCCCCCCCGCACTCTCTTTTTGCCCGTGATGCAACCAGTTTGCCCCCCCCCCTCCCTCATCAAGACAACGTCCTGCCGATGCTCATGGCAGCTGATTAGTAATTACGTATACGGTAAGGCTCCAAACAAGGGGTAACAAAATCTCGTTTCTTTTACTACGTATCCTCAATAGACATCCAGAAGATAAGGATGATGATTACGACTATGATGAAGCGGTACTAATTCGGGCTTAAATGGCAGAGAGAGAGAGAGAGAGAGAGAGAGAGAGAGAGAGAGAGAGAGAGAGAGAGAGAGAGATTCGTCGAGCAGAGACTGATGCATGTATGGGCCTCGCCCCGTGAAAGGCTTCCCTAGACGTGTTGAGTTATCAAGCCACCGCACTATTAGCAAGACCTGGGGCGGAATTCTCAGTTTTGCCCCTTTCATGTCCGCTTCAAAGTGTACGTTTCGAGCGAGCCCTGACTGGCTGAAAGCAGATGACCCGGACGTGACGCAGCTCAAGCAATGCGGGGAGTCGGTTTCTGTTCACGTCATTGGTCAGAGGTCTCGCAGGTGCAATATACGTCACGGTTGAGACGGCCGCGAAATGGACATTTTTGAAACAGTCAAACTCAGAATTCCGCCCTCCCCCCGGTGAAGGGGCCACAGACACCCAAGCCTAACGACGTGCTCAGCAGCTCAGCGCCGTCAGGCTCAGCGCCAAGCAAGCGACGGCTTGCAAGCTAGCGCGGACGCAGTCTTTTCTGCATAGTACCAGCGCACCAGCACAACCAGCATCTCCTCAAGTCTGATTTTGGGTTTTCATAGGGAAGGGGCTGGCGCGAACGCCTAGCCCCACTACCAAAATTGCATGCTCCATCTACCCCAGTTTGGGGAAGTGGCAAGCTTCAGCCGACCGCAGTGCAATGGCCGGCCTCCACTTGAGGCGCCGGCCATCATGACCACCGAACAGCCCAGCACCAGGTAAGTATGCCAGCCCAGCACTTTGCACGCGGACCCCACTTGCCACGTGCACTCATGAAGCGCCGGTGGCGTCTGCAAGAAAAGGTAAAAATGCTCATAAATGAGTCATGAACCGTAAAAAAGAACGCAAACGCACGACGTAATTTTGGGGTGCGCAAGTATCTGCTAGTCAACGCATACAGTAGATTTAGTCTTTGCGGCACGTGCTTAACTTAGTTTACCAACAATACGGCCCGTTTTTACGTTTAGTCAGTGAAACGATGGCAGCGCCACACGCACGTCGGGGTCATTCGGTTAACATGCAAACAAAAAATTCTACCGAAAATTACTATGAAGAAGGGAAAAAAATGAACGTTTTTTTTCTGTTGTTTTTTTTTATTTTTTTTTTTTAATTTAGAGCAGGCGGGTGGCCGCCTTAGTTCAGGTAGCCGCGGGTTTTTTTCACTGCTCGGGTGGCCCGCCGGACGAGGTTTTGCTGGTCCTGCAGATCCAAGCTGGTCAGCGCGCATTCCTACTGCTCGGGAGTAGATGGAGGGGGGATGGGGGCGTGGGCTGAAGAATACGGGGGGAGGGGGGGAGGGGGTAGTGGCTGGAGTGTGGCAGTCAGGGCCGTTGCAGGTGAAGCGGCTGGGGGAGGTGCGAGACAGGATGGCGCCGTCGTAGTATGTATTACTTTTTGGAGACGTCGCCATATGCGGGATTCTTCGTTGGTGAGTGTAGGGTGCGGAGGAGGGTATTCTAGGCGGGTGTGTCAGTAGTGCGACAAGATATGCAAATCGATGGGTGATAATCGGCGTAGCGGGTCTATCGTGGGCGTAATCTTCGGAAGTGCCCGGAAGGGGAGTTCGCGGGCCGCAGCGCGAGCTGCGTCGTTCCCGGCGAGGGAGGCAATGACGATGTTAGGAAGGGATGTTAGGGCTTGTAGAAGCTTGAGGTCAGGTAGGGGAACTCTTTCTAGGAGGTATCTTCGACAGACTTGCTTTGAGTCGGTGATAATCGTGAGATAGTCGGAGATGGTTGTATGCGGTGCGAGGGCCGTAGCTTCCGCTGTAGATGGAGATAGGTGGCGGTATATGGCTGCAGTGTATAGATGGTGCCGTTGGTGTCGGTTACCTCTAGAATTGTATGGATGGGTGAGTAAGCGATGTCGGTGTAGCGGGTGTCATTGGCCAGTGAGTGTTTCCGGTGCAGTTGGTGAACGCGAGTGCTGCGATGTCCTTTGTTGGAGTCGGGATGCATGTGTTTAGGCATTGGGGTGACTTTGATGTTGGCCTGTATAAGAGGTGGTATTGGCTGTAATGCTTCATGGGGACCTGCTATAGGACGACCTAAATTCTGTGCGGCCTGTAGGGTTGAGCGTAAGGAGAGAGAGTTGGCTGGTTCTTTCAGCTTCTGCCAGTACGGAGAGTGAATTACGTAGGCCACGTTTGAATGGGCCTATTGGTGGGGGAGATATCCAGAAGTCCGAGGGCTATCTTGTAATTTCGACGGATGAGAGCATCTAACTTGGAGTGTACTTGTAGTCGGAGTTAAACGTAGGGAGGGCCATGCGTAAGTGTACTGAGTATTGATGCCTGCACAAGTTGACACGTGTCTTGTTTAACCTTTTCGGCCTTAAGTTTTTTTTTTATTTCGAACTTTTTTTGTTTGTTGTTTTGCCAAAATTTGGACTCTTTGAGCTAACAAACGAAAAATTGTGCTTGTGCTGCAAGTAATTCACGACTTACAGGCATGTCATCTAATACGGTCGTCAGGCAACTAAAGTGTTGTTGTTCAAGAGAAAATTGTTTTTTTTTTCTTTTCTTGATAAAATTTAAAAAGCACTGAGCGCATATACAGAAAATAAAGCTGGTAGTTCAAATATCTTTAGATTTGCAGTCACGTCATCAAACTAGGACTTCGGTCCTTCGGGTGACCACATTATCTGCCTGGTCTTCACTGCAACGCCTTCCTCTTTGTAGCCCTCAGCTCTAAAAAAAAAAAGTAGTGGTGACATTTATTGCAAGAGGCATCCTTAAAGGAGCCATGAAGAGAAAACACAAGTTTGGATCATTCAAAAGATTGCCTCGTTAGAATCATTCAGACACCACTTTTAACGTAAACTTCCCTCAAATAAGCTACATAATTAGGAAAAAGAGAATGGCCATGCGACCCACTAGCTCATTCCCCGCAACAGAACCCATGATGTCATACCAGCCAGCTCTGCGATTGGTGGACGGCGGCAAAAGCAAACGCAAATTAGGCAGAGCTTATAAGCTTGCCAAACGAACTATTTGCGCTTAAATTTAGGGCACATTCTTTTGAAAGCCGTAAGAATGGTGGTACAAACAGTGGAAGTTACGAAAGCAGACGTAAACATAGAAGTAACAATGCGTACTGCTGTTGGTACTGCGCGCAATGCTTGGTTTAGCTGCACAGGACTGCAGGGCTTTGGGGTTGTCTCGGACGACACTAACCGTTTAACGCAAGCAACGGTGTTTTACGTGACCATATTTGTCGAGCGAGCACTATGTTTCACGAAACGATTATTTTCTCCCTGAACAAAAAAAAATTCCCTCGCACTTCCCCGAGGGGGATAGTGTGTAAGTGCGAATGCACGGTTGTTGATTGCGCGATTACGGTGGATATCGTGATCTTGGAGTGGAGAGGAGGCGCCCAACACCCGCAGTCACTGAGCGGAGAGAGGAGGAGGAGAGTAGCGCCCGCCGTTACGGCGAGGGCTACACGAGCGCGCTCACGCGTCGGAATGCGGAGCGCCCGCTACGCGAGCGAGAGCTCTCCCGCCCGAACCGAAGTGGAGAGGAGGCGCCCAACACCCGCAGTCACTGAGCGGAGAGAGGAGGAGGAGAGTAGCGCGCGCCCATCTCCCCCCGTTGCTAGGGATGACGAGGAGGAAGACGAGGAGCGCGCGCACCCGCAGCTGTTGCTATGCGGACTACGGCGGCGGGCGATTCAGGCTCGCTTAAGAAGTGCATTCGCACTTAAAACAAGCCAGGTTTAAATACGGTCAAAAACAAAAGCAGAAAACTGCTTGCCACGCTATGGCGGCGCCATCTATAGGGCTCCTACACTGTAGGGCGCACACTGTGGAAGGCACTCGGAGTACCAGCCGTAACATACGCAGATTATGTGCTGGGCTACTCCAGACCAACGCTAAAATGCATGGAACAACACCAAAACGAGCTGTGCCGGTGGCTGCTTGGAGGAAACTGTGCGACCCCAAACTCCGCCATCACAGGCGAAATGGGCTGGTCCCCCTACGAAGTCAGAGAGGCGAGGGCAAAACTACACTACGCTGGCAGGATCAGATTCATGTCGCCCACAAACTACAGCAAACGCATATATACATGCACCTTCGATACAGAAATTTGAAAACTGACTGGATAAAAAGACTCACCAGCCTCGAAATGAAGTACAGCCAAAATTCGACAAAACGTGAAGCAAAATCTGAACAAAAGTTGCAACAGATCGTCAATAAAGAGCTAGCAAGCGCGAGCAAATTAACCTGGCGCATAGCGGTCTCCAGAAAGCAAAGCCTCGCCGAGTACCACAAACATAAGGAAGAATCAGCGCCGATTCCATATTACCGTGCACGACAGAGACAGCACCTTACTGTTCCAGGCACGCAAGGATCCCTGCTCACGCAGCAAAGGCGACACGAGCTATTCGGCGCGGACCCAACGTGTCGGCTGTGCGGAGCGCAGAGAGAGAGACGATACAGCATTGATACACGAATGTCCAACGCTAAACGACGAACATCAGGAACGACGACATTAGCCGACAGCCTGGCATTCAAGGAGGAGGAGAAATGAGCCTATATCTAGAGCAAAATGGAAGATGGTAGAGCCGTTCACTCACGTTCACAGTTTAGAATGTGTCCTGTGCACGAACAGCAGCCAGCTGTGGCGGCAGCTGATCCTCCGGGCCGGATGTGGCCATCTGCAGCCCTTCCACTGCTTTTGGAAATGGGTTTGGACACTTTGGGAGATATTTTTTTTTCGCTTGATATCAACCCTACTTCAGTGATTCTGGCTTGTCAGTGAGCGGTAGCGGCTGGGGCGGTTTGGTAAAAATTAAAGCTTATAACGCACGGTGGTGAAGCCATCTGTCTCGATTTTCCCTCAACCGTCCAAACCGATCTCAGGTGGTGTCTGAGGAGGAAGTTTTTGCGGAAGCTGGATTACTGCAAGAAGAGCTTGTCTTTGACAGCAGTGTATGCAGGCCTAGAGAGAGGGACGGTAACACTCGTGAAGAGATGTTGACTGCGGTGCAGCGTGAGCTATGGCGGTAGATTCAGCGGTAGTGGTAAACATGGTCATCATTCTTGGCCAGTGGCGTCGGAACTATTTTTTTCCTGGGGGAGCCAAAATTATGCTACCTTAAACATCATCATCATCACCATCATCATCAATTATATTAACATTATAGTTGCTTTTTAAATACCTCGTCATTTATTTTCTTTGAGTATCTCTGCAGGGCCTACAGTGCTGCTACAATGAATAGTATGCATAAATAATCGCAATTAACCCATCAACATAAAATAAATCCAACCCAGTAAAATATTCACTGAATCACGACGACTGTGCCCTGCAACCACGATTCCGTACCTTTTCATTTATCAATGCAAAAGAGTCCTGTACATCTAAATAAATAAAAAATAAAATTTGCAAAAGAAACGCGTACAGCACATTCATACATGCGTCCTAACCGCGAATATACTACGAGACCTGCACATTCATGCTAAGAAATGAAGGCTTACACGAAGAATATTGACAAAAGCAAGCGAGGTAAATGTACAGGTCAGTTGAAGAAAGAAGTTACGGTATGCGTTACATGTACATGTAGATTGAACCATGTGCGTGTTATTATCAGGATACGTGGATGCACAACGGATCTGTTTTAATTTTGTTCCGAGTATTTCTGATTGTCTGGTGCACCATTATTTTAAGAAAATTTCGGTAGTATGATAAGGATGCATTCATATTTCGTAATACTATATAGTCGCACTGCGGATATCTCTACTGAAAACTTGTTAAACTGTGAGTTTTTATGCTATTGGCGCGAGGCGCTTGGAGAACCATGGTTTTATAACAAATCTGAACTGGTTAGCGTAAAAAATTATTGGTCATACTGTTCAGTGGAGCTGGCTAGTATCACGAATGTACGAGCCGAATGCAAAACGCAAAGCCAATATACTATTGATCCTTTTATACCGCAGGCATCGAATATTTGTTCGGGGAGAGTAGCTTTTCAAATGCTTCATACGAAGGCTTTTCAACTATAAATATTCGGAAAACGGGTAACGCCGAACTCACTATTCTTTCGATTTGAGGCCACTCATAAGCGCGAGAAATATCCTCTGATCATTAGCCATTTTGCCTTCAACAAATAAACCTAACTTTGCTGGAGCCTTCTGAGGCTCAGCAGAAGTCTTCAGGTGCCCCTTGACTGGGGGAGCCGTGCTCCCCCATTTGTACATTACGGGAAGCCGTCGCTCCCCATGCACCCCCTGTTCCGATGCCCCTGTTCTTGGCAGCAGTCGTCGTGGTGCTCGTGGAGGCGACGGCCACAATAGTGGTGCGGCGGTCATGTTGCGCGCGATGTATATCGGGCGCGTGGGCCTCTGCCATGTCCTCTTTGTAGCGTTCGCATACGGGCCAGGTCTTCCGCCCTTGTTGTGAGTTTGGTGCACGTGCCTCGGCATAGAGGCGATGCAAAGTTGTGGGCATTTAGAATTGTGTATCGGGTGGGGCTTGTCTTGGACTATTGTCCCAGAAGACCGAGTATGTATCGTCCTGTTGCCTTGAGTTGATGGCGACGAACTCGTGTCGTCCGTTGTGTTTCAAGGAACTTCACAATGGCGTTGTAAGTGCCCAGGTAGGCAGGTGAAGGGTAACTTTATGGTTTTCGTAATGTACGTAATCTACGTACATAAGGCGCAGGCGTGGCGGCTAAGCAGTAGGATTTGTACGAGTTTGCCAAAAGTCACAAAACGTGTAAGCCACCAACACGCAAAAACGTACACAACGTAGAAAAAAAAAAGGCCGCAGATCTGCTCTTTTCGTTGCAAATGTCGACGGAAGACGATAGTCGACTGGCGCCCCTGGCAACTAAATGTTTCCCTTCTCTTTCCCGCTCGCCTCTCATGCTGTTCCTCTTCCGTCTCGCTCCTCCCAAGATAACACGGAAGGGGTTTGCATAAATAAATTTAAATTTACCGCGTTCCACTGCTCTAAAGTCTGGTGCATAGAGGTTGGAAACTCTATGGTCTGGTGCTCCGATTCCAGAGCTGCCGCACGGCTCTCAGAGACGCGCGTGAATGAATTCGGCACCCTACTACAACGTTTATACAACTACTGTAGTTGCCCTACTGAGCGCTCCAAGCGGAACCCTATCGACGCCAGGAGGTAGCTCGGGCAACAGCAGACAATGGTTTTCTAGTTGATATAGTATTTTATTTGCTATCGCAAAACCAAGCATCCGTGAATTGTTTAATAAAGGAACACTGCAAATATCACTTATGTATTGATTTTCTGCCTTATTTGCGTAATGTTTTGTTCTTGTTCAACAGTGTTGACAAGTATAAACATTAACACCGGACTTGACGTTTAGATTTTGCAGTTAATATACAAGACTACTGCGCAGTTTCTGTTTCACTTTGGCCGGGTGGCAGAATCGAGTCACAGGCAGACAGGCGGACATACAGACAGACCAAAATTACTGCGTTAAGCCCAAGAAAGACTATCTTATCGGCATGCCCGTCGGAGCCCGCTTTGTGCCAGTACGTGTAATGTTCACAGAGGAGTACGGAACAAGTTCAAAAAAATTCACGAAAGAGTCTAGGCAACTTTAACTGCTTAGTTTCAGCAATTACCGTAAAGTCTATTTATCGCGGCTTTCATTCCATGAGAGTGACAATTGCGAGCTCCAGATTGCGAACCCGATCGCAAACACTTTGTTGCTGCGTGGGATTTTACTTTAGACAGGCTAATAGCAAATAATGGCAAATAAACAGGTCAATAACAAACAACTACAGTGACAGTGCAAGGCAATGTTTATTTCGTTTGTGGAAAAACAATCACCGTGTGGCCCCAGAATTCCACTCCGCTTGGAAACGAAATCGAAACTGAAACTTGTGTTCAGAACGCAACGCCTTTGTTTTGGGCTTTCCGCTTATCGCACTTTCATACAAGCACAAATGTTTTTAAAATAGATAAATACATTATATAACGCAGTTTTTTTTATTTATTACAATGGCTTTGTTTTATTTAATAAATACATCATAATTTGTAAACATGATGGCGGAAATCCACTAGCAACCATGACAGGTAATTATCATCTTTGTGCTTTCTTTGTGTTGCACGGCCGTTGCACGGGTTCAAAACCATTTTCCCTGGCCACTCCACGAGCCCGCCTCCTTCCACGAACCCTCCCGCATAGCCTCGGGCCTTCGAACGCTTCAGATTCGGCCAGTGTGCTGAGAGCGAGCAGCAGCGATCGAACGCGATTGTCCACGTCGCCTTAGCCGACCGCTTCGAAGAGCGCAACGCGGAATTCCGTCAACGAGGTAGGCTTGACAGAGCGGGCGCAGAGATGGTCAACCCTAAGGTCTTCTTCGACATCGACGCTGGCGGCCAGAAGCTGGGCCGCATCGTGATGGAATTGCGCGCCGACGTGGTGCCGAGGACAGCAGAGAACTTTCGGGCACTGTGCACGGGGGAGAAGGGCTTCGGCTACAAGGGATCCACCTTCCACCGAGTGATCCCGAACTTCATGTGCCAGGGCGGCGACTTTACCAACCACAACGGCACCGGCGGCAAGTCCATCTATGGGGGCAAGTTTGAGGACGAAAACTTCCAGCTGAAGCACACTGGCCCCGGCATGCTGTCCATGGCGAACGCGGGGCCCAACACCAACGGGTCGCAGTTCTTCCTCACCACGGCCAAGACGAGCTGGCTCGACGGCAAGCACGTGGTCTTCGGCAGCGTCGTCGAGGGCATGGACGTCGTCAAGAAGGTCGACTCCTACGGCTCACAGTCCGGCAAGACCTCCAAGAAGATCACCATCTGCGACTGCGGCCAGCTGTGAAGATGCTCGAGAACTCAGAGCGCCGCTAGCCACTCTGGTGTTTTTTTTTTTTTTTGTTCGTTCGTTCCCCGTTTGGCTGTACTGTGGTGTAGACTTATTTGTTCCTTGCCCCTTTTCTTTCTGTTGGCGGCTTCTCACGGTTTTGAGTGTTACATCTCTTCAGTTAGCATATCGAGTTATTTTTTTATTTTTCATTTCCTTTATTTTACTGCGCTGTAAAGGTCAGTGTTTTTCCTGTTTTGCTTTGCTGTTGTGCTACGTTTTGTTTTTGCATTTCCTGTCTGTTTCACTTTGCAGTTAAAGTTGCATTCACTTTCGTTTTTTTTTTCATTTCCAGTTTCATTTCTGTTTTCCTCACTGCCCTTTTGATTGTTTTTTCAAGGTTTCCTGTGAAGGTTTCCTGTGGCGATACATTTTTGTCGACCCTTTCTGTGTTCGTTTATTTGCGTTTCTTATGTTTTGTCTTAAAGTTCGGCGTACACAGACCAAATAAACACCAGAGTTTAAAATTATCCTTGCCTCTTCTATTTGAAATCCATAAAAACAGGCTTTTCGTCTTGCAACAGACCTCCGCTGCAGTCAGTACTTTGTAACTGCTTGAGATATTAGTATCAAGGTGCATCTTGATCCTAGACGTGTTGGAACCCCTTCATTACCATGGCAATTGACATTTTATATTCTCTTAGTTGTCAATTGGCCTACAGCCTTAAGTCTTTTTCCTTCATTATCAATCTAGCATGCTCTGGCAACAGAGCTGATTAGCCTTAAAAAGAACTCAACTTAAGCTGTGGCCTACATCTAGAAGTGACTAAGGGCCTACCACAACAAGAAAAGTGAGTATTTGTTCATTCGGTGCCTACTGAGGCTCAGTTGATGTGCACCTTTTATGTGTGGGTTCATATCTCTGTCCTTGAATATGCGTGTCATTTGAAAGTGAATACTACACTGTTTTTCAAGCCTAGCACTGCATAACATACCCTGAGTATCACATAACTGCACTGGAGTATTGGAAAATGCTATAAAGACCAAACAAGATGTGCATTGGCCGAATGGTTTTCATCATTTAGATTATTGATGCAAAATTTTTTTTGTTTCCGCCAAAACTGCCTCTCCATTTACTGCAGGGCTCAGGATGATCAGGCGATTTCAGTCCAGAGATTTGAAGTAGGCAGTTGCTTAGAACTTTTTGCTTTAGAATAACTTCAGTGATTGAAAGGATGGATCCTCAACCAATTCCCAACACCCACGTGTTCCGGCCTTGGATGTTAGAGCTAGAGGCGAAAAAGGTACGTAAGCAGGCGGCAACATCTTTTACAGACAGCCATATCTGTGAATGTTGCATTGGCCCTTCCGAATAGCTGATTCATGAGAAACATCAGCAGCTTCAGCTACAACTAGGGCATGAATGCAGCACAAAAGGCCCCTTCATTGGCAATCTAATATCCAGCTTTCAATTTTAAGTTAACTTTTGTATGAAATGAAACAAAGAGTTAATGCGGCACAACAATAGTAGATGCTGAAGTGCGACCTAGGCCCAACTCGGACGTTTATGCCCACGAGCTCGTACTAGCTGGACCTGCGCTCGGCCTGTTGCCTTACGCTACACCTTGAATAAACCCCCACGATCAACTACCGTCGTGACTGCTATTCCCCTTTGCAGAAAATATAAAACATTTAGCTCGCATTTCATAAATGTGGCAGTTTCATCTGGAGTGTGGAGTTTATCAGTTTATGCGTTCCCATTCATTTTGCAGGTTGAATGTCTGAGGGGATTGAAGAGATGCTGCTGAGGAAGCCAGGAGGCATAGTTGCGGCCCTGAGGAACTATGGAGACCATGGACCTACCCAGCCTTGTCTCGTAGCACTTGTGCGTGTGGGACGAGTTCATGGTAACTTTTGTTATTCTATTTGTTAATAACTTTTAGAATAACTTTTGTTATTCTATATACGACCTCGTGCTTAGCAGCGCAACGCCTCAGCCACTACTGAGCCTTGGTGGCTCAGTAGTGGCTGGGGCGTTGTGCTGCTAAGCACGAGGTCGTGGGTTCGATTCCCGGCCGCGGCAGCCGCTTTTCTGATGGAGGCGAATAGCAAAAACACCCATGTGCTTGAGATTTCGGCGCACCAGGTGGTCAACATTAATCCGGAGCCCTCCACTACGGCACGCCTCATCGCCTGCGTTGCGTCGGCTCGTTAAACCCTACAATCAATCAATATTTTATATACCTTCTGTGCTACCCTCAGTTATAATTGCAAAAGAGGTAAAAGAATGGCAGGGCAGAAAATTATTCCTGAACAAAAAGAAAAAAAAATTGGAGTGCTCCGGTTGGTATCAAACTGCTTTGCACGTTAGCAATATCCTGATGAACGTTTCTTTTTTACCCTTTCAAGCTTGCTGGATCGGTATTTTAACTGTTGTCCGATGATTTTCAGCGTCATCTGTGTATATGACTGCTGAGCTAGCGGCTGGGCTCACTCTTGAAGGCTTCCTGACTCTGTGTACTTTACATGCCTGACAGTCTTGTACAAACCAACTGCAATAGTGTGTTGGCCGGATCAACAATTTCTACCCTTGGCGAACATTTGGAAAAAATGTTGGTCACGATTGGGCTGGTATTTGTTAGATCGGCTGCCCTTTCCGCTGCACGTGTATGATCAGTGGCTGCTTGCGGGCCATGCATTGAGGGCAATTTGTGGTTGCTCTTTTTGCCAGCTGGAAAGCGGTATGTTTGTGTGTCAGAGTTTTCATGACGCATGGACGTGAAACTTATGTATGCGAGGGTCACTGCATTGCCTTGTGGTCATTGAACTCTGAGGTTTGAAGCGGTTCACTGAAGTAGGGGTGCAGATAGAGTCATGATGCAAAAGTGCCATGACTCAATCTGACCGTTTGGCTGTGATGTGGGTGGCACACAGCTTCCTAAAACTCTGTGCCGAAACACCGGCGACAGTGCAACTCAGTGGGTCAGCTCGTGAGATCGTTGAGGCAACAGTGAACACTGACTCTGTGGGAGGGTCAGCTGAGCTCATTTCTAATGCCGTACACTTGACAGAGGCTCGAAGTGTTGAAGATAAGGGTGGCATGCACATTTAAGTGATCGTGAAGCTTTGTTACTTTTTTTTTCATGTTTGCCTCTGCTTTCAAGAAGCCTGTGTTTTGTTGAGTGAGAACATGCCAAAAGATCTGTGGCCAGCTGGAGGCAATACAGGCGACATGTTGTCCATGTGAGCCCGTGCAGGAAAGTGGCACTCCATCTGTAATAGGTGCAAAGATCTCCCTTAAAGGGACAGACAACCGATTTTTGTCGAGTGTACATTCTCTATCCCAAATGAAAGGGCATTACTTAAAGCTCCTTCATGAGAAATGGTTTTGCTGAGAACGCCCTAGAACTTTTTAAATTGAAATTTTTAGATCTGCGAGCTGTATGTGTCCTCCCAAAAATAATGCTCATACAGTAGCGCGGCAACATACTTTTGTCTGCTGGCGAAATGAAAAGTTGTATTTAAAAACTTGTCCCCAGCTAAAAAATGTGTGAATCGCAGGCTTTCTTATTCCTTTGTGTGTCATTTTTTAATTAACTAGTCTCTTTTGCACGAAGGTACCATCTGTTGGGATGGACTACAGGTAAAATCTGGTTTTACTTTGTGGAGGTCGGAAGTTCGATTCTCTCCGGCGCTTCCTTTTTTTTTTTTTTTTAAGCTGCCATTTGCGTATTTCGAAACTGAAATCGAATGTTTTAGCAGAACAAATGCCCCTGACTTAAGCAGAATCGTCAAAGCTCCTTCACTGGGTCTGTTTACTAAACGCCGACATTGATTCTGGGCATGGAGGCTCAGTTAGCAACACTGCGAGCATCCCAGTGGCGGCGGGCGGCATGTCTTAAAAATTTTCAAAATAATGTTTAAAAATACATATACAATTTAAACTTGTACGAATACTTCTGTTAAAAGATTTTAAATAAGTGAATAAACGTTTCAGCAGTTACAGTGGCTGCTAGGTTTGCATGTCACATGACCGGGACACATATTGTAGTGTCAAGTTTCGACACTACGAACCGCCACCCTTCCGATTTCAGAAAGTTTGCTGCCAAATTAAAATTGTTTCTGCCAATTTGTTTATAAATTGCTTGTGGTTACCGGGCTATATGAAACGCTGGCTTTCATATGAGCTAGAGAACATATACGTGACAAAAATCGGTTATCTGTCCCTTTAAACTCTAGGTCTCCTTTAAACTCAAAACTGAGATAACTAAGTAAAAATCTTCCTTTTGTAGGTGATATCTTCCTAGAAGTTTCAACTGTAACAGTTCACTATAACATATTTTAAATCAGTTTTAGTTTTTGCACGCACGAGAAAGCTCAAAACGGGTACCCTTTCAGCGTCAGCATGACCTGTTGAGTGCCTTGCGGTGCACCTCTCCCCAAACTGCTGACGTCGGGGCTCCCGTCAAGGTGCTGGCTGCTGTTGGTGCGTTCTGCTCCGCCTTGTGTACCATGTAACAGTTTCAGGACTGATGTTATGCTGCCGAGGGCGTGAGACCACGGCCGGTCTGGACGCACTTGCTCGCTCTTGTGCATGATTCCAGAGTGGCCATGGTGCAATGAGAATAGGGCCGTCAACAGCGCTGTCCTGTCATGGCAACTGCCTCAGTGTTCGTTTCATCGAAACTGAAAGTGCAGAGAATAAACTAGGCTGTAAATAATTATTTACACTGCATTCGGCCATCTAACGTGTCATTCTACCATCACTGGGCTGGTAGGCACCTGTAGTGGTGAAAAAAACGTAACATGATAATTTCGTGTCAGTACCCCTGTAAGGGCTCGTGGCAGAGGGCGACACAGGGGAGTAATGGACACAATGTGCCACATGCAGTAATGAGTACATGCCTGTCCTTCCCTGCAAGGTTATTGTTCTAGGTGCCTTCTGAAATGTGTGGCTTACCTGGGGAGAGCGCACTCATTTCTGGAACAATTGCTTTCTTTTTCTTTTACCAGTCGTTGATGTTCAGGCCAGCTTGGTAATTTCCAGAATAGAAAGATTTTGGGTGAACAAAAGACGCATGAACTTCTGGTTGGTTGCATTACTTTTCAAGTTGACCCAAAGTGGCAAAAATGTGAGTAGGTGATTCCAAGCCCCCTCTCCCGTTTAGTGAAACGTTCAAGGGCTTTACCTCAGCGAGCAATGGAAGCATTTAAGACAATAATTAAAGGGTAAGCGTCAGTGTTGGGGTTCCATAGGTTGGCTCTTTTGTACCTAGTATTACAAGTCAGTTTTAATCATGTGTCTTGATTGCAGTTTCATCCTTCAAATATCAAAGATGACTGAAGCCCGTAAAATTATTGATTCACAGATTTGGTCTGTCGTTTGTGCCAGCGTAACAGTATTGTGCATGGCTCTATTTTCGCCCCTTGGCTAAGGGCCCAGGTGGTAAAATTGTTTTGTCTACCCCAAATGAAATAGAGTTTCATCCTCTTATTCGTCTAGTGTGAAGAACAAGTTCCGAATTCTACCAGCACACATGGCAGTTTGTCATCATCATTTGCTCAAGCTGGGGCCAAGCCATCAACCAACCATTCATCATCCTCAGCTTGTCTACGTCCTAAGGAGATCAGATAGTGTGTGGACCGCATCTTGGAGGAATCCCAACTTTAAGGTATGCTCACAGCTGCCCCTTCGCTACATTCCGGTGTAGTGTGACAATTGCGTCGCACAATTTTCCAATTCTGAATCACAAAAATTCTGGAAACGATGATAACTTTTGAGCATATCACGGAAATAATATTTTTGGGTGATAGTGAGAAGCAGTGTTTACTTTCTGGGCAGAAATATCTAAGCTCCTTAAAATTTCGCTGCCTAATCCGGTTTCCTCTTGCACATCAGTAAGACCCTTGTTCTGCCTCTGTTGAGTTAAAGCTCGCCCAAAATGAGTGGTGCGACCAGCGCGTTGAATCATGTAGCACAGTTGGTTTTGCTTCTTGCTCTTTCGGCGTCCCAGAACCTGCGGAGGGGGCACACAGGAGTACTTTAGTTCGCAAATTGTGCCACTCCTATAACAGGTACTGCAGAGATACCTTGTTCTTGAGAGATATTCAGGCAGGGGTGCAACAACTGTGCCATTTGCGCCATTTTGATACAATTTTATATTTTTGAGCCAAGCTGCGCCAAAAAGCATGAAGTTCGTTTAAATTCACATTGCGCCAAAATGCCCGACTAGATGCGAAATTTCTCAGTTTCGCTACGAAGGATAAAGAACGCCTTGGCAACCTGAGGTTTGTATGTCATCCAATCCAATCCAGTTGTGCAGACAGCCATAAACAGTCCATACCCTATGCCAGTTATGCCTCTTCTAGTCCACTGTACCTATGCCGAAACTAAACTCGCTCTAAAGCGTGGGGTGACTAGTTTTGGCACAGGTACCCCTGTACTTAAGAGTACGAGAAAAGGACTGAGGCATGATAGCGGGCATTAATGAGCGCATCAATGCGTCTTATCGCCGACAACCCAGTTTCGATAAGCATCCTCAGCTATCAGTTCGGAAGAGCGTGTCATAGCGCTCTTGGTGCTGCTGTAAACGTACTGCGTGCGGATAATCGGAGACAACCGAAACGTGGAGGTCGCTGCTGCCTCTTTGTGCATGACTGTCAAGCAGACCGCGGAGACATGGGGTGTGTGTCGCTTGCAGTAACGAAAGCAGCTCGCTGTATCCGTGCACGCGGTCATGTCCCAGGGGGGCTGAGTAATTCTCCCATGGCAAATGCACTGGTACAGCACACACGGCAAACGCCCTTGCGGTGACAGTGTGAGCTTTGTAGGCGACACGCTGCACGAAACTAGCACGCAATTTGGAAGCTCTTCAATAGCTTTGCGAACTCAAAAATGTTCAAGGGAAAGCATTGATGTCATACTAATGTCATCTGCACTAGTCATGTATCTGCTGATAGCTTCTGGTGGTATTGAAAAACAGTTTTTCCTTATCTATATCTAGTGTAGCCAGATGCTGCTCAGGCGGAAGAGCTTCTTGTTATGCAATTAGGTTAGGGCTGGTCATTTAAAAGGGACTACTTTAGAGTACGACTAAAAGTATCATTGGCAGCTTTTATAGCATTCTCTTTTGTTTTGTTTTCTTTACTGATATTGATAAACCTGATATGCAGATTTTGTAGGCTTTCTGCAGAATTTGTTACCTAATCACAATTGCAGGACCTTGCCAACTGAAGCTAAAGCATGTATGAACTGACTTTGTTTGCACATCATTTGTATTAAATTACTCCAAGTTTGGGATATGGTGCTCCAAAGTTAAGGTATATTTTTGTCATAACCTGCTCCAAAATTAGATTTTACTGCTCCAAAACCACGATTTTATTACTCCAAATATCTAATTTTGGCTGTTGCCCCCCTGTCAGTGTGTATTTGCTGAGGTCTACATTTCCCTTAGTTTGTAAGCTGCATCACTTTCCTTTAAGGGAGTACTAGCACTAAAGTTTCACCGCACGAAGATTATACCATTCCACACTTGCATGAAGAAATTAGCTGAGAATTGTGCATTTGATTAATAAAATGGGATCAATCATTACTAGCAGTTATCGCCAGACCATCTTTGTTATTGGTTATTTTATTTCCTTTATTGTACCACATTGCACAGACACTATGATAATGGCTGTAAATAGTCTGAATGACCAATCACCCCCTGAAATGCGACAGAGTTTGCCATGCCGGTTTCAAACTCAACACCCGAAACTAGTGTGCAAGATGGCTCTTGAGATGGCCAAGATGTTCTGTGAACCTGCTCACTTTGGCACTTGTATGGCGTGAAAACAATTTCTCATGGCAGCGACTATTTATGAAGCTGAACCCGTTTAATTATTTTAATAAAATCAGTTCATGCTATATTTCAATTAAAAACCTACAAATATTCTGTTTTTGTTTTTGGGATGAGTGACCTCAATTGCTACTTGAAGCCTACGTGCATTTAGTTGGTTCATATTTAGTGCAACCTTTTGTTTTGTGTTTATGTTTGTGTTGTTTTAAGTTTATGGTATGTTGTGTGTGCAAGGATTAAATGGCAACCGCACATTGTTTATGGGAGTTCCAGCATGTGCAAACATTGTTTGTCATACTTTGCATGCCCCGCCTTTATGTTCTCAGTTCGACAAATTCTTTATTAATTCATAGATGAAAATTTGTATGAATCAAGATCCCAAAAAGGAAATGTGGACTTGATAGCAGTATTCTTTGAAAGAATGAAACATGTCTCACAACTGCCCAATTTTCTAGTTCCAGTTCGTCGCTGCCTATGATATCTGCAGCTATCAACGGGAACACCAAAACCATGCTACTAGTGAGACATTTCTTCTTCTGTGAGACGATTTTGTTATCATTGCGGTGTTGGCAGAGGCGAACAAACTCTTGCAGTCACTGGTAGTGCAAGAGTGTTTGTGAAGGCCTGATCCTGATCCCTGGATGGGTATGTGACCGTTGTATACCCGGTGTCATCCAGTTGTCCAGCTTCGCTCACTTGCTTGGGCCATGTTCCAAAGGCTTACCGCCTCTTCTTCTGGCCACCACCAGCCGGACACACGCCACACACACGCACACACTGCTGGATCCCTTGTGGCTGGAGCTGCAGCTGGTCGCCTGGCTTGTGTTAGGTGGCTGCTGCATGCTGTGGGCTAACGTACGGGATAGCAGAGGACCCCGGCTAGCTTCGCTAGAGAAAGTGCTACGCACCGTACGCTAGCCCCTGCGGAATCCGAAGACTCGCACATGGGCTCGGGTACTCATATGCGGTAGACAGGTTCCGGCAATCCAAAGTGAGGCTTTATTGCCTGGCAGATACAGGGCATATACCAGACAACACAACTATCGCTTGCGGGGAGATAGTGGCGCCATTCGCTCACTCAAGCCGCGAGACTCAGACCTCGATATCCGTCATTATGGCCGCGGGAGCAGGGGAGGCATCCCTTGCGACCGATCAGGGCAGAATCTCTCAGCAGAGTCCCGTGGAGCCAACTGGGGTCGCCGTCGTGGAGCATTCGTAGTAGGCACAACTGAGCCAACCGATTCCGACAAAATCACCCAGTCGACTTCCGGTGAAAGGCTCGTTCGTCCCGCAGGTCGGCTCGGGGGGAGAGGAGTCTCCCCCTGGTCGAGGAGAGGGTGGCGTGAAGGAAGGTGAGGTCCTCCTTCCCCCGCGCCTTCGCGCATATGTTCACGGCGCGCCGGTTTGGCGCATCGCATGGGGTCACGAAGAGGCCACGACTCACGTGACGCGATGGCTGCCCAAAATGGCAGCTCCCAGGTGGCAAAAACATGTGCACGCGAGGCTTAGGGAAACAAGGGTCCCCACAATGCTTGGTGTCGACTGGTTGGCTGGCTTCGTCCGCTTGTCTGTGCTAAATTCTATGCAACTGGAGGCTCTTCTGGCACTGGAAAAAAAAAGGGGAAAAAAAAAACACTGTGAGCACATACGGCAAACATTTCTGAAAGAGACCCTTGATAGTGGAATTCTCCTTTGTGAAGTCCTGGATCCACTGGACGACGTGGCTGGTGGATTCCTGGCTTGCATTAGGTGGCCACTGCATGCCTGGCATTGTCCAGCTTCGCCCACTTGCTTGGGCCATGTTTCATGGAAACGCTGGCTCTTCTGGGCATCACACACTACACACACTGCAACAGACACTGCAACACTGCAACACCCACCACGACGCACTCGCACACTGGGTCTCTTGTTTGCTGTAGCAGCAGCTGGTCCAATGGAGCAACCTGAAAGACGAGAAAAGTAGCATTTTATGAGTCCACTAAGCAAACAGTGCACCACTGAAACCCTTTGAAGTGCCGTTCCCCTCCACGAAGTCCTGGATCCACCGGGGAGAAGTGGCTGGTTGATGTCTGTGGTGGTATTGGTGGCTAGACCTCGGGATTCGCTTCGCAGCAGTGAGACAGGCGCTTGAGACGGTCGTAAAAGATGGGGACGAACTTTTATCTGAACGAGACGAGTTGACGATAAGAATGTACAGTTACAAACAGAATGGTATAATAGCCTCTATCCTGAGGGAACAAAGTTTGGAAAAATCAGAAAAACTAACAAGTCCAAGTTCAGTTCAAAAATAAACTGGTAATTAAAAACGTCTCATATGCTCTGGCGCACTTGATGCGAAGCCAATCGAATGTCCTCAACGCGGCATCTGTTAGTAGCTCGGCACGGTATGACCACGCTGCCCAGTCGAAGCCGCGATTTAATGAGCGGCTGTTGAGCAGCAGCTGGATGTTGCTGGCGCTGTAACCTGGCTGGGTCTCTGGGCGTCCTCAACAACAGCCTTGGCAGACCATGGCTACCGCATCTTGTGGGCAGCCCTAAGAAGCCTTGCTCCTCTGATTCCACTCCTGTTTCCTCCCCAGCCACGATCTCCTCTTCCTCTTCTTTCCCGGTCACGTCTATGCCTGGGGCTATTTTGCCGGTTTCCTTCTGGCGGCATCTTGGTGGCACATATATATCTACAGAGGGTAATTGTCCCCGTTCTGCGATCTTATCTTCTCCAGAAACTTTCTTGTCTTCGACGGCTTCTGAGGCACACACCACCCCTGTTCTCTACCTTATCACAATGTCCTTGTAGGTGGTGATCCTGGCATTGTCCAGCTGTCCGTCTGCCCCCACTGCTTGCGCCACACACATCACACACTGCACACACGAGTGTGCACCAGTGGCGTCCCCACGAGTCCCAACACACCCACAAGGCGCACTGTGGCCTTAGTCCCCACACACCCACGAGGTGCGCACACACACACACACACTGTGTCGCTTGTTGGCTGCAGCGGCAGCTGGTCACCCAGCCTGTGTTGGGTGGCCACTGCACAGCTGGTGTCCTCTCGTTTATGGCCTTCGCCCGCTCGTCTGGGCTGGCGCGACCTGAAAGACAACAAGAAAAGAAGCACTCCATGAGTGCACAAAGCAAACAGTGCGCCACTGAGACCCTCGGAAGTGCCATTCTCCTCTGCGAAGTCCTGACTCCAAAGAAGTGGCTGGTTGATATCCTCGTGGAGGGTGTGCCTGGCGATGTCCAGTTAACCAGCTTTTCCCTCTTGCTTGGGCCATGTATTCTATGTATATGCTGGCTTTTCTGATCGACACACTGGCCACTACACGCGACGGTGCATCACTCATGCCCTCACAAGACACAGCGCACCCACCCCAACGCACTTGCACACTGCGTCGCTTGTTGGCTAAAGCAGCAACTGGTCACTTGGCTTGTGTTTGGTGGCCATTGCATGGATACGGTGGCTTTGCTGGCACAGCAACCTAAAAAACAAAAAAAAAGCACGTCAGGAGTATGCGAAGCAAACGTTCCACCACTGAGAACATAGGCATGGCTTTAGATCTAAAAAATGCCTTCGGTAATGTTTTCCATGAGGTCATCATGCAAGGATCGGAGAAATTGAAATGTGGCAAAAAGACATACAGCTACGTGAAAAAAAATTTGCTGTGAGCTGGTGATGGCAATTGTCACTGTCACTGGCCAGTCCACCTGAGTATGTGTTAGGCCCATGTTCAGCTGTTAGGTGGCGTTAATGTTGACACCAATGATGCGCCGAGCAACATCAAACTTTTTGTCAGTCAAGCCTCACACATCAAGTCAAGTCAAGCCTCGTTGGTGGCCGATGAGGACGTCATGCAGGCGGATACCTGCACAAGCAGCCACGTGACGCATCAGGGCCAGTGGGGATGTTAGCCCAATGTGTACGCACATTCGCAATGACAATTGTGGGTGGTTATGTTGACGTGGGCCAGGGGGATTTTTCGGTACCATCATAATCACGTTGATGCTGAGCTTTTGTGGAGTGGACCATATAATGCTATTGCCTTAGCGAACACTTCAGACTAGCAGAGGTGGTAGAACTATACGTTATTGGCAAAGCTATTTTCCACGTCAGGCAGTGGGACTGCCCCTCGATATCTGTACCGACAGGAGTGGATGTGAAGTTTCAGCCTCCATATTTACATTGTGCTCAGTGGCGAACCTATTCAGATCAATACGTTTAGTAAATCCGTGGCCATTGCAAAATGCAAGGGCTCATCCGCCTAGGAGCACAGTTCTTTGGAGGACACAGTGAAACCACTACTCAAGCAATGGAGACAACTTCAGCAGTAAAGAGTATTGTCTCCTACACTCACCACAAGCTTCCTGCAGTGGAGGCAGTCCAAGAATTGTGTAAAGTTAGTGGGCACAGAACGTTGACATTTATTATTGAGGATGCCCCAGTCACACCCGTTCTTCTAGAGACAGCATGTGAACGCTGAACTTGGCAAAGCGTATACGCGTGATTGAAATGTCAAAAGCTGACAGCAGCATCTTTTAAATGGTAGGCTGCATCAAAGACTATATTTATGGCATTCACAGAGGACGATGCAGCACAGAAGCTTAAATAAAAGCCAACAAAATCGGTTCCAGAACAGGAGGAACTTGGCACCGTGGCAAAATGTAAAATAGCAAAGAAAGTCATGAAACCAATGCTGTTCTGCAGTCAAATAGTAGTTGTAGCTCGTGGCAAAATGTAAAATAGCAAAGAAAGTCATGAAACCAATGCTGTTCTGCAGTCAAATAGTAGTTGTAGCTAAGCAGAATGGAGAACTCAGAATCTGCCTAGGGCCAGTTGAACAGAACAACATGCTGCTGAAAAGACACTATTCTTTCAAAGCTCCTGAATGATCACCCGTATCCAAAGATAATCACACCGCTGGACCTCAAAAAATAGTTTTTAAAACTGAAAGCCCCAAAAACGAAGAAAAGTGTTTGTTTGACCAACTTACAGTGAAGCTCTCTGGTCACATGCTCCCTCAAGGTTGACTGAGAATTGACGACGAAAAGGTGATTGCCATCAAAAGGACTTGTGAGCCCTAGGACAAAGTGGAACACCGAGATTGCTGGAAATGCTGCACTGCCTGCAAAAATTTGTTTCGAGCCTGGTAGAACAAACCGCAACGCTATGAAAATTTGCCAAGCAAGTCTGCTAGCTATTAACTGAGGAACAGAGTTCTGCTATTCAAGAGATCCAAGATGCTCTACAAAAACACTGGTTTATTACAATGCGACTGGAGTCGTGACAGTCTCATTGACAGATGCTTGACAGCGCTAAGTGTGGTGCTCCTACAAAATGCGAAACAAGTGGCGCACGCCTTAGTAGTACTAACTGCTGCGCAACAAAACTATCCGCTTATATAGAAAGAGGCATTAGCCATCAGGTGTTCCTGAAATAAGTGCCAACATGGAAGAGCTCTGATAGAAAAAAATGGTCCACAAGCCTCTAGAAACAATCAGCCAAAACTTCCCATAAAAAGCTTCACCAAGCCTGCAGAGGTAGCCGCTTGACATGCAGCGCTACACACCAAGGGTCGTCTACAAAAAAAAAAAAAGGCAAGGAGCTAATTGTAGCAGACCTCTTGAGCTGAGACTGCAAGCCCAAAGAAACAGCTGGGTTGGCAACAAAAGGCATAAAAGTGTTGGCCATCATTCCTATCGCTTCAAAATCCGTGGGGGTGTTGGAAGAGACGTGCTACAAGATATGCGGCTTCAAGGAGTCATCAAAGGAATACTCAAGGGCTGGCTAGAAAAAAACATGCTACCTGTTGGATGTGGTGAAGCTGTCTTGGCCATTTCGAAACAAAGTTGCCGTTTATGAAGACACCTTTTCAAGAGCAACTGCAAAGTCGTTTTTAAAACATGGACGAAACAACTGCTCCAGATGATACACGACAAGGGACACCTTGGAATTGGAAGTTGCATCAAGAGAGCCGAAGGAAGAGCCAGAAACATCACAGCAGATCAGGGAATGCATTGAGCATTGTGCAATATGCCAAGCAAGCCAGAAGAAGCCACTTAAAGAAACCAGTGCTACAAAAAGAAGTAACAAGTCTTTCATCAGAAGTAGTTGCAGTGGATCTCTTTGACCATTTGGGAAGGACCAGTCTCATCACAGTGGACAGCTACTTGGGCTACATTGACTTTCAAATGCTAACAAATAGAACATCAGCAGATGTTACCAAAAATAACTAAGTGCTGGTTCACAACACATGGTGTACCTAGGCTGCTCTAGTTTGACAACGTTCCTTGCTTTTCAGAGAAAGAATTCAAAGAGTTCGAAAAATAATGGGGATCTGAGCATCAACCATAAAGTACTAGGCACCCACAATCAAACGGACTAGCCTAAAGAGCGGTGCAAGTGGCCAAGAACATCGTAAAGAACTGTGAGAAAGATGGAACAGACATAAGTGAGACATTGCTGAACATACACAATGTGGCTGGAAATGGAGAGCTTGGGTCACCAACGCAAAAGCTTTTTAGTTGTCAAACCAAACACTATACCAATCAGCACGGAGCTCCTGAAACCTGATATCATTAACATGTAAAAGAAAAGCTCAAAGCACTGTGTCAGGAAACTTTTATGCAGGACCTGTTTGGGAAGTCAAGGAAGAATCCAAAGTCAGGGGATTCATCGGTCCCTCAAAATGAATCCCGGAAACAATCGATGGATGTACACCTCACTCAAGGTCTTTTATTGTAGAGTCAAGAGGCAATCTCGAAAGAAACAAGTCTTTCTTCCAACCTACTAAAGCAGATTTGGAAGACGCCACACTGCACTACCCACTGCACTACCCACTGCACTACCCACATTCACAAAGTTTATTTGGCAACAATTAGTCACTGTGCACTAAAAAATGCATCACTTTTTTTTTTTTTTGAGTCCTTGCAACTGCATCTTTAGGATAGTTTTTTCATGACACTTGTGGTACCGGGGTTCTTGCGCCCGGCCGCGGTTCCCAAGAAAGGACACTGAGCCCCCTCGATCACACCTTTACTTGGAGTCCCGCTACGCCAAGGTACACCGCTCAGCCGATCCGGCTGCACACACGTCGCCCAGCCGAGTCCGCCATGTCCTATCGTCGCTCCTCTCGCGCCACCTCCTCATCCTCAGCCGGCACATGTCCATCCCGTGGGATTGTCCCCCGCCACTATTGCCAGATTACCACACTCTCCCCCCCTCCGAAGAAAAGGCCGACGCTGGCTGCCCTCGGCTGCAGTCGTCGGCACTCTCGAGGGACTCCCACGGCTCAGCCCGGATGGCAGTAGACCGGTGCCACAGGTGGCCTCCTAAGACCCGGGGGTCCTTGCAGAAGGTCCAAACGTGGCAAGGTCCTGTCCGCGGGCCTTGCTCCGCGGGGGTGGTGCCCGGCGCAGTCGTCAGCAGCTGTCCGCCTCGAGCTCCTGCTTCATCTTGGCGAACTCCTCCTTGGTCATGGAGCCCTCGCCCTCGCCGAGCTTCTGGAGCTTCTCCCGCGAGGCGTCGAAGTCTGGCCGCGGAGGGGCCGGGGGAATAATCATCCCGGCGTAGTCCTCGCTCTCCTCCAGGGCGTCATGGAGCCAGGTGAACTCCTCGTGCTGCCGAAGCACAGAGAACTCCGGCTTCTGGAAGTCCGACAGCGTCGTCTTGGTGTGGACAGTGAACTTGACCTTGTCCCTCTCGCTGAGGGCATCCGAGATGTCCACCACCAGAGGCTGGTCCGCCAGGTCGATTGTGTCTGACCGCATCTTCAGCGAGCTGTCGGTCACATTTGCCGCGGAACACCAAAACGAGGAAGAAGACCACAATGCCCTTCCCAGGAACCACGGCCGGCCCCACGTTCAGGGCGCCAAATGTGGTACCGGGGTTCTTGCGCCCGGCCGCGGTTCCCAAGAAAGGACACTGAGCCCCCTCGATCACACCTTTACTTGGAGTCCCGCTACGCCAAGGTACACCACTCAGCCGATCCGGCTGCACACACGTCGCCCAGCCGAGTCCGCCATGTCCTATCGTCGCTCCTCTCGCGCCACCTCCTCATCCTCAGCCGGCACATGTCCATCCCGTGGGATTGTCCCCCGCCACTATTGCCGGATTACCACACACTTAAGCTTTGGACTACGTTTCAGATCCTCATACCTTCTGAAAAAAATCTCTGAGATACTGCACAGCTGACTGTGATACTTGAAGTATGGTATGTTCTACGGTAGCAATCTCTTCAGATTCATCTTCCGGCTCATCCTCCACATCCACCTCTTCATCGCAGATGCTTCCTTTGGTGCCCAAATCGCGGAGTTTTGAAGGCATCCCCTAGCTTCTTCTTGTTGTGCGGGATCCTCGTTAAGCTGCTTTTCGGGACACCGTGCTTCGTCCCAAGCGCCGTCTTCGTGTAAGAGCCGCTTTCAAAGTCAAGAATGATGTCCATCTTCTTTCCTTCTGCGCCGCCTTCTGCGCCGCCATTGCAACAACAGAGGCTAGAGGCCTCAACTTCGCGAGTGCTGATGAGCCACTGAATTTAGAAAACAGCAACTTGGTAATGGAGCACAAATAGCACCACGATGGCACGAACCAGGCGGCAGGAGCTAAGCCCTGTAACCTCGACGACTTGATTTGAGACTGAACGACGAGAACAAGAACTGCGATGTTGCATTCGTTGCGCTAACACGGTTGACTACTAACGAGACGAGTTTTGGTTTTACGAGGTCAAGAAGGCTAAAAAAGTGAAACAGCCGGAACCAAAAGAAGCTGATGCTCATGGCAATGGGTCTGACGAGAAGTTCTATTTTTTGTTCCATTTACACGGAGACGCCGAAATTTTAGTTTTGATTACCGAAAGTTTTTTACGTTATCTGAATACAGAACCAACCAACTTACAGGCTACTGTTACGTTTAAGCGATTTCCGTTTATTGAGATTCTGCTGTACAAAGTGTTCGTCGCCGCAAGAGCGAATGAAGCGTCGATTCAGCGGGACTGCCTGTGTGAGCACACGCCGCACGGCAGCCACCGCATTGTGGATTTCCATGCACGCGAAAAAAAATGCGCTGCCAACAATGGGTGAGATTATCAATCGCCCGCCCACAACTTCCGCTTTCCGCCACTACGGCAAAAAAATGGTGCTAGTGTTACAAGGCAAACTCTAGGTTCAGGGCCCTTTAGGCGCATGGTGGTTTTATACCAGGCTTCTAACCAGCATGGAGGTTTATTGAGCAAAACGAGTCATGTGCGTGATAAATACACGCAAACGCACCCAGAGTAGTCAAATCGATTTTGTAGAATTCAAATTTGGCGCCCTTGGAAGACCGCCTCATAGTCTCTACAATGGCAGAAAGAGGGCGCCAGGATTCCGCTAGAAGTAGGAGTTCCTGTATAAACATCCCCCTCGCGAGGGGCACGATCAAATGCAGAGCATTTCCGGGGGCGCACGACGTTAAGTAGTTTGCGTTACGTTAATGTTGTTGCACTTGTGGCAACTGCTGACGAGAGAGCGCTCGTCAGGAGTAATTTGAATGAGTCATAAATATAAGGCGCGTTAGTAGCGTCACATTCTGTGTCGGCTTTGTGGCGCAGTGGTTAGAGCACCATGTACATTGCGTTCCGCCCGTAGGGTCGAGGGATCGAAACCTGGCGCCGGATAGTATTTTCTTTTTTATATAGTAGGGACAACGGCGGTGCGGACTACGGACGTCAACGCAGGTGACATCGTGAGTTACTGAAATGCTCTGCATTTAAAATACAGTAACACTATGTTTGTTCAGACCTGAAGGGATATTTCTGTGCATTTCCCATAGCCATATCTTCCCAATATTCAGATATGTGTTAGAGCAAAACTGCACTCAAGAGGAGGATGAGGAGAAGGGGAAAATTATTTAGCAGTAAAATCGAGCTGGTTAGTGGGCAGGATGCTCAGTCAAGGACAAGGGAGCAAGAGTAATTTTCTCCAATTCATCGAACGTAGTCCCGAGTGGGCCAAGATTTGTCCTTTACGCCTGAAGGGGTTGGAAAATAATAAACGTCATCATCATAATCATGATGAGGTTTAAAAGAGCCATGAAGACAAAACACAAGTTGGTGTTATTCGAAAGATTTCGTGTTTTATAGTGCCCCCAGCGCTTGTCCGAATGCAAACGAGAAATTAATTTAAGTTAAAATTTTGATTGTCCCGCCAAATTGTGCGTTTCGTGTTCTGCAATGACATCACAGGGCTGTGTTTACCATTAGTGAACCTAGATGGCGCCCCCACACCGCGGCAAGCCATTTTCTGCCTTTGGTTTGTTTGTGAACGTTGTTGTACCTGGCTTGTTTTGTTCGTGGAGACAATCGTTTCGTGAAGCATAGTGCTCGCTCGACAAATACGGTAACGTAAGACATCGGCGCTTGCGTCAATCGGCCAGTGTCATCTGAAACAACCCGAAAGCCCTGCAGTCCTGTGCAGCTAAACCCAAGCATAGTGCGTGCAGTACCAACAGCAGTATGCATCGGTACTTCTATGTTTACGTGTGCTCTCGTAACTTCCACTGTTCGTCCCACCATTCTTAGGGTTTTCAAAAGAATATGCCCTAAATTTAAGCGCAAATAGCTCGTTCGGCAACTTATAAGCTCTGCCTAATTTGCGTTTGCTTTTGCCGGCCTCCGCCAATCGTAGAGCTGGCTAGTATGACATCATAGGTTGTGTTTCGGGAAATGAGCGAGTGAGTCGCATGGCCATTCCCTTTTTTTTTCCTAATTATGTAGCTTATTTGGGCGAAGTTTACACTAAAAATGGTGTCAGTATGATTCTAACGAGGCAATCTTTTGAATGAACAAAACTTGTGTTTTGTTCATTCAACCACATTACTTTTAATTTGCGCTATCTCTGGTCCTCCTCGCAATTCATGAATTGCACCGTATGCAGTACTGTGAGGGCTGGGCGTGGAGGCTGGGGCATTCAGGTGGCATGGCGAGGCGAATGGGAGTTATTTAAAGGAAAGCATTTATTTGAACATTATACAACACGATTGACCACACCGGAAACAGGCACAGATGAAGCATAAACAAGCAAGCGTGTCCCAGACCTCGCATGGGCCTGGGGCTGCGTGGCGTAATGGCACTGAAGGTGACGCTAGCGATCACCCAATGACTACAGCACATGAGGCTGGCTGCTCGCACCCCGCCCCACTTTGGTTGACCACGTCTCGCGGACAGTAATATCTGCACATTGTCCACAACAGGCACAACACTCATACACGCGGGGGAAACACTGCCGCACGCTTCACTCGTGCACCAAGTCATTTAGGTGGCTAGACAGCCAATAAACGCATTGTACCGTTTAAGCTGTGGCTGCACTGACTGCAGAGGTGAGTCTACACTGTCCTGCTTCCTTGCACTGGCAGTTTCATGCACACTGAAGCGTGGTAAGGGCCTTAGCCTTAGCTTCGAGGTTCGTGAAAGGCGTGCCAGTTGTCCTTGGACAGGAGGTTGCCGACACCCTCTAAAATGAAGCTGCATGTGGCACACAGTATGCCACAATTGCTACGCAGGAAGTCCTTGCTCGTTTTGTAGCCAAATGCTGAATGGTCGATGCTGCTGCCAAACTTTCGGGCATGGGCGTTGTCCAGCTGAAGTACATCGATGCCACTCACGAAGTGGTCAGCCAGGTGCGGAACAAGTTGTCCTTGGTCTCTTATGGTACCACAGATGGCTCGAGTTGGGCGTTGGCTGCTGCACAGGTCGCGGCTGGTTGGCGCTGTTGACGGGCTTGGAACCTGTAGGTGGCTGGCTCACGAGCGTTTTTCACTTTTTCTGTCCATGGACAAAGTTTTCAGCATGCTGGGCTTGCCGTTGGCTGGGCTGAAAGTAGTTGGCAGGTGGTTCACCGACAGTATGAACTCTTTCTGGCTGTTGAAGGAATTCTGTATGTGCTTGACTTCCTTTGTGAGAACTGGCCTGACAGAACTTGGTTTCGCCACCCACCCGCGTCAAGCGTACAGCATCCGGGAGGCTCAGAAGGAAGCGGAGGGGGCCACAGAAGCCGTACTGTTTGAATGGAAGCTCCTGGCCTTTACTCTTTTTGAATTCGCACAGAAGCTGTAGAGTTAGCGGTTGCTTGGCTGCGATGAGCAAGGCACGGATGATGGCTTTGATTGTAGCTCATTACATTCCCCTTTGAGAGCCATGGTTCACTAGGGCCCCTGAGTTTTCAGGAACTGCTTTCCTTCTGCATCGTACCGGTATGAGCTCCGACTGTAGGGCAACGCGCTAGCAGGTAAACATGGAGCTTCATATCAGTGATATGGTCAAGATCATCGCTGTGGCAAGCAAAAACAGCTCTGTGTTCGGCCAATGTACCTTTTATAGTGTACCTTTTGTACCTTTTAAACTACAAAATTCTTATGCGCCCTATACAATCCAAAACCGTCCATGCTCTTACACTGTAAAGACTAAACCGGCAGTCTGTATTCGGCTGAACAGTGGCAGTGCATGAGTGCGCTAAAAAGTTTGTCATTTTTAATGTTTGAAACCAAACTGGTAGAACCTTATTATGATTCCTTCCTCAGATCTTACGACAGAATTCCAAATGTGGCAAGATTTTGCTCGACTTGCACAGGACATGCCTAACCGCAAGAGCATGGTCAGACACCGCCATCTTTGTGTTATTATTTTATCTTTCTAAATTTAATGTTTGATATGGCATTGAATAATGAACTTAGCAGTGGCTTGCTATGCCTTATCCAGGAGTGGTTCTTACACTTAAAGGGATGGCCGCCCCAGAAAAGTTACTGTACAGTACGAGCCTTCAGGTAGGCTATAGGGCATTTATGCACGAAGCATTGAACACTTGACAGAGAATAATGCAACTATTTCAGAACACCAAGAGGAAGCTCAGTACAGCAGACTCGACATTTGGGCTGTACTGAAATGTCGACCAGCTTCTCATGTTCGCTCAGAGCTCTGATAGAAGCTACGAGATGGGCTGCGTTAGAGACTCAAAACAGAAACGGAAATCACAACTGGCATGGCTTGACAAATACTGATGGCTGAATTATTCCGCTTTGCGTGAGGGGTAATCCTGCCATGTTCATGTAATTTTCGCCATTAACCGCGCTGTTCTTGTGCTTATATCTGTGTGTTTAGGGTTGGTATTTGCTGAAATTATTGCTAGCGATATAGCGCTTCTTGTATGCATGATTCATAGCCTGTCGTTTTTTTTAACAAAGCACCTGCGCTACACATATATTTGTAGGGCAGGTCTTATCTTAAAAAGAAAATGAGAGGCTAAAGTAACGTAAATTATGTTATAACGTAAGTGCATAAATTCGATGCAGACTGCACAGAATGAGCTCCATTGGCCTTACACTGGAAGCTGCTGTACGGGCGTAGAATGCTTATATGCCAAAAATTTTCTTTTGCATTTGGGACAAGAACAACTAAATGAAAAAATCTCATTCTTGCTGCAGAACTGTGACCTTCCCAAGAGAAAATAGTTGGTACCACTGTTTTATGGTCAAATTCCCAGCTGGAACTAGCTGGTACCGGTTGGGACCAGCAAGGACCAGCTGGGCCCAAATGGGAATTTAACCATACACCACCTGGGACCAGTTACATTTTCTCTTGGGTTACCTTCAGAGTCGAGGTATGGCGATGGTCCCGGGGATGTGGGCTGGTCACAATCGGGTACACCGTGGTTCATCTGAAGTCGCTCTATATATACATGTCGCAGGGCCGCCTGGAGGGCTTGGAGCTGGGCGTACCTGCTGCCTGTTTCGGGCAAAGGTTCTGTGCCTGGGGAGCCCCGTGTGCGGACGTGTCGGATCGCGAGCACTGCAGGCTTTTCACTGCTCGGCCCAGAAGGTAGTGCTGGTAGCCCGTACATGCCTGGTAATGGAGAAGGCTCATTGGTGTGAGTACCCCCTGCCCTTGCCAGCAGCTGGTTCACTCCCTGTGAGATGCACGCGATGTGGACCAGATGGGCTGGTTCATAGCCATTTGCGGCACTGTTGCGACAATGGCAAAGCTTACGTAAAACACCTTTCTGTGGTTATCATGCACACACAGGCTCTCCATCGTGGGCGTCAGACTTGGACTGCGATATGCGAAGGCCCTGCACGCGAGGCCGGGCACTTGGTCGCCGCATCAACAGCCTCCTGGGATGCTGCAGAGGTGCCTGCCAGCTGGCCCCTTCTCTGCGTTCTCGACGTTGTCCAGGAGGCGCATAGGTACGATGCTCCTTTCATGCGCTCCAG
Source organism: Haemaphysalis longicornis (assembly GCF_048455015.1). NCBI lineage: Eukaryota > Metazoa > Arthropoda > Arachnida > Ixodida > Ixodidae > Haemaphysalis > Haemaphysalis longicornis. The sequence goes on from NW_027526460.1 coordinate 45,508,071, forward strand.
TTCCTACGTAGTGAGGCTCACCAACCTCGTATTCGGAAAGCCAACTTACCGAATGACATAAGAAATTCTTTCGTAAGGGCCGTAAAAGGTAGCATGAGAGAAAGCCAGCGTGCATTTCAAAAGTCATCCATATGAGAATTCAGTGGCCTTGTCGAGTGGAGCAGTGAGGTTCAGTTAATGCAGGAGGAACGAACCTGAGGGGGTTGTGGATAGACAAGCAAGTTGGCTAAGGCGGTGGTCTTCGAGGGGCTGGGGGGATCGTGTTAACGGTGCCAGTTGAGAGTAAGTGTATTGTAGAGGGGTTGGCTGGAAGGCGAAGTGTTGCTCTGTATACCCTGCGCTGTAAAGCTTGATTGATTGTATCACTTAACACGCCGACGCAATGCCGGCGACGAGGCGTGTTTTTTAGGTGCAGAGCACCTTAGGACCTCACAATGTCCGTCCGCGTCCGTGCGCATAACATTAAAAATCGCAAAAAATCACACAGGCACCGGCAGGATTCGAGCCCGTGTTTGGTAGACCAGACAGAGGTAGTGTCAGTCGTCTTACCCATTGGGCTACGACCGTGAGTTAGTTACCGAGAGCCAAACGGCTTACTCTCTCGCCTGTAAGGGTGCGGAGTACCTTAGGACCTCCCAATGTCCGTCTGCGTCAATCCGTACGCACACCACCATTAAGCGAAAATCTGTGCGGAAACTATCTAAAAGGGTACAAGAGCACTCCAAAATACTCAAAAACAGGCACTAACATAATCTAGCAACGAGATTGGATTGGATTGGATTGGAAAACATTTATTGAGCATAAAAGTGGGTGGCTTTCTCAGTCCAGATAGCCGCGAGCTAGCGCAGCTGCTTGGGCGCGAGTGATGAGGCGTTCTTGGTCCTCGCACCGTGAGCTGGCCAGCTCGCGCTCCCACTGCTCAGGGGATGGGAGGGGGTTTGGCACGTAGGGGCATTCCCACACCACGTGGTAGGCAGTGTTTCGGACGGAGCAAGAAGGGCAGTTGTAGGGGTAAGTGGGGGGAGAGATGTAGTGGAGTATCGTGGTGTTGTAGAATGTGTTGGTCTGCAAAATGCGAGCCGCCTGTGTGCTGAGGGATGGGTGAGGAGGAGGGTATTGAAGCTGCAGTTGGCGATAATGATACAAGATTTCAGTGTATCGGGGAGAGACCGGGGGATAGATGGAGGGTTCCGAAAGGTCCTCTTCCGTCGACGAAAACGCCCGGAATGTAAGAGCGCGGGCAGCGGCGTGTGCCGCCTCGTTTCTCTCGAGGGAAGAATGGCCTGGTGTCCATACGAGAAAACGCGCAAAAGCACCGGTGTAGTCAGGTTGTGATCGAGTTGTAATACACAGTGACTGCATCGAACTACGCTAAATGGCGCTACGCGGAAACACGAGATGGCGCCGCGGTGCACCGCGTATGCATGTAAGCGGGCTATGAAAATCCTATACCCTCTTCCCGCCATGGACGGAAACGAACGTAAGACACGTCACGCTGCTGCTAACGTCTACGAAGACAACGAGCTTCCCCGAATACGAAACCGCGGCAAGCGGAGGCAAAGTGACTAAAATCGAATGACGGTCGGGGCGCAAATCGGATTTTACTCGGGGTGCAACTTGGATGTCACGGCCCCCGTACTCCGCACCCTCGCCATTATCCACAGAGTTGAGATGCTGCCATTTTTTTTTAACGTGCGCCTAACGTGCGCCGAAATCTCGTACACACGGGTGTTTTTGCTTTTCGCCTCCATCAGAAAAGCGGCCGCCGCGGCCGGAAATCGAAGCCGCGACCTCGTAGAAGCATGACTGAAAGTCTATAAAACGAATTTCATGTAATCTGTGGTGCCTAAGGATGCTTATCGGCCTGCTCCCTTCCCTACTATGGAGCTGTAATAAACGGGGTCGCCAGCCCGCAGCTGCTTCCGTTCCTGACTGCTGCATATGTGTAACTTTGGCTTTTTCTTCTTCTTTGTTTTTCAGATGTTGCATTCACTTAGCTTCAGCGCGCTGGCCTTGTTCGACAAGTCAGGACGCCTCTTGGAAGTTCCAAACCCGAAGCGCGTCCAAGCCTGCCCGTGTTCTGTACAAGCTTGCAATCCTTCACGCCGCCAAAACATGACGTCGTAGCATCTCTCCATGTCGCTCATACTCCTTGCTTCAATTGCGAAAATAAAAGAGTTTTCTAAATATTTGCTGCCTCTATCAAGGCTCCTGAGCTCGCTGGCTACGCCAGCTTGAGCACAGTGGCGTGCATGTACAGAATCGAAAAGAAAAGATTAAAAATATGAATATAAAAGGGAATTTGGATGGGAAACTACGTTTTAGAACAAACCCTCACTCACTAAGACCTCTGAATACGAATAAATAAGATCACATGAAAACTCACGTCAAAGAGAAAACTTACACACGTGATGTGAACGCTTCCCTCAAAAGGTCTAACATTACGCTGCACGCAAGGGAGCAAATTCTGACTTTCCTAGGCCAACCTCTCCAATAAACATATTTCTCACTCTCTTTCTCTCTCGGGTGCAAGGACTGACACCCTTCTGCGGGGCTTATACTTCCACAGTTCCAGTGAAAAGTTTAACTAAAGAGCGCTTGAAAAGACCCCCTTTATCAGCAAAAGATTTGCCCGATAACATGAAAGTTCTCACCCTTCGAGCCGAAATATTCTGCACTATGGTCAAAACACGGCAAGTGTGCTGAAAGGTCCGCGGATTTCTAAATTACTGTCTCCGTTAATTAATTACGCGAAACTCGGTAATGCGTGGCTAATTACAGCTTCGCAGGCGTGTGGATGTGAAGGGGCGTATATTTTGAGCGTCCCGAAAATCTTTGGCCTGAATGGGCGTTGTCTAACCATTCTGAAGGCACCAAAAGGCGCTAAGAGGCACGATTTGCGTCGCCGTTATCAAGAAAATCTTTTGCTGATAAGGGGGGTCTTTTCAAGTGTTCTTTAGCGAAACTTTTCCCTCAAAGGGTGTAGGTATAGCCCTGCAAAAGAGAGTCAGCACGTACACCCTCAAGGGAGTCAAAGTACACCTTTTCGCGCAGCCTAATGTTACACCAAGGTTACACCTTCGAGTGAAAAGTTTTGCTAAAGAATGCTTGAAAATACCCCCCTTATCAGCAAAAGATTTTCCTGATAACGACGACGCAAATCGTGCCTCTTGGCGCCTTCCTTGCCCTTTTCGGCGCCGTCGGAATGGTTAGAAAGCGCCCGTTGAGGCAAAGACTGCATGCGGGCTGAGTTGAGACGTACGTATTTCGTCCCCATTAGTACACCCGTGGCTAGTAGCGCTAGTTCTGAAGCTTTCAGCCTTAGCTTGACCAGGCAAATAACTCATGTGCTTAGTTCCACACGCATTAGGGAACATTATTAGAGCCATTTAATGGCGGAGTCTGTCCGTGAGAGGGCGTTTCTCTGCGCCAATGACGTGTGGAGGGTGATTGCGGTATATAGTGGCCTGTTCTGTGATAGTGGCCGGCAGATTTCGTCGTCTTGTCAGAGACTGAGCACCGCGCATAAGCCGTAAGCCTGATTCAGTACCTTTTCAGCAATTTTTTTCACTGTTGTTCCTTTCTCTTTCATTTCTTTTACTTGGTCTGTTATCGTATTACTGTTTCTTTACTTAATTCAGTACATGTATTTCTATCGTCGAATAGGACTCCTCTGGTTTGAAGCGAAAATATGGCCGTATGTGAACATTATTTGTTTGCCGCTGTGCTTTCGGTGCCTCTGATTAGTGCTGAACGCTTTGGGGAGTGGAGCAAGGGAGGACAACAATCGTGAATCATTTTTATGCATTTTTATTGACCACGAAGGAAATATATTGTCTGCCAGGGCACACTTGCTTTCGAAATGAAGGAGCCCGCTGGCCAAGCAAGTAGGCGGGAGGCATAACCAAACGTCTTTTGACTCTTGGCAGCGTCAACAGACACTGACGCCCCCGTCACTACGAACACCGGAACGCGCGCACAATGTTTATTTCTGGTGAGTTTGAAGCAAACGTCCCTCTGGAGGTGAAAACTCAGTCGGGGTTCCCCACAGGCTCACATCCTTCGCACAGGTAATGCACCACTCTGGCAGGGCTGCGAGGCTCCTCTGTGACGATCTGCTTGGGGCTTAGCGTCACTGAGGCGCTTTGCGACAGTTTTTCGCATTGCCACCATGCATAATCGAGCCCTTCACTGCACATTTACGTACAACACTTGTCGATACTGAATCGCTAATCTTTGAGCAGCTACATCTGACAACACTCTGGTATGGCACGCCATGGTTTATCTGGGCACAAATTGGTGCAGTTAGAGCCACTGAGAAAACTAAACAGTACGCCGAGTATTACACTCAACTCTACGAGTGGCGACAAGAACGGTCAGACTTCTGTCCGCACGCTACTTTGCCGGCGGCTACGCCGAACTCCCCTGTACAAGTTACACAACAGCCCGTTTACCTTTTTTCGCCGTCCGGGGCCAAATCCTGGGAGGACACGTTGCCTAGAATGAACACTTTCACACCAGCCAGAGGACAAAGTACCCGAGTAAGAACTTCGCTTCATGAACGGTGCTACGTTCACATGGGGTCAAGGGGTGTCCCTAACCGCACTCCTAGCGAATCATTTTTGGAATTATGCTCACTAACTTGTTCGCTCTTTTTTTTTCTCTCCCAACTTTAATGAGCGCCATTATGACAACTAGGATTTGCTAAAATACTGTTCGAAACGAGATACAAGAGACCGACACAGTACTTGATGTCGCTCGAGCCGACAGAGCCAGCGAGCCGCATCAACTGTGTACAAACGACGAAGGCAGTACTCCGGTTTCGAACAGGGTTTAATTCCAAGACAGGCGCAGCGACGGACAGCTCGACTCGAACGGCATCCGTGAAGGCTCGATGACGGCACCGTCCTCCAAGGTGGTAACCAGGACGCAAAGATAGGAGGCGGTCTGCACCAAGAGGCAAATCACGTTAAAAATGTTACGTTTAGGGAGATCACCATTACTTACCGATCGCAAACAGGGTTTAATGATTTCAAGACAGGAGCAGCCATGTACAGCTCGACTCGAACGGCATTCTGGGCGTCTCGATGACGGCCCCGTCCTGCTCGGCGGTGGCCGGTACGCATAGGCAGGAGGCGGTCTGGAACAAAAGGCAAAGCACGTTAGAAATGTTGTAATTTCGAAGTAATCACGGCTTACCGAATGCGGGGACCATGATTACGCCTGGCAGGAACGGGAAGGGACGCTGAAAGGCAAAGTAACAGACGAACAGCGACAGAACCACTTTTATTACCAGAAAACACCTCTGTACAAAACACGCGTCGTCGAGCTCAGTAGATAGGACAGATGGAGACGTGTACCTGCCTAGCCAAAAGAGTAGTGCATGTTTGCGGGAAGGAGCAAGTGCAATAAGACACGACGCAAGGGTCAGGGAAAGGGGAGGGCGGTGCCGGACGCGAACCTGAAAAGGAACCAAGGACACCAATTCCATCACTCGCCTTTGCCACGACCCCAATTTGGAGCCGCGGACCGCAGAGCTGCGTTCCGTGCTTCAGTGATGCTCGTTGAAGGTGGCGACTGTATTCCGAACGCCGCGCGAACCGAGGACGTGCGAGCGGAAGGCATTATCGAAGTGCATATACCTCGGCTACCGCGGCGTTCGGAAAGGAAGACCGACTATCACCACAATCTAACGGGGCTTTCGAGCCGAGTCCGACGCTAGAGGCAGTGGCGAAGGGCTCCAACAATGCCACTGCGCCGCTGTCCCGAAAGCTACAGCCTAACGCGCACCGCAAAGCTTTGGCGACAGTCGGAATCCCTGCGTCGCGGCGGCCCAGGAAACGTCCGGCTCCGAGGCTAATGTGCGCTCGGTAAGGAAAATTCAAATACGCAAACGTTCAGCGTTGCGAAAAAAATGATACGAAAGCCGGTTTCGTGGGCACGCCGCACGTCGCACCGGGCCTTCAGCCACGGAACTCACCACTTGGAAGAGTCGTCGGTGAAGACTGAAGCAGCATACCGCGAAGGAAGTCCGTGAGGACCTCGTGGGTATTGCTTGTCCGAGCGAGCCAGTTGGGAGCGGTGATGGCACAGGCACAACGAAAAACGACTGAAGGAAACGAAAACGACAACACTTATGGCATTAAAACACCTAGCGCGAACCAAACTTTCCCAATAGACAGTGTACCGCGTGGAAAAAAAACTCACCTGTCTATCGCCGCCGTCACCGCACCGCCAGCTACTCTGCGCCCGATGCGCAACAACGCGCTTATCCTGGCATTACACAGCGCTGCTATTGGTGGGCTACCGCCTACCCTTCCACTCTTTCACATCGATATCGTCTTCCAGAACATTCTGGCAGTTGTAAAACAAAACGAAAAAGTTATCGCATCAAGTCGCAGCCGCGCGGCCACCGGAGCATGCATGACAAGGCATTTTATGCTGCGTCACGGAGCAAGATAACCTTCTTGCTTGGTGGTTCTTCATGTCGGCTAGGGGCTTCGGCTGGCGCGATTGCACGGTCCTATCGATCATGCGGCCGTTACCGGCCGTCTTCCGCGGCTTTTGAAACCGAATAAAAAACGCCACGTCTTGAAGAAACAGTCGACTGCGCGGGAACACAAATGCTACTGCGTACGAGTCATTGATTGATTGATTGATTGATTGATTGATTGTAAGGTTCAACGCGCCAACAAAATGAAGGCGATGAGGCGCGCCGTATAGTGGAGGGCTCCGGATCGATTTTGACCACCTGGGATCTTTAACATGCGCCGAAATCTCTTATATACACGGGCGGTTTGGCTCTTCGTATCCTCTAGAAAAGCGGCCGCCGCGGCCGGGACTCAAACCCGCGTCCCCGCTCTCAGCAGCACAACGCTTGAGCCACTGAGCCATCGCGGCGGGTGCGTACGAGTCGTGGCTGTAAGAAAATTAGTGCCCTTTCCACTCTGTGAAGAAAAATGACCAGCAAAGCTGGTCGCAGTCCACGGAGTGCATGAAAGGAAACACGTTTGTTCGTAAATAGCGATTGAGCATACTTCCTAGCCAATTAGCTAAATGAAACTTGGAAGGATCCAAGGTTCAGTTTCGCGGACAAGCTATAGGAGCTGACTCCCGCTTCGTAGGCATCTCACTGTTCGTGTAACACACCAACCCAATCAGCTCGATCACTGAGAGGAAACCGGACAAGTCGCATTGGGCCGTTTGACGTCCGCGTTTAAACCTGATTGATTGATTGATTGTAGGGTTAACGCGCCGACGCAACGCAAACGCAGGCGATGAGGCGCGCCGTAGTGGAGGGCTCCGGATTAATTTTGACCATCTGGGGATCTTTAACGTGCGCCGAAATCTCGTACACACGGGCGTTTTTGCTTTTCGCCTCCATCAGAAAAGCGGCCGCCGCGGTCGGGAATCGAACCCGCGACCTCGTGCTCAGCAGCGCAACGCCTTAGCCACTGAGCCACCGCGGCGGGTCGCGTTTAAACCTCCCGCCAGCACAACGGGGGCGCCATCAGTAAGGACCACGTGCACGCACCCCTCCCCCCAAGCCGTGCACGCCGGCAACCGGTTATGTGCGCGGACTTAGAAGTGAAAGAAACCTGAACAAGTAATACTGCCCCACGTCGGCGTTTTAAGCGGGCAAGTTGCTCTTCATCCGGGAGGTATTCGCAGCTACTCGACGAGCTGGAACTAGAGGGCGCAGTGCGGCGGCAGCGGCTTTCTATAGATGGCGAAGTTGCGCAAAACAAACAAGGTCAAGGAAGAAACGACAAGAAAGTGCGCTTGTCCTTTCGTTTCTTATTTGCCCTCGTTTGTTTTTGCGCAGCGTTGCCATCGATCGCCTCCAACTACCATGCCGGAGCACCGATAAGGCGAATGAATGCAAACGCGCACGCGAGCGAAACCAAAGCTTTTCGCACCACCTATCAGCTGATGGGACACTCGTTACAGCGCTATGATGTAAAGGGAATGTGGCGCGATAACTCCCAGCAGAATTCCAAACGCAATCGTCAAAGCCCACCTGGCAAACACTACGCACCCGTAGGCCGCTCCGTGGTTGTGAATGTTTACAGCGGCGCGTTCGAGCAAAGCCGGTCGTGGTTCCAGCGGTAAGCGTCAAATTCGGCTCGCAGTTCGTGAAGGTGCTTCCTGAGCATGGGATCTACGTCTCGTGTCGCTTTGAACAGCGACATTACTTCCACAATACGAGGGTGGGAGCGCAACGCTGGCGAAAAATCTCTTACGCCCCTTCGGCAACGCCACTCGCATGGAGGAAGAAAAAAGTTAGGAGACGGCGCCACCGGAGAAACGTGAAGCCTATTGGCGGTGAGCGCGAACACAGGCGGCGCTGCGAAGCGCGCCTCCGTGACGTCAGCTTAGGGATTCTCGCATAATCGCATTTGTCATCTGCTTCACTCAGGATCGCTCTCCCTGCTGTTTCTTTGCGCTCGGTCAACGTCTGATGCTTGTCCGCACCAGAATTGGCGTGTGGGTAACTTTTTATCATAATAATAGGCTTAAAATCGCATACACTACCTCATGGTGTCAATTAAAGTATAGTTTAGGATACCGCTACCGGAGAAACATTGCCGGCGCCACCCCATTCCTTGCGAAGCCGGTCCTGTGCGGAGCGCGAAGAGTCGGAGCTAGGCGTCAGCTTCTCATGTAAGCATTCGAACAAAAGGAACAGTCAGCTGCTAATAACTGACAACAGCGAAAATGGAAGACCAAAACAAATTCTAGGCCTTCAGGGCTGTCGGCTTTGGCAGAAGGCATCACGATTCCCGGTAATCATATGTAAGGTAAAACAGTTTTTGCAACCTTGCCGAACGCTCGAATTCATTTTGTCACATCACTTTACGTTTTCAAGGCATGAAAGTTTGCCGACATGCACTATGACTGCAAAAACTGTAGGTTGAGTTCCAAATAACCCAGTGTGTATATACGCGCGTGCTGATTCTATACCAGCATTCTATACCATGGAGGTTTATTGAGCAAAACGAGTCACGTCTTCGTTAAATTTATAGTAACACATATGTTTGTTAAGACCTGGAGGGATATTTCGGAACATTTTGCACAGCCATATCTTCCCGATATTCGGATATGCGTTATAAGAAAACTGGACTCAAGAGGAGGAGGAGGAGGAAGGAGAGGAGGGGAAAACTTTGTTTAACAATTAAATCGATCTGGTGAGTGGGCCGGGTCCTAAGTCCATGGACAAGAGAGTAAAGGTAATTTTCTCCAAATCATAGAACGCCATTCCGAGTAGAACAGGATTTGTTCTTCGTGCCTGGAAGAGTTGAAAAGCTATAAATAGCTACTTGGAATTCTTCTTCGGTTTCGAGTCTTGTAATACATGCAGGTATACTATTTATTGCGTTAGTTAGCGAGTATATCATGCCTTCAACACCGTAATCATGTCATCATTGTTCGAGTTGAGTCAGTTCGTTATGATAAAGATATAATTACGATAGAAATTCGGAGCACAAAAGCCGCCTTCGAGTACTGTGAACCACGTTGTTTAGGGCGCGATCGCGGTGGCATAGCACAAACCTTCTCATTGTATTTGCATGTGAATAAACAAAGCACGCTGCGGATATGCACCTTCTTGCACGCAGCCGTAATGAAAGCCAATTTGTGAAGAAGGGAATGTATGCCATACAAAATGAAGGAAATATCCACACGACCTTTGTGAGGCTCCCAAACATCCCGAAACCTCTAATAAGAAGTTGGTGACGGCGCAGAAAAATTAATGCGTTGGGGGGGGGGGGAAATAAAGCAAGAAACATTAATCCGATACAAGACAACAACGAAAGAAACAGAAGAAAGCCGCTTTATTTCCTGCTGTGTGATGAGCGTGAAGAGGCCGCTGCTTGATACGTAGTATTAGACTGTTGAGTCTTCATAGGAGCATCTCAAAAATACTGCAGGGAAGCCTACGCATTTTGAATACTTATCGAGAAGCTCTGATCGCTGATCCTCGCGAATAAGCAAGAAAGGACGAGTTACACACGATCTTCTGACCGATACTCTGAAGAAAGTTGTTCTCTATCTCTTCGTGTGTTGCAAAATTGTGGGGGATACAGCTTCAAATTATTCAGATGCGTCAGAAGCTGGCAAAATAACTGAGTCGCTAGAAATACGCTTTTTAACGCACTACAGCAACGAAGCGGGCGATTTCTAGCCCAGGCACTGTTGCCCCTCACAAGCGGAGTGTAGCAGACGACAGCGGCGCGAATCCCTATGCCGACATCACAGCCAGGGGGCGCCACTCAAAGATCTCACCGCCAATACATAAAAAGTAAAATCGAAGTCGGCCCAGGCGTCATTGCACCACGTGACCCCACCGCGCCGCCGCCGTATGGGCCGCCACGCACTCTTCAATTTCGTATGCTCGAAACTGCTCTGCGGCCCGTTGTCGCGAAGGCTGCTATATGTTGGTTTTTTTTCTCCACGGCTTTTGTCTTTTGCACGTACGCGGCACTCCTGCCCGCACGCGGGCATGGAATCGCCGAGCAGACAAATGCAGGAAGACGGGGAAAAGTTACCGCCAACCGTCAAACACGAGAGATGCCCCGGAGTCGGAGACCGCCGCCGCCGCCGGCCCACCCGACCATGGAAGAAGAAGAGAGAGAGATAAAACATCTTTATTGTCCGGCAAAATTGACGCTGCCTAACGTCGTGTCAGTCGGTCCCTCGGCATCGGCTACCCACACGCACCCAGCCCCCGAGGGGACAGTGCTTTCGGCCGCTGACGCTCGAGAGCCTACGACACTTGCTGGACGGCCCTGCAGTGTATTGCACGTCGTAGTCCTTGCTTGCCACCGCATCCGCTAGGTGCGGCGGTAACGTCTCTGTAGCACCGTCGTTCACTTTGCAGTTCCACAGGATATGAGCCATCGTGGCCCTGTCCTTCCTACACACCGCGCACACATCGCTCGGATACACGTCCGGGCACACGTGCTTGGCTATCACCGGAGTCCACATCGCGCACGTTTGTAGTTGTCGCAGCGTCACCGCTTCCCTCCTCGTAAGCTTGTGGTGGGGCGGCGGGAACACCTGCCTGTTGCCCCTGTACCACTCCAGAGTGTCCTTATACGAGGTGAGTGGCGTCGCCTCGTCGTCTTCCGTTTCCATCGGCGGGGGGTCCGGGCTCGCGCCGCGACTGGTGAGCGCGTGCGCAGCTCGGTCTGCCCCATTCGTTGCGGTTCTTGCCCGTGCTGACCGGGTCGACGTGTGCCGGGAACCATTTCAGCGTCGCCGGCGTCTGTCGTGGTTGTAGGGCCCCGCACACCCTCACTGCGCACGGGGACACTCTGTCCGTAGCGTAGTTCATGATCGCCGACCGCGAGTTGCTGATCACCGTTGAACACCTCGGATTCGTGAGCGCCAACGCTATGGCTAGCTCCTCGGCCTGTTCCGAACTCCGCGCCCGGACGCTGCCGGCCGTGTACAGCTCCCCGGAGGTAGCCGCAACCACGGCCGCCGCATACGTGCCCGGCCTGTCCAGGTACTTGGCCACATCGACGTAGTAAGCACCGTTGTCCGATGCGTGTGTTGCCGTGAGAGCCTTCGCCCTCGCGATCCTCCGCTCTTGGTTGACTTCGGGATGCATGTGCTTCGGGATCGGCGGCACCTGCAACTGGCAGAGCAGCCTACGCGGCAGCGACGCCCGGCCCCCGTCACCGTGCAACCCCCTTTCGCGGTATCCTAACCTCTGCAAAATCGAGCGCCCTGTCCTCGTTTGCGCTAGCCTCGCCATCTGCACCGTATGCTGTGCCTCGGCTATCTCTTCGGTCGTGTTGTGCACCCCTAGCTCCAAAAGCTTCTCCGTACTGGTGTGCGTATAGAGCCCTAGCGCCGCCTTGTACGCTTTGCGTATGATGGCGTCCAGCTTTTGACGCTCCGCCGCCTTCCACTCGTGGAACGCCGCAACGTACGCCACGTGGCTGACTGCAAACGACTGTACGAGCCGGAGGAGGCTCGCCTCCTTCATCCCCGCGTGTCTGGTGGACACCTTCCTGATGAGCCGGATGGCCGTCGCCACCTTCGCGTTGAGTTTCTTGATCGTAAATCCGTTGTGCCTGAGCGCATCGATGTGCCAGCCGAGCACTCGCAACGTCTTGACGTGCGGGATGGCGGTCCCGTCCCTCGTCCTCAGGTTGATGTTCGGTTCGGTCGCGTCGCTCCTACTCCGCCCGCGCGGCGGGATGATCAGGAGCTCCGACTTCGCCGGCGAGCACACCAGCCCCGTCCCCTGTAGCTGACTCTCGATTTCGTCAATCGCTTGCTGCAACACCGCCTCGATGTGGCCGTCGCTGCCACCCGTTGTCCAGAGCGTTATGTCGTCCGCGTAAATGGTGTGCTTGACGTCCGGGAGGCCGGCTAGCCGGTCGGCCACACCGATCATCACCATGTTGAAGAGTATGGGCGAGATCACCGACTCCTGCGGCGTGCCGACGCTACCCAGCGTCTTGCTCCATGTCACCGGCCACGATCGTTTTCGTGCGGTCCGCGAGAAAGTCCTTGATGTAGGCGAACGTTCGTCGTCCCATGTTCAGGAGGGACACTTGCTCGAGTATCGCCCAGTGACGGACCCGGTCAAACGCACTTTGTAAGTCCAGACCCAGCACCGCACGGTTGTCCATGGAGCGCGTCGGTTGGTCGATCACCTCGTGCTTGATGAGCAACATGGCGTCTTGCGTACTCAACTTGGCCCGGAAGCCCAGCATCATGTCGGGATACAGCCCTTCGTCCTCGAGGTACGATTGCCAGCGATTCACCAGTACGTGCCCCAGCACCTTCCCGACGCACGACGTGAGCGAGATCGGCCGCATGTTTTCGATCTGCGGAGGCTTGCCCGGTTTCGGTATGAGAACCGTCCTCGCGTCTTTCCATTTCTTAGGTAACTTGCCGGCACGCCAGCACTCGTTGTAATACCGCGTCAGCGCCGTGATGCTGCCCGCGTCGTTGAGGTTCCGGAAGGCCTTGTTCGTCGCCTTGTCGGGACCGGCCGCCGACCTAGATCGACTGGAGCACCGCGCGGACTTCCCACTCCTCAATGTCTTCGTCGAGTCGGGTGTTGTCCGCCCCCGCGTAGCCACGGAGGGGGTCCGGCGGTGTGGACGGAAGGTACTTGTTGTTTAGGCGCCGGCGGACTTCCGGCTCGCCGAGCTCTTGCTTCGCCTTGTATAGCGCGCGGGCGAGAGCGTGGTGTTGCGTTCCCTTGGTCTTGGACTCGTCGAGCAAGTGGCATAGCAGCTGCCAGGTGCGACTCTTGTGTATCTGACCGTCGGCCTCCTGGCAAACCGCGTGCCACTGCTGTCTGCAGAGTACGGCGCAATACTTCTCGATCTCCCTGTTGAGCTGGGCGACCCGCTTGCGGAGCTTGCGGATGTGTCGTTGCCTCTTCCATCATTCGCGCACGGAGTTCCTCGCCTCGAGGAGGTGTGCAAGCCGGCTATCGGCCTGGGGAGTCGTGTCTTCCAGCTCGACTTCCGTGGTTGCCGTTCGCGCCGCCTCATTGAGGGCCCGTGTCCACTCGTCGATGTCGTCGATACGCTCCGGGACGCCACTCAGGGCCTCCAGTCCGTGATACACTGCGCCCTAGGCGTCGGCGCCTTGGATCTCAGCGGTACTACAATCTCCAATATACAGTGGTCGCTTCCGAGCGTTTCGCCCGTATTCCGCCACCGCACATTCGCTCCTCCGTCGGTCGTCTTGCAAAACGCCAGGTCGGGGTTGGTGTCCCGCTGCACCGACGTGCCGTACCTTGTGTGCACCGCCGGGTCGTTAAGCAACTGGTACCCCGCGTCCGTGGTCTCCTCGAACAGGTTTCGCCCCTTCGCCGTCGTCTTCGGGTATCCCCTCGCCGTATGCGGGGCGTTAAAGGGACCCAGAAAAGCTTTGTGAAGGTGGCAATCAAATGCATTCAGGTGGTAGAACACAACGGGGGATTTTTGAGCCAAGTATGAGCCCCATACGTTGTACGGATAATTTGTAAACAATTTTTGAAGATCGCCTTTCTCAGCCGATGAGCGCGACGCCGCAGCGAGCCGACCGCGGCCGATGCAACGGCGATCGCGGCTGACGCAACGGCGAGGCGCCCCCCTGATTCGCCCGATCGTCGGCCGCCGGCAACGTAACTTGGCTTCCGGCTTATCTTCCTCCTTCCTACGCGGTCCCGACGCAAGCGGGTCCTCAGCCGCTCAGCGATCCAGGCGTGCCTAGGCGCAGGAATGTAGCTAGCGGAGAACGGAAGTCGGGTGTCGCGAGATCACATGACTATTTCCAGTGTTTCCAGCTGCTTTGAAAGCAGCAGAGAGGGAGGAGGAATCGATCGGCAAGGGGGGAGAGGTGCATTTAATTGCTTCTGGCGCAGCTAATACTGAAGGTAGATAAATAATTCCAACGGCATTGCATTGCTATATTGGTGCTACGCGACAATACAGGTCTTTTGTAACTTTTACAAAAGGCTTTTCTGGGTCCCTTTAAAGTCCCCACACACCAACACGACATTGTCCCTTGCCAATTGATCCACCTTGTGTACGAGTGTCCTGAACTTTTGCTGATAGTGCTTCGGGTTGCTGTAGACGTTAATCACAAACGTGCTCTCTTTGCGTCTTCTGCCCGTGACGATCTCGACCGCCCGGTGCTCGATGGCGCTGTTGCCCAGCAGCCCGTGCTCGATGTAGGTGACCCCCTTTTTCACCAGGGTACACACTCCCTGCCCTGCACCTTTCCCAACTGCTCTCGCGCTGGGAGGGCTGGCATACGAGCGGTATCCCGGCAGCGTCGGGGGTGCTTCGCTGTGAGTTTCCTGCAGTAATATCACATCCGGCCACCGGGCGAGTTGCCCGACGTACTATATATACCCTTCTTGCCATGTAGTCCGTTCGCGTTCCACTGCCATAGCACCAGCTCTTGCTTGGGGCCTATTGTTGTTCTGGCCATACTGGTCGTTGGTTAGGTTGTTGAAGTTGTGCACCCGCGCTTAGTCTTGCAATGGCCGCCTGCATCTGCACCAGCGTCTCTTGCATAGCCTGGAACATCTGCTCTAGTTTCGTGAGGCGGAGGACGATGTCGGCCGTCGTGGCCTCCAGCGCCGCCAGCCTTCGGTTCGTAGAGTCCTCGAATCTGTCGAATCGCTCCTCGAGCCTGTCGAGGCGCTCCTCCACCCTTTGGATTCTTCTCTCTAGCGATCGTACGTCCGTCGCCCGTCGCTTGGCTCGGGGTTCGGGCTCCTCCGCCGGGGTCTCCTCCGCGGCCATCTCCACGGACGGCGTCTCATTTTGTGTTGCCTCCACCGTTGCTTGTGCCTGCCGCTGGTTAGCGAGGAGCATGTCCAGCTTCCTATTCATATCCAACATCCGCGCGTCCTGTTCGGCAATTCGCTTCTTCAGGCGCTCGTTCTCGTTCCTGAGCTTAAGCATCTCGGGATCGGGTTGCGGTTGACTTGCCGTTTGCTTCGGTATGGCCTTTGGTTCTGGTGCCTGTGGCCTGGCTACGTCGGCCCACGCCACACGTTCCTTCGATCTGGCTTCCCTGCCTTTCCGGCTCGCACTGCGGCTGGCGTTGCGGCGTTGGCTAGCGGAGCGCCGGCGGCTGCTGCTGCGCTGACGTAAGCGACCGCGCTCGCCCGCAGCTGGCGTCTGCTCCTGCGCTACCACGTGGTTGCGCGGCTGCAGCTGCGGAAAGTGCGCTAAGCCTAATCGAGGATGCTGCTTCACCACGTGTTTGCGCTCCCACCGGCGGCGCGTGACCACGTACGGGATCTTGTAGCGATTTTTGCATCCCGCCGCCCCGGTGGTGTGCGGCCCGTTACACAGTTTGCAGCGCGGTTTACAATCTTTCTCATGCTCGGGGACGGGGTTCGGCGCACCGCATGCAAAGCACACCCTCGTGTCCGGAAAGGGGCACACATCAGTTCGATGACCTGCTTTGCCGCAGCAGCGGCATACCTCGAAATATTGACTGTATAGGCTACACTTCACTAGCATCGCTCCATACTTTACATAGTTGGGGACTTTGGTCCCCCCAAACACCACTATGACCGTAGTCGTGTTACCGATCCTATGCACATCTAGCGCCAGGGGATTGGCGTCGTACACTATGTTATCCGGCAAGTCCTGATACGTTTCCGTGAGCGCGATGCCCCGGATAACGTCCTTAGCCGTGCCATTGGGCGCCGATAGGTAGGCATTGACCTCGTGCTCTCTGTCTCCAACGCACGGGCGCCGGATCCCCGCATACCTGCTAGCCCTGCTCTCGTGCGCGGTACTGACTACAATAATGTTCTGGGCTGCGTTTGTACACATGGTATCCTCCTTAGACTCCTGAAGCGTAGTCCCCGCCACCGCGAAAATTGCGGCCATTAGCTTAGACGCATCGGTGCGAGCGACGTTAAGTCCTCCACGTGGTCTAAGCACAACCTTAATCTCCTCTCTCGGCAGCGTCCGCGGCACGCGGGCTGCCCGGCTAATTCGTGCTGATACTCTCTTCGCGTACTGCGCGCTACTAGCTCTGGGGGTTGCAAGAGGGGGAGCCGACTCACCACTTGCCGCGGGCGACGCTCGTTGCCGAAGTCGCTTGCCGGCCGCCTGCCATCCCTCCGTGTCCGTTGGTTGAAGATCGGTGCCCTGGACTTCCACGGTCGCACGCCCGGCGTCGTAGTTCACCTGCATATTCGTTGCCTGAAGATCTTCCCCGCTGGTCGGGGCACTGCCGATGTCCATCGCTGACATCTCGCCGGGGGTAGTGGTCGTATCGTACTGCGGGCTCGGCGGCCGCCGCCGGCACGCCCGGGGCCGTACTCGAACTAGGCCTCGCCTAGGCTTAGAGATGCGGCCACGCCGGAATCCGTTGAAGTTCGATAAATCGGTGAAAAATCGACGCACCTCGCCAAAAATGGTATCAGTCGATGCTCCTGGTCAAGCGGAGTCGAATAGTAATGATAATTCGTCGGAGAAATTAATTTGCTCTGCGAAAATAGTCATCACCCGCGGAGCCGATGTGAAGCACGTCCGCTCGCTCCGACGACCGCAGCGCCACTCAAAAGGGCCCTGTGAAGGCTTCGTACGGCAGACTAGCCAAATTTCCTGCCGAAGCCACGGGCTATAGTCCAGGTACAGTGGCTAGAATAGTCCAGGGATTATACACGGGCTGCTGCTGATAAAAACAGCGGCTCATGATGATGGCGGTGGGCGCGTGCGGCTGACGAAGAAGTGAACGCTGCAATATCATCGTGTGTGTGCAGCTTTTTTTCCCGCTGCTGTCGTTTATCGCTAAACCTTTGATGTGCCGCATTTCGCGCTGTTCAAGAACCTACAGCTGTAGCCACTTGCGTCCTCACGAAGCATACCTGCTGGAGATTTTTGCTAGTAAGTAGTTCCGATTTTCTCCGTTTGTCGTGCACGGGGCTCGTGAGCTAGGAGCGTGGCATGCTCCTCGTGGAACGTGGTCTCTTCGTAGAACAAGCTGCCGCACCGGCAACGTAGCGACGAACTACCTATGGCGTCTCGGGGCAACCTGCCACAGAATATTCACCCAGCACTGAAACGTGAACAGAGAACTTTTATTGCAGTACCAAAGGCCAGAGATGGTGCGGTCGTGCAAGGTCCCACCAACCCCCAGTCCTCAGGCGCCGATGCCAGAACTATCAGCGAGCTTCGGTGGAAGCTCGATGACGTGTGTCGGGAGGTGAAGGCGATCAAGGACGCCTTGGCTGACCTCGAAGATATCCGAAACACGATAAGTGCGCTCCAGGAGACGGTCAGGACCGAGATGAAGAAAATGCGGGAGGAGTCCGCAACAATCAGCAAACGCATCCTGCTGAAGGTCGACAAGATACACCATTACCTGACGGGCGAAAGCGAGCCCGCCAAGGACCAGCCCCGTTCGAGCAAGTTCGAGTGGCGTGTGCCGAACTTCTCCAAGCTCAAGGAGCAGATGCTCGGTGGCAAGGCCAAGTATTTCTACAGCGACAATTTCTACGTGGGCAGCCACGGCTACAAGATGCACCTCGGGGCTACTCTCGCCGAGAAGAACTGCAAGGGCAAGGTCTGCCTGAGCGTCTACACGCACATCACCAGGGGCCCCTACGACCGGACGCTGCAGTGGCCGTACAGGAGGCGCAGCACCTTCGTCGTCGTCGACCAAAAGACCAACCGCCATCACAAGGTGGCCGAGATGGTTCCCCAGGAGCTGGGCCGCAAGCAGGAGCACTGCTTCCAGAGGCCCAAGAGCGGCCCCAATGAGGGCATTGGGTTCACGGCCCTGCTATCCCTGGAAGACCTGGAAGACCCGGAGAAAGGATATCTCGTGAAGGACTCCTTTCTCGTCCACTTCATCACCTCCGACGTGTGAGACAGACCTCCGTTGCCAGGCAGACGTACAGCGGTGCAGACAAGAGGCCCGAAGCTGCCACGTAGAAGTGACACGAACTCTGTAGTTCCTGCCAAGTTTGTAGCGAGCGAACTGAGACGGGGTGAGGAACACTGAGATTTGTTGGCAAAGTTGCGGGAGCGCTTGTGGATATCGTGAGGACTGAAGCTAGGTCTCCTTTTTTTCGTTGTGCATTCCTTTGGCGAAACTTTTTTTTTTCAGAAATGCCATTATTAAAGCTGCTTTGATTTATCCTCGTGCAAGGTTCCTTACTTCGGATGACAGATTGGCTAAGTATTTCTTTGGGAGGAAGTGAAGGGTGAAGGTCGGAGCCAGAAAATACACACGACGTCACGTGCTTCACTTCGTTTTTTAAGGTGAAACTTTATGTGGCTAGGCGAAAGAAAAATCCGGTGGTCCCATGTATGCAGAAAATTACTTGGGCGCAAAGCCATGCGCATGCACGAGAGATACAAGTTGGCGAGGAGTTAAAAGGGGAGAGAGATTAGCTGTATTTATAGATTACGTAGCTACACTCTCGCACAGGGGTTGCCCCAAGGATCGAAACAAGGAGGGTGGGTGTCTCAATGGCTGGGGGGGGGGGGGGGGGGGGGCCCTGGAGGCTATATAATCTATTCAAACCGTTTTTTTTAGTCCATTAGTTAAATACTAGGCGTCTATTAACCAAATACTCATTCCCGTGACGTATGTTTTTTTTAATTTCCATGTAAAATTTGCTTTAGGTTGTACCACTTGTTTCCAATATTGATTATCATTGTTTGTATTTAAAAACATTCTGCCTCGAACCACATCCCTTCCTTTTTCTTTCCACATGCCGTCCACTGGAAATAAAGCTTTCTCCGAGGCTTCATATTTTCAGAGAAATTTGGTCCATTATTAAAGTAGACAGGTGCATATTTTCTCTTTCTGTCTCGCGCTTTAGATGGTAACGTAGTATTTCACTCCTCCTTTTATTGGGGCTTGACCAAACTGGCCAGGCGTTTCATTCAAGAATTGACATGAGTAAAATTGAGGGCCTCAAGGGGGAGTGTCCAGAAAAACTAGGGGAGGTCTACACACCCCCTAGGGGGTGTGTAGGGAAGCCACTGCTCTCGCATCTACCGACACTGGTGAATGGGAGCTGCAGATCGGAAGGAGCGAAAAAGACTCTCCCGCAGCAGAGCGCGTGAAGCGAGCCACTTTGTGACGTACTCTTCTAGCGACAGTGTCGGGCAGTGGCGCTGCGGGCGGAACAAGCAACGGTAAACAGAGGCCGCGCGTTACTCCGACATTAGCAGGCGACTGAGAAACGCCAGCTGCACGTTACTGCTTTGCTGGTTAACCATCTGAATGGAGTGCGTTTTTATGCGTTTGTTATCGTTTCGTTTAGTTCTTTTATTGGTAATTTGAGTAAGCAATGCTTCATATAGGCTAAATAATGTGGAGAGTTGCAGAAGCGAAACAGCAGGGAGGTCATGATCCAAGATATCTAGCGTGCCGTTCTCTATTACAGTATACCGTTTTTAACTTGTGTCTCGCTTTAATAAATTACTTTTTTTAGAAAGAATGTAGGTTTTCATTTCTGTGCCAAACCTGCAAGCATGTTATACTTTTAATTAGAATCTGTTCTCGAACCGGCCCGTATTTTTACCAAAACACCACAAGCGTTCCCGGGCGTCCTGTGTACAACCCTGCCAGTGAAATTACAATTTCAATGCAATTACAATTCAATTCAATTACGATTACAAGTTGACGCCTAGCTCCGGCTCTTCGCGCTCCGCACAGGACCGGCTTCGCAAGGAATGGGGCGACGCCGGCAATGTTTCTTCCGTAGTGGTATCCAGAACTATACTTTAACTCACGCCTTGAGCTAGTGCTTGCGATTTTAAGTATATTATTACGATAAAAAGTTACGCATACGCAAAAAATTCCCCCGCATTTCCCCGAGGGGGAGAATGTGAAAGTGCAAATGCACGGTTGTCGGCCCGCTTGCGGCGCTTGCGCTCGGCCCCCGCAGCCCACCGCCTCGCCGCCTTCTCTTCCATCTCTTCCATCGGGTTTGTAGTATCACGTGTACACCACGCAGTTATCAAGCCGCTATAACGCCGCTGAGTCGCCAACGCACGCCGCTGACGACGTAGTTTGAATGCGTTAAAGATATAAGGCGCGTCACTAACACTGATATCAGCGTCGTGTCCGTGGCTTGGTCGGTAGAGCGTCGCGCTGCGGCCGCAAAGTTCTCGGATCGAAACCTGGCGCCGGATGCTGTTTCTTTTTTAAATATAGAGGAGCACTGCGGACGCCAACGCCGCCGACGCCGCCGCCGCCGCCGGCGGTGGATGGTTTGGGGTCGCTTATAAAGTGCATTAAAAACTGGCGCGGACAAGCATCAGACGTCAACCGAGCGCAAAGAAACAGCAGGGAGAGCGAGCCCTAGTGAAGCAGACGACAGCCGACGTCACGGAGGCGCGCTTCGCAGCGCCGCCCGTGGTCGCGCTCAACGTCATTACGAGCGGTCTTGAAAGAGTAGCTTGAGTTGAGGGGCCGTGCGCGCCTGCACTCCTGTTCATATAATTGCTCGACTGTGCATATAATTGCACAAAACAATTATTCCACTCTCGCTTTTTCTCCCGATGGCCTGGAGCCCCTCTTATCTCTATAAAGGCTGTTCGTTCTTTTACGCGCTCAGGACTGACAGCTGCGATACATGGCAGGTTTGGTTGCCGGTCGCGGCCCTATTATCCCCCTCCCCCCACCAAGCCTACCTTGTCTTAAGCGGATGGGAGGAAACTAGCTTGACGCTGTATAAAGACATACCGATTTTACAAAATACACGTCCTCTGAAAATGCAATTGCCTTTTTATATATACAAAGTACGAGTTTAAAACTCAACGAATCGTACGTCTGAAACGATGCATGGACGTTTCATACGGTAGTTCCACAGTTCAACCTAAAGGTTTTGTTGTGGATTGGCGAATACGATTACCAAACCGTGGCGTTAGAAGGCAGAAAAAAAACATAGCAACACCCTGCCGGGATTTGAACCAGCGGCTTTGATTTAGCGGGCGCGAGGCATTAGTCCATTGCGCCACAAAATCTTTTTTTAAAACTAAAGTGTTTTATTTCCGGATATACAAAGATTTCGCTGACGTCATATCCGTCGCGGAAATGACGCCAGTACAACGAAGCAAGTGGCCTGTAAAGGGTGCACCCCTGCACACAGGGTCTTCTTGCGGGGAAGTAGCCTTTAGTACTAAACAGTACGTTATATTTACGGTTGTTCGCGTTCGGGTTTTATATTTTAACGCGTAAGTGTTTTATGCCGGGATACACCAAGATTTCACTGACGTCATATTCGCCACGGAAATGACGCCAGTACACCTTTGCCGAAGCGACCCGCCAGATGGAACCAACCACAGTTTTTTTCTTTAATGCCGTTCTTCGACACAATACAGAAACACAACACAAAATTATTTACATGAGCAACTCAAGCAACAAAGCCACCAAACCGGTCGCCAAACAGGAGACTAGTTTTAATGAGAATCGAGCCCACAGAAGGTAGCGAGCAAGCAGGCAAAGCGTCTTCCTCTCGCCAAGTCACTGGCTCCGCCTAGTGGTCATGGCGGTTTTCGAGTAGTCGGCGCATACCCTTGCGGGGATAATTACCGTTCATAGTGTCTGTGGCACTATCTCTCCCTTTCAAAAAGCATCGACTTGATGCGAAAGCTCTCTAAACTTCCCTAGGTCTATCCTTGACAGCCACTCAGCAGCGCATGCCTTGCGTTTCTCGCATTTCCTCAACATTGCAACAAGCCTGGCAGCACCGCCGCGCACAGCAACAAGGCAGCCAGCGACTCGGAAACGTGCAGATCGTGGCTTGATGGAATGCGGAACATAAGGTTTCCTGAAATGTCGGTCGGGATCCACCTTCCCGGTCGTATTATCCAATTTTCGGCAAAAATGTGATCCGATACTAAACGCACATAAATGCATTATTTCTAAGGGACTTTGGCCGGGAATGAAAAGAAAAACGTATTAGGCCGAAAAACCTATTATGCCGCATCATATCAACGATCGAAATTGTACTGTATTTTCTACAAGCGTTGCTGGTCGCACACGACTATGCAGTTTGCAACTCCGTGAAACGAATTGTCGCCAAAGCGAACGGACGGAGCGTCGTAAGCCGAGATACGGATCGCGTGTGTTGGGCTGTATGAACTTCATGGACCTTACTATGTTTATTGCACTCTAAAACAGAGCCCCATTCGCTACAGCACTATTGTTGTCGTGGTGCAGTTTTCGGTTCTCGGTCGATTCCCGACGACCGTTCCGCCGATCGGTCGTCGTCGGCGTCTTTGGTCAGCGAGCCAGTCACACAACGAGAACTTTCGATCGGCCGACGTGTTCGCGTCGACGTCGTCTGACAAGGCGGTTGCTAACTCGTAAGTCGGCGTCGGAAGTCGGAAGCGCGGTAATAGAGTAAAAAAAGATGAATATGGACGAACACGTGCTGGAAGCGCGAATTAAACCAAAAGGCGTCGCCGCGACCCGTCGACGCTGAGAAGACGATGCTTCTTTTCGCCTGAAGAGCGAGAAAAATCCGCCTAGTTACAAGATTTCTGCTCCGTGACGCGCGTGGGAGTATCAATGACGTGCACAGAAGATGGCGGAACCCCAAAACACGCAAAAAATGGTGGGAACGCGACAACAACTTTTGCAACGAAAGTATGAGCGTTCCGTCGCACGTAAAAATGTTATACTTGGTACAGACGACGTTGACCACCCAACCTAGCGATTGCGCTAGTTCATTTCGCGTGCTCAAAACGCCTTTCAGGGCCCCTATCCTGCTCGTTTGCCACGTGACCGGCATTGCCTTCTTTTCAATCCCTGTGCTGATGGCTTGTACTTTCTATTAAACGACTCCATCGGTATATCCCATCCGTGCCTACCGCGGTATATTTGGGGACATTTTCTTCTGCTTTTTTTCCATTTAAACTTGTCCCCATCTATCTCCAAACATCCCGGCCTACCCGCGTGACATCTGTGTCGCTGCGGGGCCTCTTCATCCACTTTACAGAATAGCGGGTGCCGTCCGCTAACGCTACGGCGGCGGGTAGCGGGGCCCGACTGGAAAGGTGAAAATTAGTTCCGGTGGGGGGATTAGTTCCGCGGGCCGGCCTTCGCATTCTCTCCACTGAGGGGCAACCTCCTCACCCTCCCCGCGCGCGCATGCGCGGTCGGGTCCCGGTAACCCGCCACCGTAGCGTGAGCCTCCGCTAGCCACTATATTTCTGAATGCACCTTCATTACACCTTACTGTTCAATACCTGTATCTGTCCTACAGTCGTTATCATCCTTTCACCGTGGGTGGCAGGCTGACAGGCGTGCCAGCGTAAGGGCGATAACCTTTCTGTCTATCCGTGCGTGCCATCCAGGGCAATATTTCCGCAAATAAAGATTATTAATATTATTCATGAAGATAGCCAAGGCTTGCTCTCCCTTGATCATTGCCTCTGTACCTTGCCTGTAACACCTTCTACGGGACTCGTGCGTTTCCCTGATGTCCGCACATGATTACAAAACTTTTTCGGCGCGTATTCACTCCTCACTCGTATTTGCTCTACCCATCGCTCTCTGCCCCTTGTATTTTCCACTTCGTTTCCTCCAATTTTAGGTCCACCTCCCCCTGATGTCTCCCTGCCCTCTTGTCCTGCCTGTGCCTGTACTCTCTAGACGCCAGTTTACGTGGCGACCCCACGCGGTTGAAAAGTGCGGTGGCGGCGCGCGGAACCAACGGCCGTCGCCGTCGGAGGGCGAACTGACGGGCACTGAAAGTATAGCGGAGGCGCTGGCAGTACGCACGGATGCTGACGCTTGGAGAGGCGGCAGTTTGTGTGGCAACGGTCGTTGCATTGTTGTAGAACCTGATGACGTTGGTAACTTTAAGCAACTAACTGTGCCACAATGCCAGCTTGGGCACTGTGTTCGTAAAGTTCGCTGTTCAGGCGCTACGGGAGCTTTGCTGTACGCTAGCTAATGATTTTGCCCGGAACAACAGGTACAGTTTGGGCGTGATTTGAGTTTCCGGGACGTCGTCGCCTTTGTAGGGGTTCTAATGCCTCATTCACTGTGGTTGTTCACTTTTTAAACTGCAGAAGCAGCGTCCTGAAACTTGGGCATCGACTAAATCTTGCGTGCTGGCGGTTTGAGTTCCTCCGGAAAGTTTTAGGCCCAACGGAATGGATCCCGGTGAGTGCAGTTTGAAGTTTTGAATGGAACAAGCGTAACAAATTATCCGGAATGTAGTGTTGCTCTTGTCTTGCCAAACTTTCCGTTGGTGCGTTTTTATGTATTTCTGGTTATCAATCTAACCCGGACTGTTCTCGTCTCGCAAAACAGCACTGGATGTGAAATCGCCCTGTTACGATTGTAGCATGTAGGGCGTAGATTGAATATGAAGTCTTCTTGCTGCGGTTGTCGGATGCAGTTTATTGATCGAATAGATATATTGAATGTAGATTGAATACTGGTTGAATGAATTACTGCTTTCAGTCAAGCTGGACGGTGCTGAAAATGCCGGTACAAAATCGTCGCCGCTCTGGGTCAAGCCGAACGACGTTCTCCGGCTCCGCAAGGCTGGTAAACGCCGTCTGCAGCCCAGGGCTTTGCAGCCAGTCAGTGTCAATGCCATCAACACTGAAGTCGTTGCGCAGAAGCGCGACTGCAGCATCAACCCTTTCAGGTGAGGCCACAGTCTTGCGCGATAATATCGTTTACCCATTGTTAACGTTTCCTGCACACTGCTAGATGTAATTGCCGCGGTACGTCAGCCTGGAAGTTGGTTTTACTAGCTGCACACGAAATTTTGTCGCCGGACTGGATTATGGGTTCGACATTGCTCAGCTCATTCCAGTTTGTTGCCGCCTGCACGACGTGGGCAGATTGGGAGCACCCCTGCAGTCACTCTGTTCTAGAACCAGTCACTCTGTTCTAGAGTCACCCTGTTCTAGAACCAGTGTTTGTGCCAGTGTGTCGATTAGCATGAATGCATTAAAACAAGGAAAAAGGGAAGCCAAGGAAGAAAGAATACCAGTGGAAACTTGTGTGCCCTGCAGACCTAAAAAAGCAACCTAACACAGTTCATATTTTAATGTGAGGAGTTTGTGGTCTACTCATCCAGCACTGTCGTGTGGAGGTGAGAGACGAGCAGCTGGTATGGCGCCACCACCGTAGACATCTGGAACATTCTGGACGGTCGGGCTGTGGATGCTGCAGTTGCTACCGATGCACTGCTTGATGGGGAATGAGTGGGTAATTTGAAATTAAATGGAAAGGGCACCGCTGTGGGCATCGTTGTTACTAAAGGGCACGGTCGCACTAAGCCGACGGGTTGGCAACATTGAGAAATCACCGGCTTGTACATGAAGACTCCAGAGTTGCCGGACTGCCTTCTCATGTTCGTCCCATGATGACACAGGCACCTTCGTCGACCAAAAGTTGGAGCAGTGGGACAGCTTTGCCGATGGAAACCAGGGACAAGAGTTATTGGGGCAACCGCTCTGCTGATGCATCGTAAAAAGTCAGTCGCGGAGCGAAAAGTTTGTGTCGACAAGACTTGTGCCACGATGAATTTTGTTAGTTTGTAGTGTATATGAAGCTTACTGAAGTGCATGAAGCGAAAATAACTCTGCACTAGCAGATATGCAATCCGTATTTTGGACGACGATGCTTCATAGACTTTGCTTTAGTGGACCTGCAGGCTGCATGTGCGTGCGTGACTGGAACGTTTATAGAAAATGCAAGGTCAGTTATGTGGGAAAGAAGTGTTACTGACGCTTATCTGGGTAACAAAGAATTAAAGTCAACCAAGTTTCTATTGTAAGGAGGTAGTGCCTGCATTGGTGCATGCTGCTTCCGGCATTCGTTGAAGGTACCCAGCAAGTTTGCACAGTATGGGAACATGGGTACCCAGTGCGACAGGCATGGCAGTGGGGGAAACTTCAGATCGTCATACCTGTGACCTCTGCAGTAGAAAGGAGGGCTCCAGGTGGACTTCCAATGTGCAAGTGTGCCTACTTTAACAGGAGGGGACGAAGGCTTTGGTCAGATACGCTTCCGTGGAGTGTGTCACTGGCAAAGGAGCAAAGTGTGGTGCTGTCTTTTCTCGTGGGACAGTTCTCGTGGTGCAAATTCTAGCCAGAAACAGGACAATCTTTCCTAATTTAGAAATTTAGCTTCTATCTTGCACCTTGTTGGTCACCCTGTACCGAGTCACATCGAATTTTGACACGTGCTCTGGTCCCAGTGGGTTTTAGCTTTTTTTCTTTCTTGTCTTGCAGGTGTTCGGTGCAGAAGAAGCCCCGGATAGAAGAATTCTACCCACTGCTCAACAGGACGACGGTGCCTTCAACAGCTGCCTCCCATCAGGTGAGAGCCGCTGTCCACTTCTGTGGTTGTGTAGGTGAGGGTGCTGCGAAGCTGGTGGGTTTTTGCGTGGATCCAGAAAGACTGACTTGAGACAACACCTGCACTTGTTAGAATAACATCGCAACTTTTATCCAGGCTACCCTAACTGTTTTTTGGAAGTAGGTTGAAAGAGAAAGTTTCTCCGGGTGCGATACCTTGACAGAACCTAAAAAATCCCTGGGCGTCTAGATTAAAGGTGCCTTCCCAATTGCGAATCACAGACATCGCAAAGAAATGAGCTGGCGGTCATTCATCATCGCTTTGCGAAGGACTAGCCAATCGCTGTTGGACTGAATTCTCTCGTTGCGTGATGTTACACTAACTAGTTAGCCAGTCATGGCTGCAGAGTCCACTGATGTAGCCGGAAACCATTGTTAATGGAGACGAGCTACCGCCGACAAGCGACTTTGCTGTACACTTCGGTTCTTTGGTCAGCGGGTTCAGCGGACACGTGCTTGAATCAACGAACATTGAGGAACTCATCAGTGTGCAGAAACAACGTTTGAATTGTAAAACATCTGTGTCTGTTTTAGGACACGTCAAAAAACATCTCGCGCTTGGTAGGCTCAAACTGTAACGAGAGGTGTCATCTGTCAATGTTTCCAAAAAGCTCAGCTTCACACAGGGAATTTTCATTTGCTTGCCTCAGGACAAGCCGACCTGCCACGAAGCCTTTGTTTAGGCATGTTCTTCCAAGACTGTCATTCTGCCTTATTCAACCGAACTTTTGCCTAGAATTTACAGTGACTTGTCACCATGAAATGTCATGAAAGGCCTGGCAGTTTGAAGGAAGTGTACCAACCATGTACTTTGGAGAGTCGTTAATCAGCAGTGGGACCTAAACGCCCGCTCCCTGCTGATGTATCTTCCTCTAGAAGAACTGCTGGAACCACAGTTCTGCCCTTGTCTTCCTGTTACATCACGCACACATCCCCGTTTTGACCTCGGCCTCCCTAGAGAGCCCTGGCAGTGTGTGTATACATGTTGAGGCCTTCACCTTTGTGTCTCTCAGGTGATAGCGGCTAAGGTCATCTGGGTGGTCTTTTTTTTTTTTTTTTTTTCTTAAGTTTATTCATGACGCTCTCCACGACTCGTCGTCTCTAACTCGCGGGAACTGTGCTCGTGTCTTTGTACCTGAATGACCCACATAAAGGGGGCGCAACAAAGCCCTCATCTCCAAGTTCTTGTGTGGGGGCATCGTAACTTCGCTGTTGGGAATGAGAAGCAGCCGTGGCTAGTTGTGCGTGATGGTGAGGAAAGCCATCGCACCCGACTGCGTGCGCAAACTCTGAGTTGGAAATGAGCTGTCGCGTTCCGACCAACTTGAGTGTTGTTGTTACAGTTGTAGATTACAGACGGTGTAACACTGAAGAAGGGTGGTGGACTTGCGGCGATTTCTGCATGGAACACTTGCCTACATTGGGAGATGATGACATGGTAACACTGGAAGTGTTAATTGTGCAGCGTAAACACCCGTTTTCGGCCATCACATTTCTCATAACGTTTGTGCCGTCAGTTTCTCTGCTAAGACTAAACGATTGAGACAAAGTTTGTGTTATCTGGGTGCTCTATCTACCATATTTACCACATTCTTAGCACCCCCCCCCCCTTCACCTTTTTTAGCGGTAGTATCTCTATAAGGTGGGCGCGAGGGTTAACCCACTGCTTACATAGGAAACTCTGTCACTCCCACCACCACTTGAATCTGTCACACAGCTTGAGCTGCCACTCTCAGTATCCCACAGCAGGCCATTTTTGATTCTGTTGCAGTGGTTTGTAATCGAACGCTTAAGTTACTCGGCTGCAATGTCCACTTGGACCCACTTCCAGCCTGGCCATGCACGAGAAGCTGGAGATTGCACCGCTTCAACAGCTCCGACGTAACAACAGAGGGAGCAGACACCTTTGATAGCCTGAGCAACGCGCGGTTCCTCGCAGAATGGGGAACGCTTAGATTGGCATGTAAACTTACTTTTTCAAAATTTTTCCTAAAGTGGGGCAGGTAGCTTAGAATTAGGGAGGCTTAGAATCGCAAAAACATAGTTAGTTGTAGGTGAACTAGCACTCAGTTAAGCTGCCTTCACTGTTGGCCAGTTTCTATGTGGGGTGTAAGTAAAAACAAAAAGGGCAAAAAACTGAACTTCAAGCAAAGTAAAATTTACTGCTTGGAGCTTCAAGCAAAGTAAAATTTATTGCTTGGAGTTTACTTTTTTGCATGCTGTCCGAGGTGTTTATAAACAAGGTTACCGACATTGAGTACGTTAGCATTGTTATCCGAGTCTTGGTGGTCTACTCGTTACTTGCTCCTCACTTATGCATCTGCACCTGATGTCCATTGTCATCCTGCTTGACTGGGATTTTGCAAAATCCCTGCTATTATTCTATGTTTGTGCTTGTAACAAGAATGCAGATGTAGTAGAAAGGTAAAAAAAACTCTGCCAGCTGCCTTCAGCTATGTTTCTCAGTAGAATGTGTGTGTGTGCATGCCAAGCTCTACGTACCGGGGTGAAGGCACTCACAAGCCCTTTCTTTGGGCTTCTGACATGGTATAACCTGCTTTATTTTCCCCCCACCTCTTGCAGCACCAGAGGTTGACAGTCTCGGGCGTCTCTGTCGACTCCTATGATGATGAAACCCGGCATTCACTTGCAGACAGCAAGCGGGACGAGGAGTCAAAACCGGTGCGTTCGTCGCTTTCCTTATGTGCATAAACCATGCATTGTTTGCGCCTGTGTGTTAATTGTTTGAAATATGTTTATTGGGCTTGCAAAGTGCAGTTTGGGGCCATTTGGTATGCCCCTAGAGTGTGCCACGAGCCTGTGCTGTACAACCCACTCTGGTGGGGAGACAGCTTGTCAGGGCTGAGCAGTGAAGCTGCTGCACGAGTTGTTTACATTCTGAGCTTTGATGGCGAGCAAACTATGCAGACTGTCCGGACTGCCCATGTGTGGGGGAAGATCCGTGTGCTCGTAGAGCACCAAGCGGCAAAACTTGGCGTAGATTCTCATTTGCTCTGGTTGTTGAGAGCACTTGCAAATTCAACTGGTCCTTCATTTCTTAATGCCCCCTGGCGGTGGGCTTTTGGTCAACTTCCATTTGCAGGGCATTACTGTGTGTGGGGGACATTGCTTCATGTTTTTTGTAACAGTTTTGGGGAAAATGTAGGCGCACAGCTCATTTCCTGTCGAAGGATCAACATTCCAATTGTGCTAAGTGCTTTTTAACTGATGCAATGAGAGTGAAGGAGGTAGACGACAGTAGAGGGAGGGAGGGTTGGATGAGGCTAACAGCACAGCTCGCTACTTCAGAATGGCAGGCAAAAAAGAAAAGGGAAAAAAGTTAAAGCAGTTCCACTCAGTGTGAAAGCTGTCGAGTGCGGAGCAGTGATTTGCCAGAGGGGCTGTGGCGCTGTTCTCTGCTCTTTACTGCCACCCCTCATGCTCTTCCCCTCCCTGTCTCGCTCCTTTGTTGATGAATTGAAAAAGAGGTTTGGTCAATGCAATTTCTGCCTTCACAGTGCTCCTGTGCCTTCTCCTGGGACAGCTCGCATTCTTTTCTTTATCTTCTGTTTCTTGTTCTGCCTAGAACAGCATGAGCGGGAGCTCGGTTCTTTTCGTGCTTGCATTCATCTCGCACATGCTGGAGCCCTTCTGCGTCAATTTGAACACACTGTTTTTTTTTTTCTTCCGCGGCCATATTTTTTCCACTTAATATCATAAAAACCTACCCAACGAGCATTCCGAACTAAATGAACGTGGGGACTGCTAGATAAGTACATATATTTTGCCTCAAATGTACCTGCAGTTTCCTTTGCACCAAATAACATGTATGACCAGTGCCAGCAGTTCCAGAAGTTTCGAATGGCTCTGTCTATATAAACCTCTTGTTCGGGTATCCTCTTGACTTTTGACTGGTAGGTCAGCCTGAATTGAGGGACTAGCTGGTATCGTTTGGAAGCCTCTGTTTTGGTAACACCGTGACTGCGTAACACTGCGACCACCGCGAACAAGCTATGACGACAAGCTGGGCCTCTAAAGTGCTCCGCACTTAGAAGGTAAAAGATAAAGTGAACAAAAAGAGGCTATACACACTAAGGGCAATACAATGCACCCAACTAAATGGCTATTTGGATACACCAGTCAACAAGATCAAAAGAGCTCTTCACTTGCACATCAGGTAATGTGTAGGCTCTAGTCAAGGCCCAGCCGTGTCGAAATGAGCATGATGTTTAGTTTATTCACCCTATTCACATCCGGCAATCGGCATTGTGGCCACAGAGTGGTTGCCAGCGCCCATCACCATTCCCATTCGCCTCTTGTGAGTGCACTGGCCGTGGTGGCTGCTTTTCAGATGGAGATAAAAAGCAAGAACACGTGTGTGTCTCGATTTAGGCACATATTAAAGATTATCACATGGTCAGTAATAATCTGGAGCCCTCCACTACGGCACTCCTCACAGCCCAGGCGGGGCTTCGGCGCATTAAATCCCAGAATTTTAAAAGAATGCACTTCATTGTTGCTGGGAAGGAAGTTGCAACCTGGATGCCAAGCAAAAAAAAATCAAGGAAGCTCACACCAACGCGTAAGACTTGTAGGTAGCGAAGCTGTACGCAACCTTCATGGCCATCATGACAGTTTAAGTCCACGATTGCAACCAACTTGCTTCTTCTTCGCTGCCGCAATCACCTTTATTCCATCATTGTTGGTATAAGTGTGAGCTTTCTTCATTTTTGTTGAAGTGATAATCATCGGTCATCACCTTGGAGGGGTGCACACTATGACGCGTCTTTCTTGTTCCGGGCAAGTGGTACTACGATTAGGGCGAACCTTGGGGTTTATTTATTTATTATTATTATTATTATTATTATTATTTTGGCTAGCCTTGGTCAATCTACCTAAGTGAGTATGCTTGGCTTGACAAGCGTGCTCTGGGGACACTGGGCACACTGCGAGGCGCCGCGCCGTGAGGCACACACAGAGGAGTGCTTGGCATTTTCTTGTATTCTTTTTAACTGTTAGGCGGTCGCCGCAAGGCACACATTCACGTGTGCGCGCTCATGTGCGCTCTGCATTTTCCTGGTATTTTTAACTGCAGACAAGAAACTCTAAAGGCACATTCCCACTGGCGATTTGCCTTGTCGCGCGACGAAACGCAACGTCGCAAAGCGACGAGCCGGCCGTCGCTTTGCCACGGCGGAGCAGATCACTCGCGGTCTGAATTCCCTCGTCGCGCGACGGCCCCGCAAACCCGCCGCGGTGGCTCAGTGGCTAAGGCGTTGCGCTGCTGAGCACGAGGTCGCGGGTTCGATTCCCGGCCGCGGCGGCCGCTTTTCTGATGGAGGCGAAAAGCAAAAACGCCCGTGTGTACGAGATTTCGACGCACGTTAAAGATCCCCAGGTGGTCAAAATTAATCCGGAGCCCTCCACTACGGCGCGCCTCACCGCCTGCGTTGCGTCGGCGCGTTAAACCCTACAATCAATCAATCAACGGCCCCGCAAAACCGGATAGCCAATCATGGCCGCGGAGTAGGCTGATGTAGCCGGAAACGAAACGTTTGTTTACATCCGTCAATGCAAACGGCGGCGGGCGAGCTGAGTGGGCTCGCTCGGCCAGCGCTTGGCCCGCTATCGCTGTACCCGCCGGGTCGGGCCGGCAAGCAACTTCCCATGCGCTTCGGTTCTTTGGTCAGTGGCTTCAGCGTACGCGTGCACTAATCAATGAATAGTGTGAAACTCATCAGTGTGGAGAAACGTGTACGGATTGTAAAAGCAAGTAATCATCGTATATAGGTGGATAGCGAGACGATAGGTTGACCTGCAGCCTCTTCGTACTTCTATCGGCGACTGGTAAACACGCGTAGAGTTCGGATGCGTCAGAACTTTGCGCTTGTGAAAAGAAGCGAAATTTGTGGGTCGTGATGCGGGTGTTGTGGCGTGAAAGCAAGCGTGTGCATTTCTTCGTGCAATAATATGTTGGAAAGAGCTTTCTTGAGTTTGTTATTTTCTGCTCCTCCCGCAACCCGCAATGCTTTCGGCATTGTTCCAGGTTAGTAGCATGTACTTTAGTTTGATTTCTACCTGTTTTTGTCACGCTCGTGTACCATAATTTTCTTTGACTGCGAATGGTTGACGCACCAAGGAGGTCGTTCAAGTCGGGAAGCAGCTGCGCTGAACGCAGTCACATCATAGCTCATCGCAAGTGCGAACACCGCCTCATGGCCTCATCGCGCGACGCGTGCCGTTGCGCGACGAGGCAAATCGCCAGTGGGAATGTGCCTTAACGATTTATTTGCTAAACGGCTTCGCTGTTAAAACGGCGTAGAAGTGCCTTTAGGTGGCGTGCATTTCTGTTACTCAGACAGAAGAAAAATATGAGCGCTCGCTCAAGGGGGATTCACACGGTGGACGAAATCACTGGTTTGGACGGCGGCATGCAAATCATGTGATACGACGTCGCTGATTTTTGACTGCAGAACTGCGGACGGCGCGGGCTGACAGTGCTAGGCTTCTTTTCCATTCGTGATTCTGGGGAAGGTGGGGGGGGGGATAGAGCAAAACACTGCGCTTTTGGCTCGCACATGGCTGGATAGGCTAGCAACCATGACACTCTGCTCATGGCGGCAGGTGTATCGAGACATTTTTTGGTACGGTTGCATGATGGTGAAGTGACGCAATCCTGCAACAATGTGGGAGCTACGTCGAAAAGCCGAGAAACGCAGAGTTGATGGAATGAAGCGACAGTGAAGGAGGCAGAAGCTCAAGAAATGCAGAACCAGAAAACTTGGGCTTCACATCTTTTCTGCATATATACATTCTCGCTCAGCACCTACAGTAACAATCAATTTGAAGGTGATCACGAGAGCATCAAAAGGTGGGCCTTTGAACCTATATAGCGGCCTATTTCAGAACTTTGAAGATAAAGAGAGCCCTGCCTTCCCCTTGTAGTCTCTTGCATGATACAACTACGATACCACCCGTAACATGCTTCTGCTCTTGTTTTTTCGTTACTCGAGCGATCACCTTCAGATTGATCATTACTGTATGTGATCTTACGTGGCTTATTCTTGTCAAGCTCGGCCAACGCTACAACCATCACCACGCAACATCTGTGCAGCGATGCTTTTGGTCGGCCTCCATCTTTGTGACTCCCACAAACATGTTATGCTTTTGCCGGGCACAAATAGTCCACACACGAAGAGTATGCTCCATCCATCCGCGCTGTCGATTGCTCGCTTTATCCTCCATGTGAATGTGTTCTTGATCTGGACAGTTCGCTTACGTCACGCGACATCAGCGATCCGGCTGCAGACATGTCCACCGTGTAAATCCCCCTTTATTGAAGCATGCATTGCGCAAGTTTGAAAAAAACCGCAATAGTTGTGGAGGGCCTCATGGGCAAGATGCTGTGTTTCAGTGTGTTGGCCTGTCATTTTTGGCTGCTGCTTGTGGCTGTAAGTGACCTGTTGGCCTTCCTGTCCTTCACGCAGCCGGCAAGGCAGGCCCTGCTGCCCCTGGACTGGAGCCTGAAGACGCGCGTGCGCTTCTGCTCGGTGAGTCACTTTCCGTGGAATGGCAGCCTCAAGACCTGCGAGGAGGCCAGCGGCACCACGGGCTTCGTTCGGGGCATCGACTCCACTGGTGGCGGCTGCCAGGCCTCTGAGGTGAGCGCACTGCTTGCTGCGGGCCCTTCCACCTTCCCTCTGCCGTAACTCGAGTGTGGGCAGTTACGAACAGACTCGGAGAGAGAGTTGGGCACCCATTGCTGCACACCGCAATTTCCTGTCACCAGTCCCCACCCCTCCCACCCTTCCTTTGTTTTTGGCCCGGTGGCACTGTTATAGGCGATGTAATCTTGCAGCAAGGCTGCCTTTCTGGTGAATGCTCGGTAGCTCTTAATCTAATGTAGGTGGTACCTTGGAAAAAATCATACTTAAATTTGCTGCTGAGGAGGTCCTTAATAGTATGCCAAGTTTAATTTACTTGTCATAATTACTCCACAGTGAAATTAGAAACGTTACAGAATTCCTGGCTGCTGTCGTTACAAGGCCCTCCACACAAGGTCGCAGAAAACGCCTTCAACTGTTGTTTTATTGAAACTATCCCGAAACAAATAATATGGTGATTAGCCGCCAAGACGACTCCAACATTACACCGAGTTGTATCTACTTTTTGAAATTACGTAGGTCATAGTGTAGTTGTAAATACTGTGGAATTCCCATATGCTGTCTGTACAGGAGGGAAACGGACAGCCCCATGCTTGCCCACTTGAATGAAACTCTAGTCTGTCCAAGTTTCATTCAGCTAATTAACTAGGAGGCATGCTTTAACTGCCCAGCTCCACTGGTCATCCGTCTTCACAGAGTGGAAGGGCACTGAATTTTTTTTTTTTTTAGCAGTATGCTGCTCTCATGCATGGGCATGACTTCAGTCTCACCTGCCATAGTAGCGTACCGTCGAAACTAATCACATTTCACTGCACACTTTTTGCCGCTCTGAGAAGGCGCCAGCGCTGGAGCTCACTAAAACGGCGTAGAAGGTACAATGTTTCACGTGTCGCCTCTCAGGTGATACGTGAAGCGCTGCCTGGGGCAGCGGTTAAGGTGATGTTGGTGGCATAAGCATCACTGGAATGCCAAAAAAGCATTTCTCATTTCGCCTGGGACAAATCGAAAAAGACCAAGCGAGCACCCTCGGCCAGATGAAGCGTTGCTGGTGTTGGGACTGGGCATCCCGCACAGTCACCAATGTTGCGACTTGCATCCCAGCTTGTCACCGATGTTGGGAATCAGCCATCCTGATGCCATCACCACTGTTGCGACTGGCCATCTGAGCGCAGTCACCGGTGTAGCGGCGTTTCCTTGCCTCTGTTTGCTATCGATGCGGCGCAGAGCAGAGCGATGAAGTTCTCGAGCTGATGGAAAGTTGAAGCAACATTTATATACAGTATGTACAAGAGTAACAACAGCATTACATGGCTCGCACAGAGGCGACAGCACTTCTCCACTCGGTGCCTCTGAAAAGTGCCACCAAAGAATGCCGATAAGTGCCTCCGGGTGGGTTTTTATACCCCCGGAAGTCCGTTGCGGTCCGGAGAAGTTTGAATTGCTCCAATGAGGACTCTCGCTGGCCGGAGTTTGAAACCCAATGAATGGAGATGGAGCAGCCGAGCCGCCCTGATGGGGAAAGGGAGGGTGACGCCCATGCCGCCTCCGTGAAGCCGCCTCCAGGTGTGTGGCTGCATGTCAGTTGCTGGTCGTTCACCAGATGCATGATTTGGCTGAGCCGCCGTGACGCATAAAGATGAGGCGACTCTGCGGCGGTGCATGTTTGAGCCTGTCGGCCGCGGGCGGTTTGGTCTGGTTTGGACGAGGCGTGAATCAGCCCTGCTGTTGGTGCGTCGCCCTGTGCAACGAATTTTGGCCGGGCGTTCTGGAACAACACCAGCGGTGGCCATGGCTTGCAGACGTAAAAGCTACCGGGCCAACGTGAGAGCGCCTAGACTGCACGGGTGCAGTCTAGGCGCTCCTAGTTTGGGACGCAATGGCTATGTCACGGAAAAATGAAAGGGAAGCGAGTGAGAGAAATGCCAGCTTTGTTTGCTTGTTTAGCAGGAAGTACCGTATTTACTCAAATCTAATGGGCACCTTTTTTCCAGAAAAATAGGTCCCAAAACCACATGCACGTTAAAATCGAGTACGACTCAAAACTGTGGCGCCGTATCACCATCGACGTTTCAAGATGGCTGCTTGACTACTGAATGTGTAGCCAGTGCTTCGTAGTTGGCGCATGTTTGCATTTGTTGTCTGTGTAGTCTTTTTTTTTTTGTGTTTCTCTGTTCTTTCCGCCATGGAATTTACCACTGCGAAGACATAGCGGGTTCACCACAATGCTGCGTTTAATAAGAAGAAAGTAATCTTGTGCACGGGAAGCGATGGAAATCGGGCCGCGTCACGTGCGTTCAGTGTTCCGCACACTTGTGTGCGGGACTGGCACAAACAGAAAGAGAAAATTTTCACAAACAAGGCGACACGGAAAGGGTTCAGCTGGCCAAAGAGGAGGCGATATCCCCAAATAGAAGACCAGCTGGCAGAGTACGTGCAGCAGCAGCGAGCAGCTCAGAGACCCGTAACGACAGAGGTGCCGGGGCAGTGACGGCGCTTCCCCGGACCCTCGTCGTGGTGACTTTCTTGCTGGCAATAACTGGCACATTTTGTGCCACCTTTGGAATAAACCTTGCTTGGTCCAAGTGAGAAAAAGTTGCATTTTTTTATTAAATAATGAAAGTGTAGTGTGCGTTATAATTGAGGACATAGTGTTTTTTTCTTCTTCGGACCACGGAAAGCGGGTGCGCATTACAATCGAGGGCGCGTTAGATTCGAGTAAATACGGTAACGCATTGTTGTTCCTTGAACAAAAACCGAGAGAGCTACGAAACGTATGATCTTTCAGTTAAAAGAGAAATTCATTCATCTTTCGGTGTCCCTTTAATTCGAACTGACGCCCTGGACCCGGCACAGTCCTGTATATTTCAATGGGGGAAAACTCGCTGATCATTCGAACGTGTCGGTATCCTGAGCGACTAATTCAAACTGGAATCGCCTCGTTTCCGTCACTTCTTGCAGAAGTAGTCTGCCCGGCGTGCTTACAATGTGTTGCAAATCCAAACCAAACCAAATTTACTAGAGATGCAAAACAAAGAAACAGAAAAGCAGCAGCGCAGCACTTGTGCTACACTGCTGCAATAGCTTATTTTGCTTCTGCAGTGGGTGCCTGGTCGCCGGCGCGAAACAACGAAACAGAAAACCAACAGCGTAGCACATGCACTATGCTGTTGAACAGAAAATCAACAGCATAGCACATGCACTATGCTGCTGTGATAGCTTATTTCGCTTCCGCAATGGGTGCCTCGTCGGCGGCGCATGCTGTTGCATGTTTTCTTTGTGCTGCGGTCACTGGTCTGGGCTTGCGGTCATGTGGCGTGCACAAAAAGCTCAGCTGTAGCCTGCACGGCTTGTGTTGGTCGTTGTAGTCCTGCTTTTGTTTGTGCCACAGCGGGTAGCCAGTTTGGGCGCCACTACAAACGTGTTGTTGTGCCTACTTCCCAATAACGAGTCCAGAGGTGGCTTCATTGTGTTCTGACCGTGCAGTGTGGCACCGTGTCCATTCATTCATTCATTCATTCATTCATTCATTCATTCATTCATTCATTCATTCATTCATTCATAAATTCATTCATTCATTCATTCATTCATTCATTCATTCATTACTACCCAGGAACTGCTCAAAACTCCTCTGAGCAGGCAAATAAGAGAGACCAAATGTTGCTTCAGCTTCCCTCAGTCCGCCAGTGCCGCCCTCTAAAGTGCGGTCTTTACAAGTGTATTTGTTCTTCCTTATAGTCTGCCTATGTGTTTAGCCCTAAGCACAATCCTTCAAACGATGTACCACCAACTAGCCTGACACCAAGTGTTACTTCGGGGTTCTCTGATATACACAAGTTGCAAAACTGTGCTTCAGAATCCAGGTGGTGCAAGCCATAGAGTTTCATACAAATATATACTAGAGAGAAATCTGTCGCTGCAGTCGCGGGCCGCCGCGTGTGGCGCCATTTCCGCTAGCGACGTTCCTTGCCTACTTGGCTTAGCTAGCCATACGGCTTCTTTTTCGTCTCAAAGCCAAAATCAACAAAAAAGGGTAACATTTTTTTCTTGTTCATCGGGCATGAAGCTTCTACATAATCACTGACGAAGTAATCTTTCTGGAGGTTCAATTTTATAACAACAAAACAAATTTGGTAACCCTTCCACATTAATATTGTTGCTTTAGCAGCAAGAGCCAAGTTTTCAGCATGTTCATGAGCCATGCCAAGGACAAGTGGAACGTGCCTGCCCGGTACATGATGAAACGCTGGCTGAAGCGCGGCTCCTGTAGACAGTGGCACAAGATTTCCCTCTAGTGTATATTAGTATGAAACCGAGCGCAGCTGCTTTGCGGAAGCTGATGGGCAAGTGTGTTTACATGGCACCTAGGAGACAAAACTGAACCTTGCTAAACATTTACCTCATAACATAACCTAATAAAATACAGCTCGCTTTTCAAACAAGGAGTCATTAAATCAGATAATGTTTACTTATGTTTCCACAGTTTTTCCTTTATGACTTACGGCAGCAGCCGCAAGCACTTTCGTACTACTTCAACTTTCTGCCGACAGATGGCAGCAGGCTAGTGAACTTCCCCATGGTGGCC
The DNA here is from genome assembly GCF_048455015.1 of Haemaphysalis longicornis. NCBI lineage: Eukaryota > Metazoa > Arthropoda > Arachnida > Ixodida > Ixodidae > Haemaphysalis > Haemaphysalis longicornis. Next base: position 45,547,163 of record NW_027526460.1, read on the forward strand.
CTTGTTTTCCCCCAGCACAGAGGGAACAACCATGCACAAGGATGCGGGTTCGATTCCCGGCCGCTGCGGCCGCTTTCCTGATGGAGGCGAAAAGCAAAAACGCCCGTGTGTACGAGATTTCGGTGCGCGTTAAAGATTCCCAGGTGGTCAAAATTAATCCGGAGCCCTCCATTACAGCGTTCCTCATCGCCCGTGAAGCGTCGGCGCATTAAACCCCACAATCAATCAACCAGCCGTGCACAAGTTTTTGATACATGGGGCCTATGAGGAGTTTCGCAGCTGGTGTAAACTCAGGCTTTACTTGTTAATGACACCCCCTCCCCCTCCTTCCCCCGTCTGTGATGCAGCGCGGCAGCCTGGACAGCAGTCCGCAGGCGCGCTTCCACCAGCACTGCCTGGTGTGGATGCACCCGCACCTGCCCTGGCTGCGGCTGTTCCCCCGGCACGGCACGCAGGCCAACGCCTCCTCGCTGGCCCCCCCGAGCGGGTGCCCCTCCTTTGGGGACCCGGCCAGCCCCATGCGGGCGGCCCTGCACCAGGACTGGGCGCTGGGCTTCCGGTCGCTGTACCAGCTGCTGCGTGCCCGCCAGTGCCCCTTCTTCTACGTGTGCGCCCCCTCCTTTACGGTGCTCTTCCGGGCCGCGGGGGTCGCCGGCATGGCCGACCTGCACGCCCTGCTCACGCCCACCACCCGCGGGCTGCGCCAGGCGCTGCGTGACGAGGGTGCGTCTCTCTCCTCTCGTAGTGGTCCCATCGGGGTGCATTGGAAAATTGAAACTAGGAGTGTGTCATGGGCAGTCTGTGGTCAGTCCGGGACTGATAATCGGGGAGGTTCGATGTCGGAGCACGTGCAGTCTTTTTGAAAGAGAAGGACAGGCCCGGGTTCTAGTGACCAGGGAGGGGGAATGGCCTGCGCTTGTGAATCACTGGTATTTTTTAAATTTTAGTGCCCATTTTCCACCATTTTTACTGAAGAATCAACAGTGGAATTGTAACTGGTGGGTCCTGGGCATTCTACAAAGTGGTGTACACACAAACTCATTTCCGCACACCTCACAGCTGTCCAATATACACCCCACACACTTCAGCTACGACTGCAACTTCTGCTTTGCTCAGTTTTTTCTTTTATTTTTTCTGTTCTGCTTAGTGAAACTTTTTTGGTGTGCACACATGTAACATAAAATTTTCGTACCCTGCCCTATACAGCTGTTGCTCTGGAAAAAAGAAGTGGGGTGTGGGAAAGGGAGGGGGAGTGGGTGTTCATATTGATGCAGCGCGTTTTGAGCAGTGCAGATAAGCTGGTGGTATATTTAGATTACACTTCCAGGAATACCTGAGCCAAATATTACATGTGCACGTGAAGTGGTAAGCTTACAAATCGCTGTGAAAGACACGGAAAACCAACCACTTTCTCTTCAATTTCCCTCATTATGAACCTCCGTAATTACGTCATTACAGCGGTGGCTGTCCTATTAGCTGTTGCTGCTCAACTTCACAGTTTATTTCTCTCATTTCCTATGACGATCCGCCATCATTGGTGCCACGTACCAACCTCTTCAATGCCTGAACGCGAAATTGCACTGACAAACTAAATACTTCCCATTCAATCAGACCACTCAACAACAAACGTTTATTGCTTCAAAAACTCCCTACCAGCCTGAGAACACACTTGCGAGCAGGCACCTTTTTTTTTTGTTGCACCAGGCCGGTAATACACCTCTCCACATTGCAGAGAAAAAGAGAAAACTCCTCAGCCTGTGAGATATTGAAGGCCGCTGAAGAGATTGCACCGAGCTGCCCCCCACTTCCGGATAGAGCGTTTAACTCTCGCGGTCGAGTTGAGGGGGAACGATTATGCACGATTTTTCATCTCGCGTAGCTTCGTTGATAGTGAACGAATTTTTATAATTCTTGCGGGAGGAGTTTGCTTGGACAATAGACTTTACACCAAAATACATTCTGAATAGTCGGTGGTAAGTGCTGCAGGGACTGTTTAACTGAAAGGGTCCAGCATTGTTGCTGAGTGCTTAGAGCTCTGTGCTTTCAGCACCGATGCAGATTTCAGTGTTTGTCCTGTAACTTTTCCTTTGCTGTAATTCAACCCCTCTCTTATTTCACACTGTCATCGTGAATTCCCCCAACTTGCCTGGTTTTCATTGTTGCCAAAGCGTATTGCCAGTTTCTTAGGCTCTCTTCCAGGCTGTGGAAAGGAAAAAAAAAAAAAACGTTTTTGCTCCCATTGAATGGGAAGAAAGGAGTGCGGAATGGTTGTCGGTCATCCATGGTGGGTGGCGTTTTTAGATTGGGATGCCATGTCCAGCTACAGCTCGAATGGCCCTGGTGACCAGGCCATGCTGGTTTTCCAGGACATTGCTTGTTAGGAGGGTCTCCCACTGCTCCGGTGTCGGTGCAATGACTTCTGGTGCGATGACTCCCACACCTTGTAGTACAGGGTGTTGGGTGTCCCAGAGCAGAAGTTGCAGTCGTAGCTGAAGAGTGTGGGGTGTATATTGGACAACTGTGAGGTGTGCGGAAGTGAGTTTGTCTGCAGTCTCAGGAATTGTGTGGCTTCTTCGTTGGTTAGCTTCGGGTGGGGCGGCGGGTATCTTCTTCTTGATAACGGGTAGTGCTCTAGTATGTCTCTGCTTCACTTGGGCATGGACGGGTGGTTGTCGGCAGAGTGGTGGGTGCCTATAAGGGTTGAAGCCCGGTGTGAGTGGTCTCGAGCTCTAAGGACGCGTGACCTGTTCTCCAAACAATATATATGTCCAATGGAGTTTTTCGTGCTTCTGAAGCCTTATATAGTAGAGCAAGTGCCATCGCTGAGATGTGGCCCCTTTGAAAATTACAGCAGGCCGCCTGTGAGTCGGTGATGACGGTCACCCGGCCTTGGGTATCTGGTACTGTGGTGGTGTCAAGCACGACAGCTGTCTCCTCCGCAACCCGCCGCGGTGGCTCAGTGGCTGAGGCGTTGCGCTGCTGAGCACGAGGTCGCGGGTTCGATTCCCGGCCGCGGCGGCCGCTTTTCTGATGGAGGCGAAAAGCAAAAACGCCCGTGTGTACGAGATTTCGGCGCACGTTAAAGATCCCCAGGTGGTCAAAATTAATCCGGAGCCCTCCACTACGGCGCGCCTCATCGCCTGCGTTGCGTCGGCGCGTTAAACCCTACAATCAATCAATGTCTCCTCCGCAGAGTCAGTGTCATCTGTATTGACCGTTGCTGAGCACAAGTCATCGCCTTTACTGCTTGTCACACTAACCGCGTGCGCCCACTTAATTCTTGCCGGATACCCTGCAGCATCGACGTATCTTGTTGAGCTATCCTTGCTGTAGGCTCTTCGCAAGGCCTTGACCTTGGCGTCCCTTCGCCCCTTGTAATAGACCGGGTGCACGGTGCGTGGGATGTTTGCAACCATGATGTATTCCCTCAAGCCATGGGGGATGTGTCGTTTTTGGTTTTGGGGTCCCACACTTGGCTCGTAACCGAGGCGGTACAAGCTAGCTCGGCTGGTCGGGGTAAGCTTTAATCACTCCATTTGGCTGGCTTTATGCGCCTCGGTGAGTTCCTGCCACGTGTTGTGGATTCCTAACTGCAAAAGTTTTCCTCTGAAGGTCTTGGATGGTAGTCCCTGTGCTAATTTGTAAATTTGACGAATTAAAAGGTTCAGTTTCTTTATTTCAGCAATTTTCATCCCCAAGTAAGGGGTGCCGCAGGTGATTCTGCAAATTACCAGGGCCTGCAGCATTCTGATAGTGTCTTCTTCTTTCAACCCGGTTTAGATGCGACTGCATTTCATTCACTCGCCTTGTCCCTCCATACGGCGTTGTTGTTGTTGTCCGTCCACACCCCTCCCCCATTCTCCTCGCCGCGCGAGCTGCGCTTTCCGCCGCTCACCCCCACCCCTCCCCTCTCCTCTCCGATAGCGAACACTCTCTCGTGAGGGGCATTGGATTGGATTCGATTGGCTTGGATTAAATTGTGTTGGATTGTGTTGCGTCATAGCTGCGCCACGTTGCGTCCTAGCCGCGGCAGCGGGTTCACGGCACGTTTCACGCGATGGGAGAATCAACCTAACGGAAACAACAACGGAACCCCCTATGCGTCGCATCTACACAGGGGTTCCCGCGAGGGGAAGTGGGAGTTTTTTCACTTGTTACTCGCTTTATTAGGTGGGTTAACTGGGTGACAGTGTTTTGTAGTTTCTGGAGAGTGGCAGTTCCTGCCCCATTTTTGTGAAAATTCAAACGAACGGGAATTTGAAGGAGACGTGTTTATTGTGACGCAGCGCTCTTCTAGAAATGGAAACACAGGCTTGGGCTGAAGCCCTTGCTTGAGATTGCTCGTTTCATTCAGTTTGCCGTTCACTGTGCCCCTGCAGGGATCACGTTCACCATGCCCCTGTGTACAAGCCAGGAGCAGATGGACGAAACCATGGACGGTGCCTCGCAGACTCCTTCTGAGGTCAAGAGTGAAGGGTGAGCACTGTTTTTCCTTGAGGGCTCTAGGAGCCTCACTGGGCTGGCAGTACAATGTTTGTGGTCCATAAGTGCATCTCTGTGGTACGGGGGGATATTGCCTTGGTCTTTGTCACTTCTGACCAATGCAGGGGAAGAGTTGAGGTGAAACAGTGTTGCTGTGGATTGTACTTTGGGATTTACTCTGTTTTTTTTAACGTGTCACCTCAATCTGTCCTATACCTGTGCTACAAGGCCGTTTCGAAGGACTTCCAAAGGCCAGTGAACCAATTATCTATCAAATTCCCCATTGTAAATACATATGGTGCACTTGTGAGTGAGCGTTAAATTGTTAATTAAAAGTTGTAGCACAGGCATCACTCTGTGTTTCAAGTCGGCTGCCCATTTGCTCTTTCTAGGGGCGAAGCCTTTTAAAGTCTGGGGCTGTTGGTGTCTTCTGTCGTCGTCGTTGTCGTCATCATAATCGCGTCTCATGTAGTCACGGCACTAAAACACTGGGAAAGTCGTTTACGCCTCACGTTGGAGCGCTTCGTAACGCGTACTTACAAAACACTGGGACACTTGTTTACGCCTTGCGCTAGAGCGCTTCGTGCTTCAAAGACAAGGGACTTCTACAGAAAATCGGTATACCTCTACCCCAAATGGTTTCATTTCCGTTGGCAAAACGCCAAGGCGCCAAGAATACACTTATACGTTGCATGCTTCGCCCCTGCCCAGGTTTCACGTTAGTGGAGATGGCCCGGGATTTTTGTTTTTGCCACACCGGGCAGTCTTGTTTGGTGACCTTGCTGTCGCTAACATACGGTTTTTGTTTTATTGACAATGTTATTGGTGTAATTGCATGGTTCTGGACAAAAAAAGTGTTCCGAGGTAGATGCATGGAGAGCAAATGCCCATTCGATTTGCCAACATTGAGTGTACATGTCACTGTGTTTACTGCTTCTTTGATGTTTGTGTTTTCTTCTTGCTTATTGCGGAGCACAAGGTCACTTCAGTGAACCTTGTTCACTTAATTGAGTTGTTCTTTGTTACATGGAAATAGTTCTCGCACCTAAGGACCCCGTTCCTTCACTACCAAAACTTGGTATAATGCTTTGAGCATTGCATAGAGTACTTTCGATGTTGTTTCATTGTATTACAGTGTAGACCATTTATAACGTAACCGCTTATAGTGCGGGACCGGATATAATGTGGGTTTTTGTTACCACCGGTTCACCTCCCATAGAACTCAATACTGCTTAGAATGCAGTTGGCTGAAGCACAAGACCTTTTATAGTGCGGTTCTCTGGTGGGACTGCTGATCGACCAGCACTGCTGGGGCATTGTTTTAGGGTAGCAAAAGAAAAAAGATGAAATCGGTCATCTGACGCAGCGCACACCCCTTGCTCTTCTCTAACTTTGACACACAAGAAAAAAATACGCACCCTTTAGTTCACGCATACGTGATAATCACAACTGGCCTTGCTTGACGCACCTTGTAAGATAGCGACCCCCGTCCTCGTTCGCACGTGGCAAGTTGTTTCTATTAAGTGTTAACCGCATGGCCCGTTTTCGCACACGGTTCGTGCACTTCGGCGTTGGGCGTGCGTTTTTTTTTTTTTTTTTTTTTTTTTTCACGCCCATGTTGACGATTTTGCACTCGCGGTGGCTTCTTCGCGTGGCAGTGGGAGGACCCTGATGACTTTCACCAATGGGGAGACATGCACTTAATGGCGGGAGATCCGAAACGCTCTGACCAGTCGACTGGCCGCGCCAGAATGTTTAGGCCTACCATCGCGGTGTTTTTGATGGGGCTTTCACAAGCAACGTGGATGGCAGTTTATATTCCTCTTTTCGCCCATTTTATCAGCTCTCTTCTTGCGTGAGCATCCTCGCTTGTGCCTCCTGCGGCATTTCAGCGAGCAGTAAGAAGCGGTTGCTGGAGCTGCCTGCACCACTTCACGGCCAGGGCCGCCGCCATGTTGCAGTCTCTTACCGCGCCGCACACCACACCAGTTGTAACCGGGCCGGCGTTGCCGTACTTGCGGCGTGCAGTGCATGTTTTCGCAAGAAGAAATCGCTCCATGTGGTTCACGTTTTGGAGCGTTGTGCAGTCAAGCCATCGCTCTTTTCGCTTTCCGAACAAGCGAGCCACGCGAAGCCAAAGATTTCCACCACCAGTACGCTGTGCTGATAAGCAGCTGCCTTCAGCATTGTGAACACAAGATGGGGTAAAAAAAAAAAAAAATCCTACTGGCGTTCTTATCACATTCCGCAGCATCTGTTCATAGACACAATCCTCCAAAACACAGGCACAACGGAAGTTAAAGCTGTGCTTGCTGTTTGTAAGACCGCACTTGCAATGTGCAAGACCCTGAAACAGCGCCTGATGGGAAAAAAAAATATAAAGACCAGGCCTTTGCTTTTAAGTGCCGTGCATTTGAGTGATGATAAATAAAGGATGACTTGAGAGGTAGGTTGCGATGTGGTTGGATCCACGCATTTTTTGGTTTATAGTGCGGTACCGCTTATAATGCGGATTTTTGCGGCTCCCACGACATACGTTATACCGTATTTACTCGCATAATCCTCGCACCTTTTTTTCGGAAAAGTCAATGCAAAGTTAGGGGTGCGAGAATTATGCGTGGAAAAAAAAAATCCGCTGCACAGTGTTGCCAATTTGCCTTATGCCAATACCGCTAAATGTAGCGGTCGTTTTTTGTATAAGTAAGCTCAGTGTTGCCAACAGCAGCTATTTCTTTTTATTTTATTAGTTACAACGTAAACAGTCTCCCGTCGATCAGCGATCATGAAATTGCCGCCTTTGCTTTCTGGCGCGCGCCCTATCTCGTAGTCGTATGTGCGTGCCCTACTCCAGTAACGCACGTTGAAGTCGGTGACGCCGAAGTGCCTGCCTGCGGCACGGTTGCCGTGTTCGATCGCGTACTCTTTCGCTATCAATTTGAAAACGGCAGTGTAGCTGGCGTTCCTCCCCATGGCGAAGCAAAACAATTAGATAACAAAGTTCTCAAAACGGCCGCGAGCCATCCACCACTGACGCGAGTCTCACTGACTGCTGCCGCTCAACGGCGGGACCACGGCGGCGACACGACGACACGACAGCGGGCTGCGCGAACACCGTCTAGTTGCGCGCACGCGAAACATGCGCGAAACCGGCTCAAGTACAGTGCGAATAGCGTGTTAGGGCGCCTGTTAGGGAGTAGCCATGCGGGTTGTTAGGGCGCCTGGATGGCCTTGGATAACAGCGCTCTCCGCCGAACGGAGACGCGGCGGGGGAGGGCGCGCGTTGGAGAGCGCGTGCACCATGCGGGTTTCGCGAGCAGGCAACTTTCGCCACTGCAAAGTTGGGGGTGCGAGGATTATGCGAGGAACCAAAAAATCCAAGTTTTGGTGGCTCACATTAGGGGTGCGAGGATTATGCGAGTGCGAGGATTACGCGAGTAAATACGGTAAGTGGTCTACACTGTGTTCAGGAGGAAACAGGCGTGCGAAAGGATTTTTTTTTTATTTTGGCAAAGTAGTTTTGACTGACCTATGTTGTTTTAGTAAGAGACGGTAATAGCTTTTTGTGCAAGCTTTTCTTTATCCCAGCACTGGGCTTAAAGTTTCAGTATGCACCAACAAGCCCTTATCAACATGCTTCTTCATGTCGCAAATAGTGCTGGGGAAAACAAGGGTTACATGGGGGAGGGGGAAGGGGGGAGGGGGAGGAGGTGGCACAGACGAACAAGAAACGAAGCTGGGTAAGGCAGCATGTAGGGCAAGTCAGTAACCGTCCATTGTGTAGTGTGCAGGGCGGGGTACAAGAAGGGGCAGGGGGGGATGACCACCAATGAATGTTGTTAATCTTGTATAGTACTCCTGTGAGAACATTGGGTGTCTATCTGGCGCAATGCTTTTTCACACTGAAAAGCCTGCTGTGTACCACGAGTCACACGAGCCCACTCACATGTCTTGCAGTTCGGACGACAACGTTTTGGAGGATGAACCCGTGACGTCCTGGCTGGAGAGCCTGGGCCTCAGCCAAGCCGACTTCCCGTCTCTCAACCCGACAAAGAACAAAATGTATCCTCTGGCTGCATTTGTGGCTTGGTTGCACCCTGTTGAGCTGTGTATGGCGGAGAAATGTTTAGCAACCAGTGTGACGTTTTTCGACTTTTTCCATTGCTGTGGCTGTGGGAAGAAAACAGATTAATTTTTGAAGCCTAAACGTTACTTCAGAATTGGTTTTGCTCGGGTCTAAAGCTGAAAGAAACTTCATGTGGTGCTGGCTGTGTGTTAGGCAGAATGTGTGGTGTGTGGTAGCAGTGTCCTGTGAGCCATTGCTCTTGATTCCCATGTTAGTGCTTGTTGTGCAGTAATTTTGCTGTGCAAAGTATGGAGGTAATTGATAGCGCTAGATATTGGTGCGCGACGGCAGAACAGGTGACACAAACCATATTTTATCATGAAGCGATGTATTTACAAGGTTATCTTTTAAGTTGCAACCCTATGTAAATTTTGCATAAGCCCTTTATTCATCCATGCTGTCGCTGCAGTCGTTATGGTTGACTGCTAGTATGAAAACTGGTGGTCTTCATAAACTATGTATGGTGCAATAGTTTATAGCCAGTGTAGGGTGCCACTTTGAAATCAGTTTTGATGCATTGCTTTATAGCCTGAGGGTGACATAAAGCAGTGCTTTCTGCTGGTGCATATACTTAAGCACTTCACTTTTTGCGTCGCAGCCAGTCAGGTGTTGGATGAGAATGTGAAAGAGGGTGCACTGCCATTTCCTAGCGCAGGTGCCGCACAGGATTAGGGCTCCTCTTTTTGTTGTAAAGTAATATTTTCCAGCATGTATACAGTCGAATCCTGCTACAACGAAATTGACGGGATGTGCAAAAAATTTCATTCAAGTGAAAATTCGTTGAGGCAAAATCTGCCCCAACACAGCACGGAAGGGCAAAAAAAAACAGACCCCGATATTTCTGGCATCATTGGCAGCATAATACAATGATTAGGAAAAGGAGTGACGTGCAGTAACGTCGTGTTTACTCAGGTAACAAACATACCAGTGGTTATTATTATTTTTTTTTTACCAGCACGCGATACTGAGGAGGAGGGGAGAGGTGAAGAAATGCAGGCGCAAAGCGTATTGCTGTACAACAAGGTGTTTCCACCGAGCTGATGACTTGCAGATAGCTGCTAGGCAGTTGGAAGCCCCCCTCTCCCTTATGGCAGGAACGGCACCGCTATCTTATCCTCTGACTAGGCAGGGCAGCAACTGACCTTGGCGGGCAAGCCACACGCGCTAGCATTTAAAGCCACCGCGCTTTCGCAACTAAGATAGGATAACGTGGGATCAAGACTAAGCACGAAGACATTATTTTTGCTTTTGACTTTGAAGAATTGTAGAAGGGAAAACTGCAAGGACAGCTGCTCACAACACATACATGACGGTGCTGCGCCAGCAGCAGAGCACATTCACATGATTTAAACTGGATACGGATTGGCCATAGCTCCGGCTTGGCGAACCGGTGCTGTGCCTCGCGCAGAGATAGCCAGCCACATCGTTTTCACCAGCAAACAATAGCATCCACCCATGAGTTTGTTTTTGTTTTGGGTGGCAGTGTGGACGTACCGCGCATGTTTTCGGTGAAACTAAGCGTCCTGAATGTACAAAAAGTTACAGATAGCTGGCGCTATGCTTATTTTATTGTAACAATTGTTCAAACCCAGCCCAAATCATAGAAAATTTCGTGTAAGCGAAAGCAAGCCAGACAAATGGTTCGTTGTGGCGACGACTTTGTTGCATTGACTTCTATGGCTAGCTGATGGGGAATTGGAAATATATCATGAAGTGGAAATTCCGTTGAAGCGGACTTCGTTGTAGCGGGATTAGGCTGTATAGCAATGGCAGTAGTTGAAGAATACTCCGCATTGAAGGGATAACGAATCCGCGGACACATCTCCCGTTTCTGTCGACGACGTCAGCTCAGCAGGATGAGAGGCGAGGATATGCACCTTTTGAACTTGACGTCCGCTTTGCCTACGGCGCTCCGCGAAACCAAACCACTTGGAGTAATCTTGGTAAGTGAGGTGACAAATGCAACTCAATGGAAAGGGTGGGCCAGTAGAGTGTGCATAAGTACACTGCTGCTGGTAGATGGAGGCAAAAAGCGAAAACACCCGTCTTTCAAGGTTTCGGTGAAAATGAAAGATGCTCATGTTTTCAAAAAATGAAGCCAGGGCTCTCCGCTATGGCACATAGCCCGCGTGTAGCTTCGGCACGTTACACCCCCAAAATTTGAATTTGAACTGCCACCGTTGGCATCATGCACTGCCGGCTTTGAGGAGGGGGTTGTTGTTGTTGCAAGGCACTGCAATGGCCCGGCCTTTTTCCTTGACCGTGACCGATGGCCAGGATGGACGAGAGCCGAGAAGACCGACGCCCTCGGTCCCTGGTGTTTGTTGAGCGGGGCGAGACGCAGGCGTTGTTCAACTTCCTGCTGAACAGCCGGGCCTGCGTGTGCCCCACAGGACCTCTGGCCGGTGTGCCGCCTACACTTCTCGCTCCCGTCGCCTTTCACGGCGCTAGCCTGCGCTCACTCAAGGTAAGAAGCGACTCTGCGATCCCACTGGTGGGCCAAATGGACCTGTCCAGTCTTCTAGATGTAGGCCATGTGCGGAAGGAGTTGCAGGTCAGAAGTGGGAGTTAAAAACTCAGTGGTGGTGCACCAGGAATCGCTACTGCTTGGTTGCAGGCGCCCCACTGTAATGGAAGAAATTCAAGTAAGGGGTCTTTGTACACGGGTTTCACAAGCTGCTATGGGGGAGCAATAATTTGGCGTGGTTTGCTCCCAACTGAAACTGAGAGCAGCAGAAATATACACTATTGCTAGATGGTGGCTGGTCCAGTCTAGAGTGCCTGCCCTCTTGTGTCGTGGAAATAAAACTGCTGCTTGAGTTAGCGGAAATGCTTTCGTCCTATAGTGCTTGAAAACACCTCAACCACGCTTGAGAAACCAGGATTGAGTTCAAGCGCGATTGGGCTGGATCGCAATTGAAACTGCCGAGTAGCAGCGCCCGATCCAGATTGAGCTCGATCCAGATCGACTCAATCGCCATTGAAAGTGCCCATATGACAGGGGTATAAGAAGATGTCCAGTGCATTAGCTTGTTTATTTATATATAAAGATGGAAAGAAGTATCGTCTAGTGAAAAACTGCAAAATTTGAGGCGGCCACAAAAGAGAGAACACAGGACAGGCGCAGTCCTGTGTTCTCTCTTTTTGTGGCCGTCTCAAATTTCGCGCAGTTTTTCACTTTACATTAAGGATGCACCAACTTGCCCACCAACAAGTCCTTCTGAAGTACAGTCTACGTTTGTTTCAATAGATCTAGCAACAACGGACTTCCGGTTACTACAGTCCATTTCTGTTGGTTTGTTTGGTCCCCATGCATTCTATATGGAATCCACTCTGCTCATAACAGACCTAGCTATAGCTGACTATTGACTACAACAGACTAAACATTTGACGAAAATTGTTTCTACTGAATCTCAATAGCAAATTTCCGCAGTGCTGGCTACCATGTGCATTTTCTTTGTTTATTTTGTCGAAGAAATGACTGTCTGGCTACATTACCAGTATAGAATGGGTCGCTGGCGTGGCTAAGCCAAGCCAGTGCTGGTGCCTTTTTCTTTTTCTTATGCTACCAGCAACAGGGCTGATTTCACTGTTGATTGATTTCACTGCTGAATTATTGCTGTTGAACATGGCGAAAAACAAGCCGACATCGCTAGATGAACGGGCCTGTCTGAGCAGACGGTCAACTCAACCGCCAAAAACAAGGATGCACTGAAAAACATGACTCTAATGAGATAGAAGAACAGTGCTTTTGAGTACTTTAAGTGGCTCACCCGGAGGTTGATTCTGCCCTCATGACACAGTTTTTTATGTAAAAAGAGGTCAGGTTCAGTGAAGTTTGGCATTTATTACCCTTACGTATGCATTGTTCCCATTCTGTTCGTTGAAAAAGGTTAGAATTGCCTCAGTCAGGGAGACAGTTCCTGTCCATTGTGTGCAGTCTGCTGCCGGCCGTATGGAGTCCAACTGGTGTAACTGAATTTCACAGCCGTCTTTCGTCAGAGTATTTCGTATCAGCTGTTTTACTGACCAAAAAGGGATCATTAAAAATGCGCAAGCAATCTTGGTGGCACGTCGGGCAGTGATCCCTATTGTTTGATGATTGGTTAGGGTAAACCTGCCTCAACGTGAAGTGCTTGGAGGGCCTTAGGCCAATTCTGCTGGCCACTTCTGATTTTCGTAGCAAGTTAGTAATTGCTCCTAATTACATTCTTGATTTATTTGCTCAGCTTAGCGTGCATCTGTACGCACTGGACCGCATATGCTAGGCCTTTTCTAAGCGAGGGTGTTGGTGTTATGCTTTGAAAACTGCGTTCTGCAATTCTTTTTCCCGCATGCACACTGTGCAGAGATGCTGCAGGCATGTAGAAAAATGAGTCTGTAGCATTTATATGCACTGCTGGTCGCATTGCCCACTTTGCACTCATATACTCTCTCCCCACCCTCGTTCGGATACTGCATATTTTGGATACAGCACACATTTTTATCCGTGTCATGACGGTTTGTTGTAACGGGCGTAGACTGTATCAGCAGAGTGTGTGAATGTGTCTCGAGTGTCAGACATGTACTGATGACGGCTGCGACTGTAAGAGCTAAAAAAAATGCTCAGGCTTTTGTTGGCTTGAGCTCTTTAACTGTCCATCTCGGACTCGACATAGACTATCCGAGACCCAATTTGGTGTTTGTTTCTGCACTTGTAATCTTGTGGATGAGGACAGCCCTCGAACTTCCCACGGACTATCCAAGAGCTGGTAAAGGCCGGTTCACACGGTGGACGAAATCACTGATTCAAATCGTGGAATGCGTACCACACGATATGTCACCGATTCGTGCCCCTAGCGAACGCACCGTGGACAACGCGGGCTTTGCAATGCAAGGCTTCTTTTCCGTTCGCGATTCTGGCTGGGGAATACAGCGAAATACCGCGCTTTGGCGAGAACAAGGCTGGATAGTCTAGCAACCATGCCTCTTTGCTCGAAGAAGCGGGGGGCGTGTTGAGGTTGCCACTTGAACGAGATCGCGTGCTTGTTTCGGGGTGGTTGCATGGCAGGACAGGGCTTTCGCGCCAGGGGCATTTGACTTATCAGCCACAAGCACAAGTGGGCGACACACTGATCGCAGCATTCGTCAAGTGACCGCAACAACGTCGTGAGCTACATCGGAGAGCCGAGAAAGGTAGGGTGGTTGAAGTGACAGCAAAGGATGCAGGAGCTCAGGACATGCAGGACCAGATAATGTGGGCGCTACATCTTTCCTGCATACATGTGTTCTCACTCAGCACATACGTGATCTTACACGGCCCATTCTGTGGCCAACGCTACGGCCATCGTCACGCAACGACGCTTTCGGTCGGCGTCCATCTTTGCCACTACCCTTAACCACTCGAACCTGTTGCGCTTTTTGCCGTGCGCAGACGGTCCACGCATCGCGAGTATGCTCTGTCCTTCCGCGCTGTCATCTGCTCGCTTTATCCTTCTTGTGAATGCTTCCTTCCGCCGGGCTGTCTGCTGACGTCGCGCAACGTCACTAGTCCGGCTGCGGACATGTCTGTCGTGTGAATCCACCTTAACTGATGAGGTGGACGTAGATAATCAGTCGTAGATGGTAGTAATGCCAAGAGTGCAAGTTTAGTTTATTTGAAAGATTGCCACGTGAGAGTAGCAGGGAGCCAAATGTTGACTAAGGCAAACTTCAAGCTAGATAAAAGGAGATGAGAGAGGCAACTCACCGGCTTTCCTCTGTGACATCTCGGGGTCTAGGTAGACAGGGTAAAGTGCCCTCCAAGAAAATCGAGTTAAAAGCTGGCTTACATAGTTTTTTGCTTACTGGTTTCAAATATCATGTCTTAATTTATCATAACTGAATGCAAACAGTGTTATTCTTTTCGTGAAAAATGCGTGCTCTCCACCGAATGAGGCACACCCTTCCTCTGGACCCCTCTGATTAACCAGGCCCTTGATTCAACCGGAGGGCGCTTGCTGGCCACACTTGCTGTCAGGAGCATTGCCAATGCTTGATAGGTTGCGACGCTTGCCATTTGCCATGGTTTAGCTTGCAACCTATGTGATCGCAATTTCATGCTCTAACTTACCGACGTGTCAGTTCAGGTATCTTGCACCTTCAACTTGTTTACTCTAGTAAGGATTGCAAAGCTCTGATGATCAGTGGCATTGACTGACGAGTTTCGTTAGAAGTCGTCTAAACAGGGCAACCAGCAGAGAGCATTTATATTGCTTAAAAGATAACATAAAGTACCGCCTCAACTGTTTGTTAACCTCTAAGTAAGCATTCGTGGCCGAAACTCAGTGGTGCTTCATAATCGAGTGCGATCAAAATGTACCTCTCAGAATATGTCGCGCTCATATGCTGTAGGTGGGCCTACATTCCCAGTACATGCATAGATGAATGAACAGAATGCACTGCCCAATTTGCTCTGTCCGTTGGCTTCCACCTGGCTCCTCTGCTTTGGTGTGTGTGGTTGGGTGGGGTGGTGAGTTCAGCCTCGCGATGTTACTGCGTTAACTTGTTTATGTATGTATAAAGGCGTAAAGAAGTACGGTCGATGCTCGTTACATCAGATCTGGCAACAACGTAGTTCCGGTTACTACAGACAATTTCTGTTGGTTTGCACTCGCCGACCCCGTTCTTTCCCCCTTCTTGGCAGGTGCGCCAGGGGTGGGTGAAGCAGAACGAGTCCAAGCTGCACGTGGTGGAGCTGAGTGGCCCGATCCTGCCCAGCGCCCTGCACGGCCTGTGTGCCCTGTTCGGCAGCAGCCAGGACAAGGGGGCCTTCTCATTTGCGGCCGCTTCAGACCCCCCGACGGCGGCGTTCAGCGCTTTCCAGCCCGAGGCGGTGGCCTCTGCGCCGGCCGCTTTTGCCACGGAGGCCCTCAAGGACTGCGGCCTGTCCCCGCTCTTTGTCCAGCAGATGTGCAGCCGTCCTCGGGGCCCCACCCCCGTGCTCTGCTCAGTGCGCGCCGAGGAAGGTGGCTATGACGTCGCCGGCTGAACTCTCTTCTGAACAGCTGTGAGGGAGTTTGTCGGACGCATAGGACTGTTGGCCGTGGGTGCGGCACCACTGGTGGCCAAATGTTGCTGGCACAACCGAGTGGGCTGTTCTGTTGCCTTCCTCTTGTGCGTAGGATCTGGAGAGGCTGATCCCCCAAGGAGTTTATTGCACACACGGGACTGTCCGCAGTTTGTGCATTGCCACTTTGGCCGTATGTTGCCGGCCACTCGGTTGCGCTGGAGTTGTTGCAGCTCGTGAAGTTGTTCTCTCGTCTCCATCTAGTGTGGGGGATGTGGAGAGGGAGGCTGTTTGATTGTCTCGGTCTGTGTCTGCACTTTTGCCACAAACAGAAAGAAGTGTGTGAACAGGTTGGATTGTGAACCCCGTGTGGCGAGTTGTGGAACCGAACTTTTCCAGCCAGGTTGGTTGTTAGAGTGAAATGCCCTGTGACTGAACAAATGTGAGAGGGGATGTGTGTTGTTTGTTGGTGAACATTTTGTGCCGTGTTCTCTGGAAAATGTGACGTGAGCATTTTGGCTTGTGTGTTCATCAGCTTGGGGCAGTGTGCCAGTTTTAGAATGTGGCTATGACACGTTGGTGTTTGCTGAAGCTTTGTGCCGTGCTGGGAGGGAAGCTACTTGGGAAAATGCGGTGGTCTTTCAGTCGGGACTGCAACCAAGGGTTTTAGTATTTGCGACGTTCATGACAATTCATTTGTTTTGTGGTATTTTGTAGTAGTAATGGTTCACTCCAGTGGCCTGACATGCCATCGTTTCATCCTCACACTCGTGCGGACTCGTAGGGTTGCAACCGAACCACTTTGCAAATTTTCACCAGCAAGGCTGGTTTGTTGTAGCTGGTTGTTCAATTTTATTGTAAGCTTGTTGGCTCTTGTGAAGGCATGCGAGTATTGAAAGGCCCCCTTGTAAACTCTTCTATTCTACGATTTTTAGCAGAGTACTGCCAAGGTCCACCCCCCCCCCCCCCCCCCCCACACACACACACACACACACACACACACAAATCTGCACGTAACTGAACAACAAGCAGCAGTCTGAAGCTGCTATTTGGGTATGACCACTCTTTAGTTTTAAGTAGCAAGAAGCCACTTTTTATCTTGTCTGTTGGAAATGGCCCTAGTCGTATTCCAGCTACATTACCGTTTTTGTTTTTATTGCGCTAACCACGTTGTTTAGCACATCGGTAATCTCTTAGAGCATTATTTCAATGGAGTAGCTGTGAAGCTTGGTGCCTAAGCATTTGGCATTTAAAGTTGTACCAAAAAGATGCACCTGTAATAGGTGCATGTCTTGAAAGTACAAACAGTCATGAGGCTGACAGACGATACCATTGTCATGGGTGACAGGCTTTTAAAGCTTTTATATTTCTTTATCCAGCAAGGCGCTCTGTTGTGGTTGCTTTCTAGTTTGCCAGCCTGTAAAAATGGGCTTTTTTCTTGTTTGTGGGAATGATCTTTCAAATGCCTTGTGATGGTATAGGTGCAAAACCTGACCATTCACTGTCAATGTATGTGATTCCTGTTCCAATAGTATGGGTAGCTTGACTGAAAATGACAACATTATGTTTGCCAATGGAATGATCAGACAAGGAGACTGTCTGTCTCTATTTTTAGCAATAAATAATATCCAGGTTCTGTATTTGGCCTCGGCGTTGGTGGGACGGAAGTTTGTCGTCAATTTCTTGTACCAAGAATGTGTGTCGGTGAATGGTGAGTGAATGATCTTGACGTGTGCTTGACGGACTTCTATCATCATTTTTTAACCAGCCGCCTTCGAATGTCGTCAGCACAGGTCGTATTTGCAAACTGCCAGAATGAGTGTTTTCCTGGTTGCTGCTGCTGTGTAATTGGCATTGCTTGCCCATTTGCAGCAATGCAATTGTTGCAGAATTATTTCGAAGGACTTGTAGAACAGGGACTGCAAAATATCGGGCCACGGATCAGTGATTGGCTTGCGGAATAAAAATTGCCCGATATGTTGGTTACACAAAGAAAACTGATACGGTATGGACAAATTGGTGATGTTGGGTGTTCAGAGGCTGGCGTTTGGAGTGTTTCATATTTTCTCATCGACATCTCATCTGTATGTGCACGTGTAATATGTTGTTGGTTCGCGTTGTTTTTCAGATTTTCTCACCTACATTTGCATGCATAACATGGTTGGATTGTTCTTGTAAAGGAACTGCAGAATGTCTTTTTAACCTCAAGATATTCACATTGCTCAAGAGGGTTGGGAATTTCACGCTGCTTTATTTTCATGCATTACTCATCGAAATAAAGTATTTATTTGCTCCGAAAGATGCCTGTGACTTCGTACTTCTTCTCTTTCATAGGATGTGTCTGCTGTGCTCTGTGCTGGGTACGAACCTAAAGACAGGATGCAGTGGTTTGTTCTGAGAAGTACTCGCCAACAAGCCAATGAAAAGCATTTTAAATTTAGTTTCAATCCAACCTAAATACGCCATGTTTGTAGAAGGACGAATTTAACTTGCGTATTAATGAAGAATGTGTGTCCATGTGGTTTTGTTGGCCAGAGGTGAACAAGGAAATAAAAGTGAGCAGACAATGTCACTCCTAAGTTATCTGGATTGTCAAAGCCGTAATTTTGTGGAAATTTGTGAAGGATATGCCAGTTTAGGGCCTCTTGCAAAATAAGTAGCAGTATATACATAATTGAATGCGTTTTTGGTACCAAAACTTTTAATCGCCCTGTGACAAAAAGAGGGAACCACAACGTGTCTGGAATTCAATATAGACTTTACTTGCTTATGTTCGTAAATTTTGCGGCTATTCCCAAAATTTTGTAAGTGTTTGGCTTTTCCCTGAAGTCAAGGAGGGGGACTGCTGCAGTTATGACGCAATTTGCGACCTTTGTCAATTCTATTGCAACCTCAGCGCAATTTCTGATACGGTAGGCAGTAAAACGAGCCATCGTTTGATTCGTCGTAGTTATTAGAAAAACCGCATCGACAGCTACAAACAAAAAAATGTACGAGTGGAACAGGAAAAAAACGAAAAACACTCGCGCATCCAATAAGTCCTTGAGAAGGGCTTACGTGCGCGCGCTAAACGGAGGAAAAAGAAACCTGAGCTAACGGAGCAGATTGAAGCCTATTTTTATTTTCCTCCAGCCGAGCGATGACAGTTAAAACAGCGCAGCGCCGGAGAGTAAACGAAACGAAAAGCGCCCACTTCTTCTCCCCCCTGAACACGAAATCAAAGATCCATAAATACAGCGGCATAATTGAAGCGCGCTACAGCTCGGGGCCTCGGCGCGCAATCACGAGGACACCAGCGGAGCCGTCGGCGAATACCACGCCTCCCCTGGCGATAAACGATTTAGCGGGAAAAACAACTTGAGATGCAGATCGGCCAGTGCGATTCATGTGTGCGTGGATTTCGCCGGCACAAGGCTCTCAGACAACGTATTGACCGAAAGCAGGCGATCGTTGCGTGGACGGTGGCGCCGCCTGCGCCCTGGCCCGGTGGCTGCGGGTCACACCGCCGCCTGAGTGACGCGTTTCCTGGCATTGCACCACTGCCGATCTGTCCGGCACACTGCGGCAAAGCTGTGCCGCTCGCGATCGAGGCGGAAAGTGGTCAGTTTTGACGCGCCCGGTGACTGACAGCGCACGAAAATTTGCCCAGAAGCTGCGAAATGCAAAAAAAACTTCACAAAAAGGGCCACCGTCGGCAGTATTCGCACATGAGTCACTGCGCGGTGTTGTCGCGGTTATCTTCTGCTGTTCGTCACTTTGACGAGTTTTCACAGGCGCCGAACCGAAACCCGTGGATCGGGGGAAATTTTTCGGGGCGTTTGGAGCTCTTTTTCCAGCCGAAAGTCCGTTTTGTAACGCTGTAACGAGTAAAAATACCAGACCGCAGCGCCCCCCGTGATGCGCGCCTTCCGCGGCCGCGGTTAATTGCAAAAAAGTAGTCCCTCGCGTCGAAAATTTATGTCGGTTGCGGGTCGATGCGCGGTGGTGTGTGCTCGTCGGACCAAGTATTTCGAGTGGATTATTGGATCAAGTGGGCCCCGACGGTCATCGGTGGCCCCGTGAGGGCAAGACGAGTGTGCGGAGGGATTCCGTTATCCTTACTTTCCTTCTCACAGATGTTGGCGCTTTCGAAGTGGCCAGAATAATAGTGTGCGTGCGGTTGATAAGGCCATGCCCGTGTAAGCATCGGTTTGCGGCTTTCCAGGCCAACACACGTGGTGACTGTGAACCTCGGCGGGGTCCACGATGCGCGGCGGACCTCCGGGCAGCCGGATTACGTGCGCCGCGTGAGGATGCGAGCGTCCAGGGTGTGGGCTTAGTGGCAGTATGGCAGCGCCAGCGCAGAGCCTGCTGAATTGTGAACAAAAAACGGCAGACAGCGCGGAGCTGCCTCCTCCCGGCGGGGGACTCAAGAATGGTGCTTCGGGCGAAGAGCTCGGCGCGGACGAAATTTCGGCCGGTGTGATGGTGAACAACCGGGTGAAGTCGCCGAGCAGCGCGAGCGGCCACATCGGCCGGGAACTGACAATGGATAACTTCCAAGATGGAGGTACCCACCAGCTGAACGCTAGGCCTAGCGCTGTCGCCGGCGATCCGGCCGCTTTTGCCGACCGACAGCGGCTCGGTTCCGACTTCCGCGCCTACAACCCGAACCTGCGGGATTCGGTGATGGGCGGTGAGGAGTTTCGGAACTCTCCGGACAGCATGAACCACGTTCCGGTGCCCGGTTACGGTGCGGGGTATGCGGACCGGGGAGGCTACTTGGCGAGCCAACATGGCGGCACCAGTCTACCTGGGAGCAGCGAGCCGGCCCCTCAGAGCAAGCTTTACCAGCACTACAACCAGCAGCACATGCGGCCGGGCTACCCGCAGGGCCCGCGGCCGGCCATGAGCCCCATGGCGCAGCGGCCGGCCGCCTCCATGATGCCGTGCTACCCGCCCAGCGCTAACGGCGGCGCGCCTCCGCAGCGCTTCCTTTCGGGGCCCAGTCTGAGCCAGCAGGGCGGTCCCACGCCCACGCTCAATCAGCTGCTGCAGTCGCCCAACCCGCTGCACCGCTACCAGAACAGCTACCCCGAGTACAACTCCATGCACAAGGACCAGCAGCAGTACTCGCCCTGGGCCGGCGCGCGGGGATCCTACCCGCAGCAGATCTCCGCGCCCATGTACAGACCGCCGGTGAGTAGCGTCTCCTCTTCGGCCCTCGCCAGCGGCTACAGGAACGTGCTGCTGCCTTCCCGAATGCGCCGGAAAAGAGTGGCGTGAATGCGCGTCGCCGCCACGTGCTTCTTTAGAAGCAACGCTGCTGCTCGCGCAGGTAGCGAACGCGATCACGCGTAGTGGCATCGCGCACGTGTCGCGGACGCGACCACCTACTTACGGCTGCATATGACAGCGTAGCTCGCGCGTCACTCCAAGGCACGGCTCGAATTCGCTCGGCATGCGTTGCTGTCGGTGTTTATTTGCAACTCTGTGTTGGTTGGGTGTGGAGGTGAAAACTGCTGGTACGCATTGCGCAACGTATGTAAACAACACGCGAGTAGCGATCGTTTCAGCTGGCAAGCAGTCACTGAGGAAACTCGGGGCTTAGCAGCAGTATCACGAGTGTCGCCTACAGTGCTTGCCACGGTAACATGGCACGTATTTGAGCGATTTAGATTGGTGTAGACGGGGGGTGCAGCTGTAACACCGGCTAATTCCTAAAAGCACACTCACTCAAGTCTTTTTACGGCAAGTGTCCGTTTTGTACTTTCCACTAGCCTAAACTGCTTTTGCATTACAAAGATGGTTTCTGAAGCGGGGCCTGAAAAGCAGGCACCTAAAATGTATTGCTAACACCAGGGTGCACATTTTCAGTGTGCGAGAAATTGCCTTCTCACGAATTTGGTTCGAATCAACTGTGTGCACGTGCTCTAACAGTCAGGTAACATGCAACTGACCTAACACCACAAATTTAGACGAGTGCGTAATGTCCCGTGGAGCAGTGGTGAAGCGGGCTGCGAAGCAATGTTTGTGTTGCCTGTGTTGTACCATACACAGCATGGTGCGTGTATGCTAATTACCTTTAACACACACATCGTACACGGTATGAATGGGCTACAACACGTTCATTCTATGCCTATAAAAGGTACGCTTGGGCATCTAGATGTGTGCCTGAACTAAGGGATTCCGAGAGGACCGCTGCAAAGCGCACACTTCTTGGTGAACATGCGGGTGACATTTTGGGCAGACGAAATTTTGAAGTACTTTTAAAACTCCGCTTAGACTTCGTTACCTGGCAGTGGGGCAAGAAATGACTGTAACCTTTGACTTATCGCTAGCTTATGACTTGCAATCCACCTAGAGACCATAATAAATTGCGCAGAGCTTTGCCAGCTTTGGCGCTTCAGGGTGGCAGCGTGACGGAGAACAGGGTACAGAAATAAAAATGCCCCTCAGCGGTTTCGACGTATCTGCTTGATTTAATAACTGTGGACACACCAAATTGGGGCTATACATGCAGAGGCTACACTGGGGCTGTGAGGTGTATTGTAGGGAGAGCTACAGGCTATTTTGGGCCTCCCGGTCGTCCTAAGCATGTGCCAGAATCTTGCCACGGCTGGTCTTGTATTCCACTTTTATTGGAGAATAAACCAACCTGCCACCATGGTGGCTAGCGAAGCTGCCACGGTAGCACTAAGTACAGTGAAACCTCGTTAAACTGTACCTGACAGGGACGCCGAGAAAGTAGCTTCTAACCGGCACTACGGTTTATCCGAATGCATTAAGTTAAAGGAAAACCGGGTCGGGGCTTCGGCTTAACTATGTATACATAGCTTGCATGTGACGTCCCCACAGCCCTCTCTGGAGTACCGCTCTCCGCTTTCCCAGTGCTACTCGAGATCGGAGGGGGAGATAAGTTCACGGCCTTCCACCGTGCAAGCGGTGCTCCAAGATGGCCGCTACAGTGACGTCAGTGCAAGCTATGTATAAAAAGCAACTACGGCTTGTGCGGGTATGGTTTAATGAGATTCCACTGTAATTGTAAGTTAACATATCTACAAGCCGTTTAATGAAACAGTGTGCAGAATTATCGTTTCTATTATAGGGAATAGTGAGCAATGGAAGTGGCATCTTTTTTAATGTCCAGGTTGCCTCGGCAGGCTGTGCGGGGCACTTAGTAGGAGTTTTAGCGTTCGCTTTGTTTTAAGTGCTGAAAATATTGCTTGCGCGGTTTTTGGCAATCTTTTCGTCTACCTGAAGCACTCGTTAGCACTCACGGATTGAAAAAGTGTGCCTAAATGGGCTGGAACAACTTTTAACACAGTCTACATGCATTTGGGCTCGCAAGTGGCAGTGCTTTTGCAGTCGAAGCAGTTCTCCCAAGGCACCTCGTAAAGGCTGCTGGTCCATACGGTCGCGCGTTGTTCGGCAGCAGTGTGGCTCTAGTAAGGCATTTTTGTGCTGAAAGGTGTATTTTCAAGGAATGTCAAGCAGTGTTTCGTGTGTGGGGTTTATGACGTGGTGCGACACCCAACCATGCAACGGTTTGTAGGCCATCCCAAGCATCCTTCACAGTGCACTCTTTGCTGCTGCTCCATTTGCCAGATGCGTGCTGTCACTGAGTGGGCTGGCCGTGCGCATTCGAGGACCATGCCTCGGGGAGGTTCCGGTAGTCACTTCTGGGCCAGGCCGGGAGCAATGTGCAGTGAACGCACCCCGTTGGCTGTGCGTTTGTGATGTTGTTCGTTGTGCTCTAGCAGGCATTCGGTGGCCGAGTTTCAAATCTGTGGGCAGCGCATGACAAAATAGCGAGTCTTTACTTCTGCCGTACTAGATAAGAGTTTACAAATGGAACTGCATTGTGCAAGAGCGACTTTAGGTGACGGCAAGGTGATCGTTGCAGTCTGTCTTCATACATCCGATGGCCATTAATTAGGGCTAACTTTGAACCTGTCATTGCTGCACAATGAACTGTAGAAGTGGAGTGTAATGGGTACACCACTCGTTGGTCTTGGAATGGAGTGTAGGTTTCGGAAATAAGTGCAGTCGTGAGAGTCACCCTTGGGAGGACAGCTTAAGTACGTTGCGGATCTGCGTTCGTCATTCTTGAATTAGGGCTTACAAACTGAATGTACAAGAGGCCGGATTAAGTTGAAGGCGGGTTCGAAATTGATGGCAAAAACTTAATTTCCGGTACAACGGGGCTTCAAGCAAAACATCGAAATTAAGTGGACACAAGAAATTGCACAATATCCAAGAGTATTGTTCGCGTTATGATGGGACGTCTGAAAGTTTTGAAAGCATAAATTGAATGCCTCTGTCCATTGGTTGCCTCTTGCTTGGGTTTTTGGAGCTCGCAATGCTGCTGCAAGCTTCAACTGAAGTTGTGTTGAGAAATCAACTGAAATTTGGAGGGGCAGAACAGTGTTCCACTCGCAGGCACAACCGTTGTGACGTTGAGTGAGCCCCTAGCTTTGTCGAGTCATTTGCCGCATTTTATTATGCGGAAACATTCGTTGACGTGGCATGTTGAAAATCCAGCATCCTATGTAAGCAGGGAAATGGCGCACAAAATGGCCAATGGCCAATAGGAAATTGGGTGCATTTGGTTCTGAATGAAAATCAAACCCAGTGCCTCTATAATGTGCGATGAGCACGCATCCCCTATGCCAACACAGGGAGTGCATCATGGCTCTTGACTTAGAAACGGGTGCTAAGGACGCGTACTGAGGCCTACATGAGCAATGGTAATTACGGAAGTAGGATTTGGCGAGCAGGAAAGTACGTTCCTCTTTGGTGGCGATGCAAACGCTAGTGTGTGCTGTAGCTTTGCCGCATTTAAACCCCCGTTTTAATAAAACTCTGCTCACAAGCTCTTTCCGCAGTTTTAAGGCCGAGTTGGTGAGTTTGCTGTCTTTGTTGTATATTTGAGCTGCGTGTGCCGACCAAGCTTATTGCAAGGTTGCGCCGTATTGATTTATCTAAAAACATTTATTGAATGTAAAGGTGGATGCCTTTCTTGGTCCAGAAAGCCAGCGCAGTGCGGCAGCCTGGGCGCAAGCGATGAGGTGTTCCCTGGTCCTCCCATTGTGAACTGGCCAGCTCGCGCTCCCACTGCTCACGGGAACGGGAAGGGGAGGGGCTTTGTCATGTAGGGGCATTCCCAAACTAGGTGGTGGTGGTATTTGGGATGCAGCAGGAGGGGCGGTAGTAGGGGTGAGTGGATGGGGAGATGTTGTGTATTAAGGGGTTGTGATAAGTGCTGGTCTGTAGCCGAAGCCAAATGTGTGAAGCCTGTGTGTTGAAGGACGGGCGGGGAGAGACGTTTTGAAGTTACCCGCCGCGGTGGCTCAGTGGCTAAGGCGTTGTGCTGCTCAGCACGAGGTCTCGGGTTCGATTCCCGGCCGCGGCGGCCGCTTTTCTGATGGAGGCGAAAAGCAAAAACGCCCGTGTGCACGAGATTTCGGCGCACGTTAAAAGATCCCCAGGTGGTCAAAATTAATCCAGAGCCCTCCACTACGGCGCGCCTCATCGCCTGCGTTGCGTCGGCGCGTTAAACCCTACAATCAATCAAATCAAATCATCAAGTCGGAGTTGGCGGTGGTGATACAGGATTTCAGTGTGTTGGGAAAGACTCGGTAGAGAGCAGGTTCAGAACCACTGCGTATACGGTACTTGGGTTCAAGGTAAAGTTCAGAACTAACCCCCATTTTCAGAGAGAAGCAGCCTTTCCTTAGTGTCGGGAAAGAACCAGAATAAGAAAAGGCCGTTGTACATTTCAGGAACCTTCCTTAAGGCGCTCTAATCAAAGGTCTTTTTTTTTTGGAGAAGTTGGGCTCCTGGAGACGAGGCTAGCATGCAACGTGCCGAAATGCATACTGCTTAAAGGAGCCATGAAGACAAAATACAAGCTTGTTTTAATTGAAAGATTTCAATTTTTATAGCGTCCCCAGCGCTTGCGCGGCAGCAAATGATGCCGTATCCATTGAGAAATTAATTTAGGTTAAAATTTTTATTCTCCCGCCAAATCGTGTGTGTTGGTGACGTCTACAATGAAGTTATAACGGCGTGTATACAAACTTACACTGCGCCATTCGGCTCTGCAGCCTTGCTGCCGTCAAACCTCCCAGGTGGCGCTAGCATACTCAGCACTCCGCTGTTGCTTTGTTTTTGACCGTATATACACCTGGCTTATTTTTGTTGCGGTAGAAAGTAATCGCTTTGTTAAACATGGGTATGCTTGACAAACAGGGTCACGTAAGGCAACGTTATTTACGCCAATCGGCCAGCGTCGTATAAGACAACTGCAAAGCGTCGGACTGCTGTGCAGCTAAAACAAGCATAGTGTGCCCAGTACCAACACCAGTGCGCATCGGTACTTCTATGTTTACTTGTATTTTCGTAACTTGTTGTTTACCGCACCATTCTTACTGCTGTACAATGTATAGGCATTGCATTTAGGTGCAAATAGCTTGTTCGGCAAGCTTATAAGCTCTGCCTAAATTGCATTTGCTTTTGCCGGCTTCAACCAATCGCACAGCTGGGCTCATGTGACATCATAGGTCTGTTGTAAGAAATGAGCTAGGGGGTCGCATGGCCATTCCCCTTTTCCCTAATTATATAGTTTATTTGAGCAAAGAGTACATTAAAAGTGTTGTCAGTATGATTCTAACGAGACAACCTTTCGAATGAACCAAACTTGTATTTTCTCTTCATGGCTCCCACTTTTGCACCAGTAGGGAAGGATGCTCCCATGGTGCTGGCTTCGAAGCACTCAGATCAGCCGCCCTATTAGTGACCGGTCAGTGTAGAGAACATCGAGGCAGATATTTGACCACCGCTTGCACTAGTAGTGAGAAGGACAATCTCTTGTGTAAATTTTCCCTCCACTATCACCCCATTTCTTATATGTATGTGTACTTGGCAATCGCCATTGACGGCATTCTGGCAAGTGGTGGCAAACTGTAGCCGCACCTTCCCGCGTTGTTCCGTGCATGGAGGCAGAACCGGCCGTGCCTTCATGTGCGGGTGTGTGCACGGCCAGGTCGGGACGGCCGGTGTGTGTGCGGATCGTTTCTGTGGGCAGAAAGTGCTTCATTATTTTAGTTGTACCAATTTCTTGCGAATGACGCACAAAATCTGAAACCTCAGCTAAGCAATTGCCGTGTGCAATGTTGGTTGGGGTAAGGCGCACTCATGGTAGGTTGAGAGCTACCTTAAAGATGCCATGCAGACAAAACACAAGTTTGGTTCATTCAAAAGATTGCATCGTTAGGATCATGCTGACAGCACTTTTAACATAAACTTTGCTAAAAAAAAAGATATATAATTAGGAAAAAAAGGGAATGGCCATACGACCCACCAGCTCATTTCCTGCAACAGAACCTATGATGTCATATGTGGCAGCTCTGCAATAGGCTGAGGCCGCCAAAAGCAAACACAAATTAGGCAGGGCTCGTAAGCTTGCCGAATGAGCTATTTGCGCTTAAATTAAGGTAACATTCGTTTTGTAGCAGCAAGAATGGTGGGGTAATCAGTGGAAGGTATGAACATAGACGTAAACATAGAAGTGCTGATGCGTACAGATGTTGGTACTACACGCACTATGCTTGTTTTATCTGCACAGCAGTGCGGTGGTTTGGGGGTTGTCTCAGACGACACTGGCCGTCGTGTTATAAGTGACCATATTTGTTGAGCGAACACTGTTTCACGAAGTGGTTATTTTCTACCTTAACAAAAACAAGCCAGGTACAAATAAGGTAAAAAATATAGCAGACAGAAAACGGCCTTACGCGGTATGGTGGCGTCATCTAGGCTGACTAACGGTAAACAAGGTTCCGCAATCGGCTGCAAAGCAGTTCTTGTGATGTCATTGTCGACATCACGAAAACACACGATTTGGCGGGAGAATAAAAATTTTTAACTTAAATTGATTTCTATAAAACACAAAATCCTTCGAATAAAACAAACTTGTGTTTTGTTGTGTGGCCCCTTTAAGTATAGCTACTCTTAGGGCCAATAAGTTTGCAAAAAGAAGTCATTTCAGCTCAAGTTTGGTTTTTGAAACACGTTAAGGCACCAAAAAGTGTCAGAAGGCAAACGTTATACTTAGGTTTGTGAATACGGGGGCAAGATTGCAGCGAGCCATGATGGGAAGTCATTACCCCATCAGTGGTGAAGTTTGAGCGGAAGGGTCGCGAGGCTGACTGATATGTACAGAAGTCATCGTCATGAGCGTGTTTGTGCTCCCCCAGTAGGAAGAAGGCTTCGCCCACGTTCCTACACTTGTTCCCGCCCTGCATGCACCATCGTCAATGACATGGGGTGCAAAAGAAACTTGTAAGGAACGGATGCAAGTGCTTGAAGAAGAATCCTAATTCATCCACCTGCAGATTAGAACTGTCCGCTCGTTCCCGTCAGCCTTGTCCTGGAGTCTTGGGCAGAAAGAGGGATGGATTTCCATGCTTTCAGGGCAGAGGCATATACTGTCGATCGTGTTAGGCACATTACGTAGGGTCCCTCAGGGGCAGTGGGGGCAATGTCTGGTGTTGTTGTCATTCATTCCTTGCTGCCACCTCTGTAACCTTGTCAGTTTCGTAACCGGTTTCTTTTGCACCTACTTTATACAGATTCTTTATGGACACATTGTTTTGATTGCGGTGTGGCTCATCATTACCATTGCGATGCTCGCGAAGTGTGGAGATGCAATGCGAAGCAGTTTGAATTGTCAAGCGTGCTGCCACCACCCAACAAGGAAGAGGATGAAAAGTTCGTTTACCATTCGCCTCAGAGCTTTAAAAGCTAGTTTTTCCTCATTTGAAAATTGGCAGGGGGGCAAATACAGTTGGACTTCGTTGTGATGACATTGCACGTCAAACATGAATTCGTTATACCCAACATTAATTATAAAAGTGGGCACCTGAATTGCTGGATAATGAAGAGGAGATGAGGAGCCCACCACACACAGTGGATCGCAACTGAAGACGGCTCCTTGAAAACCTGCTCTACACTAGCAGTATGCACTGCGTTTTCATGCAGATGACCCGCCCCTGCATACAGCATGTACAAAAAATTCCTCCGGCACTTAAAGGGACTGACAGCCGATTTTTGTGGAGTGCATGTCATCTGGCTCATGTTAAAGCCAGCGTTCTATATACTGGGGTAACTGCAAGAAATTTCTTAATACACAGGTGGAAATAGTTAATTTTGCACTAAAATTATTGAAGTCTGAAAGGCGTTGTCTACATGTAACACTACCATGTGTCCAAAGAACTCCGCTGGTTTCAACACGTGATTCAAAAACCGCCTGACGGAATAGCACAGGTTGCGCATTATTGTTGCTTAAGGCGGAACAAGTTTTTAAGTACCTCTTTTCATATTGCGTTTAGTTAAAAGTAGGTTTTTGCACAGCTCACTGTCATGGTTGTCAGCATTCCTTTTGGCGGGACATGTATGGCGGGTGGATCTAAAGATTCCTATTTAAAAAGTTCTAGGGTGCTATCAGCAAAACTGTTTCGGGTTAAGTTGTTTTAAGTGATGCCCTTTCATTTGGGATAGAGACAACATACTTGGCAGAAATTGGTTTTCTTCCCTTTAAGTGTGTGGCTCTTTTTTTCTTTTTTTTATTGCGAATTCCTCAGACAGCCAGACTGCAATTCACACTGCTGCTTCCCCACTGTCGGAGCTCTCTTCGCCGTGCGCTCATTCTATGCACGGGCACCGGTCGCAAAGCGCACGCATCAGGCTAATTCTTGTTCCGTCCTGCCAGGGTGTTGGGTTAGCTCTGTGGTTAGAGCCCTTGGCTGCTTCACTGTCGGTTTGGTTTGAAATCCCTCATGGACACAATTTACTTTCTCTTCATGGTGGCCACCATTTTGGTACGGTTTGTGTTGACGCTGACGACTGGTACTACGGCCACTTTTCGCGTTTGATGAGACGCCTAGCTTTCAAAACCTTAGCAACACACGATCATTTCTGTGTTTTGATTCCATCAGAAAAGTGGCCGCCGCAGCCAGGAATCAAACCCCGCGTCCTTGGGCTGAGCAGCACAACGCCATAGCCACTGAGCCACTGTGGCGGGTTGGACATCATTGGGTTCCTTTGAAAAGTGCACACCAAAAATTACACTGAAGCCATCGATTGCCTCATCCACAAAGCTTTCAAAAAGCTCGTGACCTCCTTATGTCCACAGAACAGCTTGTGGGCCTCACCTGTGTAATGCAGCGCAGCCTGCCAAGGTGCCCACCATGGGTTTGAGCAAGCCAAGCCATAAACGGCAGCGGTGGCCCTCGCTACGCATGTGTAGTCATCCGAGAGGACGAAGTAGTGCCTCAGAACTGGATTTAATTCCGGGTATTCTGCGGTACAGCAACCAGCCCTGGTATGACACCCCTAGCCCTGGGGCAGAGAGGGGTGTACCCGCCGATCGTATGCATCAAGCTACAGAGCCCGATGCGCAGGGCAGGTAATCAGCAGCTGTAGGCCCAGTGGCATAAGCCACCGAAGCGCTGTGGGTGATGGGCCCCACATAGGACCGGGACCGACCACCAGACTTACCGAGCAACCAATAACAACTCAAACCACCTGCGCACGCAGAGATCGCGAAGCCAGAGGGTGTATGTAAATCAGACTCCCGATATGTTCGCCGACCTCACACAAATGAGAAAACGGCAGCCGCTCAAGCCGAGCTGCGTGTGAACGCAGTACCTCAAGAAGCCAGCACCCGGCCAGTCTCTCCCAGGTCAAACCGAAGCGCGCACCCGCCGCCTTGAGCCCTTGGGTGGGACCACTACGTCACGCCCCACGTGGCCCACGGACCAGCGTGCATTGGTCAACCGGTACCATCTTACTGGGAGAGGGTGCGAGGGGCTATCCTCGCCCCTCTGGGAGAAGGGATTGTAGGCTAGCGTTCTCGCGTAATTGGGAGCAGTCCCAATTAATATCCCCTCAAGCTAAACTGCCCCAATTGGGCATTCACGACTCTGTCTAGGAACTTGTTGGAGGGCAGCCATGGGGCTGCACAACACCCTAGACAGCTCCTAGAAGCCCAGAAAATGGTGCAGCTAGAGAGATTTTCTTCCCACAAGCAGACACACCCTCCAAGCTCTTCGCATTACATATGAGACTTAACAGGGAAGAAAGGCTGATATCTTTTCCAAGCAAAGGGCGCATATATACATGCACCTGGTTCATCACAGAGAATGCTGAAAATATAGAGCCAAAGCACTTCAAAGGCGATTAGAATGCTCCGATAACGTGGTTTAGGTGGACACGGCCAAGTACCGTGGCCACAACACCGTGGCAATAGCAGTGGTTGATGGACAGGACCATTTGATAGCCTCCGGAACCATCTGGAAGAAACGGCAATTGCCCTAGCGCTTGCCTCTACTACAGCGAAGATCACAATAAGTGATTCCAAATCTGCAATCCGGAACTTTGCAAGGGAAAATATTTCATCCGGGGCCCAGCGAATCCTTAGCAGATACAAAGAGTCAAAACTCCGAGGGGTTCAAATTATATGAGCACCAGCGCACACTGATCTGCCAGGAAACAAAAACGCTCGTAAGGCAGCTTTAGGTCTTCGCTTTCGAGACTGCCCAGAAACACTTCAGCCATCATTCCGCATGGGGACAAGGGTCCGCATGGTGGCCTGTAGGGACTTAATTGATCATTACTGACTAAGGAGAGCCAGGTATCCAGCAGCTCATCGCACTTTAGAAAAGTGGGAGTGTTACAGTCCTACACCTACACGAACCCAGCGGCATACAGTCATTGTTACCCCGGGCTCTATGAGACCAAGTGTAAAGTACGTTCAGCAAGGATTGACCTTGAACGCATCCTATGGGCCTGCCCTCTGAAAGACAACAGCACACCTCAAGCACTAGCAGCCACTTCCTCGGAGCAGTGGGAGACCATGGTGCTCAGTTCAGACCCGGACATTCAACTCCAGGCTGTCCAGATGGCTGAAGACGGTGCCAGGGCCCGAGTACGCCTGGCCATCGTCTGAGGGGCGGGGGACTCCTGAAGAGGACTCCACCTCCCTTCTTCCCCCTTCTCGGGCAAACTAAAGTTGTTCATTCATTCATTCATTCACTCACTCACTCACTCACTCACTCACTCACTCACTCACTCACTCACTCACTCATTCATTCATTCATTCATTCTCCAGCTCATTCATTCATTCATTCTCCTGCCAATGTCTCTGCCCCACTCAAAACACCAATAGGTCTGGCACTTTTACAGGGCCTCAACATGTCTACCCCTCAGACAACAGACAGGAAACCTCTGGCCCATAATTTGCGCCAATCCATGTGTATTTGCCATCTGCCCAAAAACATGCATCCCACTTTGCACTCCTGTTGTCGCCACGCTTGTAACCACACCCAAGAATGGATTTACGTAAGCAATCCTAATGTTTCATACAAAGGTGCCAGCCTTTGCTCTAGTCCCCTCCATCGCTTGGCCATGATAACCACAAGGACAAGATCCTCACCTGCATTTCACTCAAGACCACTTCTGTCTGGGCTGCGGAAGAATTTGCCGCGGCCCTTGCCGTCACACAGAGAAAACTTTAATCCAGAGCATGTCAGCGTGAAACGCGCTGGATGAGAGTGGCTCCCTCTTCACGGGATTCCATATTCTGCCTTCGCCACCTGGCCGCTGCTAATCAGCCGTAGCTGATCCTCCAAGGCGGGGCTGGACATCAAGATCTCCCATTGCTCGCTAGGGGTATGGGTGGGGTTCTTAGTGAAGGAGTGCGGATGGGGGGTGGGTGTTTTGGGCTGACGTCGCACTCTCCCATCATATGGCGAAGAGTACCGAGCTGCTTGCATAATGGGCAGGTCTTGTACTGATTTGGGAACATGCTATTCAGTAAGCGAGGGTGAGGGAAAGATCCTGACTGAATCTGTCGATACAGTACTTGCTGCTCCCGCGTGAGTTCTGGGTGCGGGGCAGGAAGTTTCTCTCTATCCTCTCGATAGTGCCGCACTATCTCTCTAGGTGACCATATGTTCACCGCAGCCGTTGCCCGGTACAACGCGCGGGCTTGTCGGTGGGCAATCTCATTGCCCTCCGCCAAGGAGTGGGCTGGAACCCTTACTAATTCAACATGGAAGAGTTGGCAATTGCCCTAGCCCTCACCCTTCCAGGAATTTCCAAGGTTGTCACCGACTCACAGCAGGCGTACAGGAACTTCCAGTCAGGCTGGGTGTCCCGGCGGGTACTTCGCATTCTGAGAGACAAAACGCCTCCAGTCACACAGACTCCTGCAAAAATTATAATTACGGACTGTGAAGCAGTCTGCCTTAGCTTTTTAGCGGGTAACGTGGCCTCTACTATGGGGAAGCTTCCCCCTCAACACGCCCAACTGGAAGATCGACATTGTGGGGACCCTGGGACACTCCTTACTAACAGGCAATAACTTTGCCCATAGACAAGCCTGTGAACTTTCCTCCCAGGCCTCTTGGGAAACACCAAGTCTTGTTCACTGGTCACATTTCAAGATATCATCCAACTTTACCGCACTCCAAAACATTTCCCACCTCCCACCCACAGCTTACTAAAAGGGAAGTAATGCTCCGAAGACTCTACACAAGCACCTTTCCTCACCCAACTTCGCTACATCGGATGTACCCCACCCAGTATCCTGCCACATGTAAATTCTGCCCTCACCCATGTACTGTCATACATGTGATCTTGGGTTGCGCACATAACTCCGCCCTCCCCACCTTTACCCACCACCCTTTCCCTCCCTGGGCTGTGGGGGAACCTGACGACCAGCGCTGGCTTGGAAGCCCAGCAACTCCTGGTGTCCAGGGCTGAGACAGCACAGTCGTCCCGTAGTCTCCTGGAATGGGGCACTGCTCCCACATCACCAGGGCAAAATAAAGTTTTTCAGCAGCAACAGCAAGTAAAACTGGTTGTTTTTAAGCTAGTGTCAGATATCTTTGCTCACACACTAGCTGTTGCAGTGTATTATTCACCTACCATGAAGCCTCCTCTTCCTGTGGTTGTGGCAGCTGTTGGTGCAGTTGGGGCTGCAGCTAAGCGGGAAGGAGCTATTGTGGCGAGGGCAATTGTGTGATATGGTGGAATTGCTGTGTACAGCAACCGTGATATGAGTGGTAGTCTCAAGAAGGCCAGGGGTGTCATTAGAATACAAACTGGAAAGATGCCTGCAGATATAGGTCCCGTAAAAGCAACGCCACTGCTGTGCTCTATCGGGTAGACTCATGATGCTATGGTTTTGCTAACATGGCCGCGTAATATATTCGTGGGTCGAGGGGCGTACAAAAAGGGGAAACAGAAAATCGAATAAATTAAGAACGGAAGAGCGTTAAAAAAACTGGACGAGCAGGTAGCAACTGAAAACATTAAAAAGAGCAAGTCCTGTGTTGTTTCAAGTGGTTTGTTGCGATGGGGATAACCGGGTATGGTTGAATCAAAGCGGTGTGGTTTTGGGTGAGAGACTGGGGGGTTCTTCGATTCTCAATCTTGGATTCGCCATGGATAGTCCACACGTAGCCCGATGACTTTCTCCGCCATGGTAATATATGTGCCGGATTGCTTTCCCGACAGTTTGTCTGTTGCTGATAATTGGAAGAACCCCACTGTGCATTATTACAGTTGATTGTGCGTCTTTGCAGAGGTGTAATGTGGAAGGGCTTTTGTGGTTAGTATAGTCGGTCTGAAAAGTTGTCCTTCTGAGAGAGACGCATTGTTGCTCCGCTGGCTGAACACAGAGTACAAAAGAAAGCTGCCCTCGTTGTTTAAAGTTCGCTGTGGCGTTCTGTGGCTTGCGTAATCCCAGAACAAAAGTGCCCCGTTGTATGCTGAACGAGAGCTGGGTACATTTTGCTCTACTTTGCACGTTGGCACGGTGTTTGTGTGCCTAGTCACAGCAAGCAATTGGCAGTTGTGACCTGCAGCGCAGCTGGTTTTCTCTTTCATGTCAGCTGCATGTGCACCCTACAAAGTACGTGCTGTGTATGCACACAGACCTTTTTTCGTGTGCAATTGCAGAAAGAAAACTGCACTTTCTGGGCCAGCTGGAAGCAGTCTTTGCTTTGTATTCCACTTCCAGCTGCTAATTTGCTGAAAAGGGGTTTGGCGGGCTTTCAATGGTCTTTGCGACAGCTTTTCCGGGTGTGCAGTTAGCGTCGGCCCAGTCGTGTCCCCATTTGTGCCGGAACGGGCTTCCAGAAGAGTGCAGTTAGAGAGGAGCCACCAGAACAACCAGAGAAGTAGGAGGAGTGGGCCATGCAAAAGCATGAGAGCCGAATTCATCCCGACCCCCAGCTTAGCCTGTGGTTTTTGCTTCACACCCCACTAGCTTTCATGCTTCACTATCCATCTGAGAGGACTACGTGAATTCTTTGATGCAGTCTGGCTGCTGCCAGGCTGCTTGCTTACTTTTGCTGCTCCAAATGAGCTGAGTGGGCTCAACATTTTTGAGGGGGTCGAGTTTGAGTGAGCCTTACATGCTGCTGTGTATTGGCTGACCAGTGTATTGGCTGGTGTTAGTCTACGAAGCCTTGAAAAAAAAACTGGCCACAGCAGGGAAGTAAATATGGAATGTGTAGCAATATGATGTTCTGCGCGTTGTGGTGTCATTCGAAGCAATTATTGGGGACGGACGTTCAACTGACGGAATGAACACAGTAGTAGTGACACACCCTAGACAGGTTTACAGTGCTCTTAGTGACACTTGCCGCAGCACAACTCATGACACTTAGAGGTGCGGATGAATCTGCTCACTGGCCATACTTTTTTGTTCATGTCAATAGCATCCTGTTGCCAGAAAATGATTAAATGACCCCCTCTTGCCGCTTTTCTTTCTGTATTGGCAGGTATACTGCTCTGCTGTCAAATAAATGCCACATTAGGCTCGCTTGTTGCATTCCCCAGCTTGCATGGCTGCAACATGGGGCAGGGTTGGATGAACAACACAGTTTTTTGGGCTCAGTCTTTGAATTCTACTTGGGAAAGTGGGCAAACAGACAATAATTAGCCGTTCCGCCGACCATCTATTGCAGGCGCATTACTTACCTTGTTGGTGTTGGGCCCAGTCTGCATGCAGTCTGTTTTGCCTTAAGCTAATGTCTCCGAAGCGTGTGCTCCATAGGATAAGGGAAGCTGTGCAAATTGTGGGTTGACAAATGCTCGCGCTCTAACTGCTCGTAATGAGTGAGTGGGTGGTATATAAGGGTAACCAGTCATCAGTAAAAAAAACATTTGTGGTGTCAGCGGAAAGAAAAACCCCAGTTACAAGAAACCTTCATGTTTGTTTAAGGGGAAGGTGCGAGAGAGCAAAACTTTTCTCGACTAACGAAACGTGCATCCTGTGTTAACTGGTGTACAGTTGCGTTAGCTGCCAAGTTTCTCACACAGTTTTTCTCGGTGAGGGACAGATTTTCATTTACTAGAGGGGATCTTGTTTTATAATTAACGCATCGAGACATTGTCTCACTCCAAACAAAAGTTCAGCACACTTTGTTCTGTGTATTAATGCTTTCAGCAGTTTGAAACAACCTCAACATAAAAACAGGCCAGCAGTTTGAATCAATCTGAACATAAAAACAGGCCTGAAGAAGTCCACGGTGTTATTTACGTCCATCGTTGTCAACATTTGCGGCTTCCTTTCCCTCGTTGCATGTATGGTCTTCCTTGGCACCAGTGACGTACTATATGCCAGGTCCATACATGTTGTGCATTTCAACTAGGCACCTGTTGGTTTGTTACACTGCGTGGGCCGCATTTTTATCCTGTATGATTAATCAACAGGCGGTGCATACTTGCAGCTTTTTATTGTAGCCTCCATGGGCCTCTGTACTGAGCGTGATGTTTGGATGCAGAAGCTGTCCTCGTTTGTGGTATACACCTTGTGAAGATGGAATAAGAAATGTACTGTGGTAGTGTTTCAAGATGAAATGAGTCACTTTTCGCACCCTTTGCATAGCTTTATTGGGGGCTAGGGTACTTTTTCTGCTTGGAGCTGTTGGCACCAACAACCACACTGGGCCAAGGGGCAAAAAAAAAAGCTCACCTAGGCCAAACAGTGCGGCTATGGTTTTCAAAGCAAGTAAAATTTGATGTACGTCGTAGTGGTCTGACACTGGGTTCAACTGCGGCAACTTGTTCACATTCACTTTGGGAGGAATAAATGCCTCACTGCCAGCTGTAGTATGTTTGGTGAGGTGGTCGAACTCTGTATAAGCAGTTTTAAGGGGTGAACTTGTGTGTGCTGTTCGCGATACTGAAAACATTGCATAATGGCACTGGAGTAATTTAAATGTGATGTAAAATGGAAGCCGTAGCATTGCTTGATGAGTACAGCATGCAAAACCTGCAGTAAAGGTATCGTTGCACGCGTGTGGGTGGCTCCCACAAAAGGCATACATTTGGATTGGCTCTAACGAACTGTCGCATGCAACTCTTAGCAGTCCAACACGTGCTCTGGAGGAATTGTTTGCGGCCTTTTTTTTCCAAAGTGCGACACCTGTGAGGTTCGTGAGCAAAAAAAACATTAAGCCGAGCTGCCTGTCTTGTGGCAACAGATCAGTACAGTGGTGGGTAATGTGCACCTGTAATTTACTAACATTGCTCACAGAAGCTCAAAGAGTGTGGTTACACAAAATGGACCCTGGAGATTGTGCTGCTTCTGTTTTAATTCCAACGTGTTGAGCAATCCTTCCTAATAGTCTACACTCTCCCAGGAAGCCAATTTGCCTCTGGGGCTAAATGCTTTTAATGGTGGAAGTCTTGCTTGGCATGTTCTGTAACTATTCGTGGTGTTGTGCCGTTATGCGCAGCTACCACTCGTAGCTGTCTCGGGGTAGAAGGCATTCGGATGGGTGTCGGTGTGTTTCTGAAATCGTGGACTGAGCATTTTGTGTTGTTCCACAAGGTTAAACTGTGGAGCAGGCGCGCACGGAACGAAGCACTTTACTATCACAAATGGAGTGTTTTAGGAAAGGGTTGTCCTAGTCGAGGGACTGCGGTTTAGTTTTTTATATCATTCCAACGTCAGGAGCAGCGCTGTTTACCAAACCCTTACTGACTCTCACAAACATGCACAACAAGGAAATATTCGGCGAGCTGGTGTGTCTTCTCCGTAAATGCAAAATGCGTACCTGTTTTGCCTGTTTGGAAGTCATTTTTGGCTCCTGTATGCAGTGGCCACTGTTACCCAGTTTGAATATGTCGAGTGGCTTTTGTGGTAGTTGCAGAAAGTTTTAAAGGGAGGCCATTATTAATTGTCCTTAGGTGCTCATATGTTGGCAAATTGTGACCAATGAAAGTTACCAGTTTTTCATTAATTGCTTCGTTGCGAATGCGCTACTAGCCTAGCAGACTGGATTTCGCCTCTGTTAGAATGAAGAGTGGATGCGAAGCCAATGCCTTGTGGACAGAAGCCAATGCCTTGTGGACAATGTCATGCTCGCTGGTGGCTCTCTACGAGTGGTGTTTTACGTTGTGTCTGCGAAGCGCGTCTTGCTATAGATGCTGCCGCTCTACATTGTGTGCAACAACTCCCATGTGCATTCGTGCAAAGTATATGTCAAAAAAAGAGCCTCGTCACGCAAGACCTATGACCTCCTCGCACACGACACGTAATTACAGGGGAGATTGACCCAAGATGGCGTGCCGGACATCTCAAAGAGAAGCTGTGCTAAGATGCGTACACAAATATGCACATAGGGCTCACGCCCATGCCCATGCCTAAAGGACATAGCTACTCAAAGCATTCAAGTAACAACCAGATGAACAATGGCTTTTTAGAATAATGCAAGGAAGTGCCCTATTTGGTTGAAGAAAAAGCAATTTCGCACGAGATTGAGGTTGCGTGGTGAAACTGTCATTTTTTTTCCTTTATGCTGTCGACAGCTGGAAAGCTTAGGACGCAATACGCTATGCAATTTGTTTTATTTTGTTTGTATTCATTTCATTCACTGATTGTTCGTTGTTGAGCAGTTTGACTGGACAAATTGTAGTTTCAAAACATAATAGATGGGCTTTGTTTTTGCTTTTACTTTGTTTTCACGCACATAGCATTGCCATTTTCGTTTGCTTTTAACCTGGTGACGACACTTGTGCAGTATACTGACGGTACACATTTCCTTTTGAGTGCTCTCAGGGTCAGCTTTTGTTGACATTGTCATCAGTCAAAGCGTTGTTTGTTGGGGAACATGAACTGTGGAAGCATTTCTTAATCGTTCATTCATTCGCAGACAGGTCTCAGTTTATTTATTTTACAGAGAAGTAGTGCAGTAATGATCTTTTGCAGGCAAGTGCAGTCGCATAGGTCAAAATCACAGCAGGACTTGCGGTGAATAATAAGTAGCAAACAGTAAATTTAAACCATTAAACAAGCAACGTATAGCAATATGAACCGTGTTATTTAAGGAATACATTACACATGCGAGCGATATGGCTGTCAGTTAAACAATTCCTAGAGACGCATTTCCCACGTGTGCACAAACCAGTAGAAGCGATACGATACTTGCTCAAAAGGGTAGCACTGTGCAGTGGGATTGTTCCAAAGGCTTGTGGTGCAGGTACTGGTTGGTGCCATTTAGTCCGCATGCTAGTCAGGGAAGACAGGCCCTAAAAGTTTGCTAAGTTTGCTGTCCTCCTGTTTTCATACTTCATCCATTTTACCCATTTACTTGTTCTGGGCACCATATCGGCTGCTATTGATCGGTTTGGTCTGTTCGCGTCTTTCCCTTGCCAAGGCAAGTGCTTGAATAAGTGGCAAGCGGTTTCTACCTGACATCTGAGCGGCCTCTTGTTTGTTTTGTTTTGTCGCCATGGCTGTTATTACCATTATCATCCTATTTATGACCACTGCAGGACGAGGCCGCTCCTGTCTTCAATACCCGAATCCAATCTTTGCTCCCGAAATTTTTTATTCCATTCCTCTATCGAGGTAATTGTTTTCCTCTGCGTGTAGTCCGTTTTTTTTTCTTTTTTTTTTTTTTGCTGGCCATTATTTTATCCCGGTGCCACAAGGTTGAGAATACTACCAACTGTCAGTGCTTCCGCGTCCCACGGCGATGTTAATGTTGGCGAGACGCGCTCTCGTCAGCCGCTGGGAGTGGACGCTCCGGCACGTGATGGGCTGGCTGCCTGCACCATCTACCCGTTGCTTTTTCTGGCACTTCTTTTTCCTTTCTACCAATCCAGATAAAGCAATTTTGAAAAGGAATTCAAACGTCTCAGTGTTGGGATCAGTGTGACTTAAGTGCTAGCCTGTCTGTTTATAAAGTAATCCAACCGAACGAGTTATCTGCGCGCTGGTAGTTTAGAGAGCCGCGAGAAAGTGCACTGCAAAATGCGCCGCCTCATTTCGCTACCGTTACTCTTGTAGAAGCCCGCTGATCGAAGGTCGTCGAGGAACGCGGGGGTGCCGCTTTATGACCTCTGCGGTAGACGGGATCTCGGCCGCAGCCAGCGGCCACTGTTTCTCGAGGCAAGAAGTCGCTATCGTTTGTTACTTTCTCCGTGCCCGTCGTCTGCTCTTTTGTTTGTTTGTTCTTCTTCTGCTTCCCTCTGTGTTCCGCCTCCTCCTCGCGTGCGCGTCTGTGTGTCACGCCTCGTTTGAGAGCCGCGATCGTTAGAGCCGGGGAGCGATAGAGGCGCGATCCGCGCCGGAGGCATTCGTCTTGTCAGCGGGACGCCTCGTTTGCCGCCGCGGAAAAGAAGGGGGGGGGGGGGGGGGGGTTCTGTTGGTCGCTGGAGTGTGTCTACTACTCCGCTTCATCCGGCGGAGCATTTAACGCGCCCGCGTTTATAGACCGCCGCCTGGCCTGGGCAGATGACTATATTACTCGCGTCCGCAGAGCGGTTTTGTTTTCGAGGTCGAGTTTGGCCGCTGCCGGGAGCGGTGGACCTACGGTCATCGACTGCGTTGGTGGTGCCAGCGTAAATGAAGCTTTTGCAACAACAACGAGTGGCTGGGTTGTCTTTCGGCGGTCTGCGTACCACTTCCTGCTCCTCCGTTGTGCGCACTGCCGGGAGAAGGCTTATGGTGAAGGCTCAGTTATGGCGTAAGGATTACGACTTATTTCTGCTGCGGCCTTTTTTTTTTTTTCTTTTCGGCGCGCTGTGAGTGGTTTAAAATGAAAAAAAGAATATATGCGTGGGCTGGCGCAGATATAGCGAGTTAAAAAGGACCAACAGGGCAGCTGAGCAATTCGTATGTGCAAATGGCATTACTTTTCGCTCAGTTCAGTGTCGCGGCGGAGTTGATTGATTCAGGCATGAAGACATGAAAAACATTCAGACATGAAGACCACAGGTCCGAGCGTTTGTAATGAAAGAGGGGAGGGAAATGAAAACCAATCACTTCAGCACTTGTTCACGTTGATGTCTCTAAGACGTCCGTTAGTAGAGGCAGTCGTAGGCCGGGGTCTGAACTGTGTCCATTGCTAAATAATCCCAGCACGAGAGTCACCGATGGCGTTCTCACACCCGTCGTGCTAGGCCACTCTTTTAGAGAATATGTCGCAATTTGCGCGAGCAAGGACGTGTCTAGTAGAGTTGGGTCTGTTTGAAGGTTCGGGGCGGTGAAAGTAAGGTGGCGAATGTAAGTTGGACATGTCCGGACCAAGTGGCGGAGGTCGGCTGGGAGGCTTGAGTGACAATGAGGGCATTGGGAAGGAAACTGAGGCGTGTACCATTTCCGAACTGCTTCCGGTGTGAAGGCAGAGATTGTGATAAATTTGTTGATGATCTGGCCACTATGTGGTAAGGGCGGATGTTTACTTAGGTAGCCTGTAGGAGTAAGGTTTTTTTAGTCGCTGGCGCTTCGTAGCGATGAATCTGCAACGACGGAGATGGTGTAGACAAACGAGACTGTTCCTCGGCAGAGACCAGCGGAGTTTGAGTTAATAGAGAGTTTTAGCAGTCCGTCCGTTCCGCCGTGTACGTTGTTACCGGGCTGACCGGGACCCGTCTGCACCTGCGTGCGCGGAAGGGAGAGGAGGCGCGGACGTGGCGAAGGCAGGCCCGCGGAACTAATCCCCCTACCGCCAGGAATGCACATGTGCCCAGACGGGTCCCGGTCAACACGGTAAATACGTACACGGCGGAACAGACAGACTGCTAAAACCCTTACGTACACGGCGGAACAGACAGACTGCTAAAACTCTCTAATGTGCACTCTTGTGCAGCCGCATGTGCCGCCTGGTTACCAGTCGAGTTCGGCTCGTGGTCTTTCAAGGCGTTCCGATGGTCTCGCACTTCCTCTCCCCTCCCTTTCTGCACGCGGCTCTCTGCGCATGCGCAATCGTTGCCTAGCAGCGTGCTCTCCTTCCCTCCTGTGTTAACCTTTCAACGAAACACCCGGCGTCGGAAGCAGCCAACGGCTTCCAGATCACGTGTATTCGGAGCGTTCTGTAGCGCAAACTTAAAGGGGCCATGACGACAAAATGCAACTTTCGTTCATCAAAAAGGCGGTTTTATCCCGGTAACAATAGTACCATTTTACCGCGAATTTCGAACAAATAACCCAGACATTAAAGGAAACATGTTTAACAGTGGATACTGCTCAGCCACTTTCCGCCGATTTCTCTGGCGTCGTATAATCTTGTTTGGCGCCCCCCCTCCCCCCTCCCCCCCCCCCCAAAAAAAAAACATGACCGGGAGATTGTAGCGGAGCCTGCAGTTTCGTTTTATCGCATCAATTGAATCCTAACGCGCAATTAACACCCCTAGAAAAATCCTTTTAGTGTCGGCCCATATTATTTCACTCCTGTCAGTATTACGTCACTGTGGCGCGAAATTGGAAAGTTTTTCGCTATTTCTCGCGTTCTTTTCGGTCAAAAAGCGTACTTCGTGGCTCTATGAAGCTGGGTAAACTGTCTGCATGACCACTTTAAACCTGGCAGTAGCGAGAGTTGTCCGGCCTAGGGTTGCCAACTCTTCAATGAAGTAATTAGGGACGGGGAGGGAAGAGGGGTAGCGTACCCTAACATAGGGAGGCAACGAAATCAGTTTTCTTTATTGCGGTATCTTGCAGACAATCCATTGTTTCCTTATTGTTGCGGCCTCTTGAAGTGGTACTTCAGATGGCTGCATGCTGCTCGCAACAATTGCTCCTGCTGGAGAATGTACTCGTACAAGGTGTCGCACCTCATGTGGAAGTGCAGCTTTACCAGCAGCTCTGCCTGGAAGAGTTCGTGCGAACTTTATGTTCCGTAGCGTGACTCATTATTGAGCGTGCGTTGGATCGCAA
Source organism: Haemaphysalis longicornis (assembly GCF_048455015.1). NCBI lineage: Eukaryota > Metazoa > Arthropoda > Arachnida > Ixodida > Ixodidae > Haemaphysalis > Haemaphysalis longicornis. The sequence goes on from NW_027526460.1 coordinate 45,590,015, forward strand.
CAAAATTTCTTACTGGACGGTCCGAAACAAATCCAGGACGTATAGCTGTCCCGATAAGAACGGCGCGGGACTAGAGACGTCGTATGAAAAGTCGGGACAGTCAAGCAAAATCAGGGATAGTTGATAACCCTTGTACGGCCGCGCCAGTAACCGCAGACGAGTCTAAGGGGGGAAAGCAGAGCGCAGCCAAATTAGCGAACGGACAGGCAGCGAGATCCGCCGGCGTTCACTTTCCCAATACACTTCGCAAGGAAGGAGCGGCGGCGCAACGTGTGGGAGACAGATCGAAGCCATTCGTACGCCATTGGAAGCGGATGGGGAAGCAAAGCGTCTCAAGCGGCAGTGGACGAAGCCCTTCGAGAACGCGAGTAGGAACCGAAGTGTCTCAGGCGTTCAAGTGGACGTGGATGCTTTCGCATTCGGAACCCGTAAAAAGTGCTTAGGTGCTTGGTAGGTCGAAGAGCAGGAGGCGTCCTGCGTAAGCAAGAAGTGGCACAGAAAGTGGCCAACAGTGCAAAGACAGGTAAATTTAAAGTGAGTTGAAGCGAAGATTGCGTACGTTTGAGTCTGGATGGGAATCGAGCCCACGGCCTCCGCAATTCGAGACGCGCGCGCGTTCCCAACAACACCACAGCTGGACGACTGTAGCTCACTAAAGGTAAACGTGGTGATTGCGTTGTCATCTTCGATGTATAAGCACGTGTTTGAGGCACGGAGGCATACATGAGTAGTTTGAACATGCTATTAAGCGCAAGGTTCGCGCCCGCTGGATGTCCTCTTTCTTAACTTGGTGATCCTAAGGCGGCGGGTATGGCGCGAGTCTTTTAGTAAAGGAGAAAAAAAAAAAATGCGCAAAGGAAAAAAATATATGATGGTGTGATAATTAGCGGACACGTTCGGAGTCACTCGCGCTTTCGCGTTATGAAGCGCTTAGATATCCTCGGAATTTTTCTTTTCTACTGCGCGCTTCTTTTCTTTGCGTTTCATTTCGCTCGTGTACAGCGATCCGTAAAGATGTCACGGAGTGAAAGTGGCATTTGTCGAGAGCACTGCGCTGTAATTTTAGCAGCACTGCGCAGCCTCCGGACAAAGCTGCGTTTTGCGCGCCAATTTCGAGCAGCAGCATTGTTCGCGCGAAGCGCTGTCTGGCATTTCCCAGCGCCGACGCACAAGGCGTGTGCGTGCGTCCGCCGCCTCCCCCCGTTCCTCTCTGTCATTGTGTTTGCCTTTCTCGTTCTCGGTGGGCTGCTGCGCCCTTTGCGCTGTTTATGTATCCTGTCGCATAAGCGGCGCGCTGTCTTTTTCGCCGACGGAGATTACACGCGCGCATTGGCGTCGGTCGTCAGAGCGCGCGATTGTGTTGACAAGGCCGCCCCTGCGCGCGAAGATGTCGCGCCTGCGTTCCGGCACGTCGAATGATAATGAGCGCGCATACCGCTTAAAAACTAGCCGACGGGCGTTTTTCGGCGAAGCTTGGAAGTCGCCCGATAAAAGTAACGCAAGCTGGGAAAGGTTGGGGCGTATACGGCCGCGGGGAGATAGGTTGTCTGTGCGTCGTTTTTTTTTCTTTTTTTTTTTAAAGCTGATAGTCTAGCTTATGCTACTTAAGAGAAAAACTTGGCCTGTTTTTATGTATTTCTCTGTCTTTCCCTCGATTCAGCCACCCAGCCAAAAGTTACAATGAACGGCGAGACGTTTTTATATAGACGAAGTACTTACAAACTACTAAATCTGGGAGAAATGTTCATACTGGTCAACATTGTTGGGCAAAAAGGGGAAAAAAATTATGCATATTTGAGGCGAAAGCTCAATACGTGATATTTGCAGTGTTCTTTTAATTAAAAATACACGTTTGCGTGATTTTAGCGATAGCAAATAGAAAAAATACGCGTTCAAAACAAATGTTTTGACCCGAAAATACAAAAAAAAAAAAAGACGCTTGCGGCGGCCCGTCGTGGCGGCATTCCAAAAAAGTCCAGCAGTACCAAAAGGTTCCACCAGCACATGGCGCGCGAGCAGTGGAACGCGGTGAAATTGAATCGGCTTGAGCAAACCTCCACCCGACGTTATCGTTGGAGGAGCGAGAAGTGAGGGGAAGAGCGTGAGATGTGGACGAGAACGAAAAAAAGGGGCATGTACGTGGCAGGCGAGGCAGAGGACTGTCGTCTTTCGACGACTTGTGCAGCCAAGTGAGCGGATACGCGGGCAGTTTTTGTAACGGTGATAGTCTTCCTTGAGCTACTTAAAACGCTATAATTTTGGCCTGTCTGTTTGTGTGGCCAGACAAATTCATTATCGTACAATCCTGTCGCTCTATTCAGTCGCCCGGCCAAGAAACATTTGAATGATTGATTTGAACACAAAGTATATGTAGGCAAGACCTTTGCGAGCTATTAAACACTGGTGGCGTGCGTCGTACATGTCAAAATTGTTCAGCAGAAAGAAAACATTAGGCCAGTTTGAGGCAGAACAAACGCACTGGTTCGCAGGCGCAGTATTCCTTTAATTGAGAATAAAGGTGAAAGTTTTTTTTTTTGCGGTTGCAAATTAAAAAAAAAAAGAGCGCGCTCAAAAAGGTGTCAAAAACTTAATTGAGAAGAAAGACACAGAAAGGTCAGCTTGATGATATCAGCTCTGGCAGGCTATTCTGCGCGTGGGAAGGGGAAGAAAGGACGTGGATAGAGGATGAGCCCAGTCGAAAAACACAACAGAAAAATACGACAGAATGATCCTGTGAGGGAATGGGACATTCTGTAGTCTGTAGTAAATCCTGTCCTGTAGCCTGTAGTAAACCCTGTCCTGTAGTCTGTAGTAAATCCTGTCCTGTAGTCTGTAGTAAATCCTGTCCTGTAGTTTGTCGTAAATCCTGTCATGTAGTCTGTAGTAAATCCTGTCATGTAGTCTGTAGTAAATCCTGTTCTGTAGTCTGTAGTAAATCCTGTCATGTCTGTTTTCGTAGTAAATTCTGTCATGTCTCGAATTTCAACTTGTTTTGCATAATAAATTTACTTCCCGTGATGTTTTTTTCTATTAAGTACCTGAAGTATGCAGGATATGCATAACAATTTCAATAAAAATATGACCAACAAACATAAGCATTTGGGGGAATTCTTGCCTTTCTGGAACAAGCTTAAAATTGTTTTCAGTGAATAACTGATTTCAGAAAGCTGTTCCAAAAGGCACTGTAAGCAATGCAGCAAGTGGTACATTCATGCATGCAATACAAAAGTTTCATGTTACGCAGATTGCACATGCCTGATGCATGTGCAGTCGCGGAAACTCGTGCACACGCACACTGCACACGCGGAAACTCGTGGATCCGGCAGCCGCAGAACGTAACGCTGGAACACGCCGGAGACAACGCGGTCTCCAGCGAATAGCGAGGCCGATGCTCGCGCTAGGCCTTTTTTCTTTAATAGCCGTGTAATTACAAACCCGCGTAGCTGTTAAGAAGAAATACAGAAGTATTTCCTTCAGGAACACCTAAGTAGCGCTACAAAATTTAGCTTGACTCATTTGGGCACTTTTCAGCTGATTTGGCCGTGCTTCTGAAGCAGGGCCTAATCGCGCCCCATCATCGCGTTCCGTCAATGACGCTCAATCTGTTCATGAAAGCAAATTTATTCTCCCGGATAGAAAAAAAAACTATTAAACGAGCATGGACAATAACCGTTCGAAAATTCGTTCCTTATACTAGTTAGGACCATTAAAACACAAGCAAACAAATATTTCTTGAACCTGATTTATTTAAACAGCAAAACTCGAGAGAACCTGAGATAATTAAAATGGAAAGTCAATATTTAGCTGGAATGCTTGCCTTGGTGAACCTTGATCCGTTGACAATGCATTCGCACAGCAAAACGTGGAGGGGTATCCTGTGGCGAAAAGCGCACGTCGCTGTGGTGCTGCACTATCTCGAAGAGTATGCACGCCCGATACCTGCCGAAGTCACGCAGGGGTCATTGCAAGTTCAGTCGATTGTCGAAGCACATCGCACGCATTCGAGATCACACTGCCTGCGAAATTCGTCGTATTCACTCGCATCAGTGTGCCGATAGTCCCAAGCACCACGGTTAGTCGTGGCTAGAGGAGTCCTCACTTCGAGATGCTTGAAAACCGGACCACTGATCTTGCTTTTAGCACAGCTTCCGAAGCTTCAAATGTTGCGGCTGATACTTCGCGGAGACATAAGATGCACGTTTTTACAAAAAGTTAGGCGTAACTTCAGCTAAGCAAAGCGCCGATGTTAAATGTGAACGAACCACTCGGCCACGCTGCCACCGCCAAATTTTGACTGAAAGACGAAAAGCAGGAGGGAACAAAGGAAGGGTAAGGAGGGAAACGGCCGATCCCGAGAAGTTGTTTCGCGACCCCTCCTCACCCCTCTCGATTCTTCGTATTGGGGTCTCCCCGTCCCGCGAGTGCTGTCGCGCCGCGACATGCCTTCAGTGGTGACGATGCTTCCCCGAACATCTTCCGAAGGGCCGGGCTAGAGGGAAGGCGCGCGTTTTCTTTCTTTCTGCATTTATTTTTTTAACACATCTCAGTAATGCAACGAGTTCACTGGCGCCGTTTCTTTTTTTTTTTTTCACACAGGTAGCGGCAACTGGTTCGCTGTTTTTAAAATCTTATTTTAACTATTTAGGCTTGATTGGACACATGTTTCGCGTTGAAATAAACATATTGCGTGCTAAAAAAATAAAACAGCACGCAGATTGAAACAATGGGGCTCTCGACACCCAGAAATACGTGTCAGAATGTGCGCTGCAATTACACCACGTCTTCAAAAAGCATGTCTTGCTTGTCCTTTATGCGTCCGCTTTGCCGACGGGCTACCCTTATTGCCTCATTCTTTTATCAAAGATTGTCCACAGTACAATATATGCAATTGCAATTCCCTCAAAGAATTAAAAGAATTTGCAAGTTCTTTATGTATCCATTTCTTTGGTTATGGGGCTACGCTTAGATGTTGCAACATTACAGTGATTTGTAGCGAGGTTTTTTCAAACACGACCGGAATGCTAATGGCAGTAATGCAACAAACGTCCATTACAACAGACGCTTGCGATGTTAAATGCGAACGAGATGACCGTCACTCGCACGCACCATTGTTTTCGTGCAGCGCACGCTATAAAAGTGGGAATTCGCTGCACCGCACAGGCCGAAAACACCAAGTTTCAGAGCATCTGCGTCGATCGCGGCGCTGGAATACAACCAGTTCACCCCTTAAGCGGCGCGCGGCATTCCCGTGTCCAGCCAAGCAGCGGTACCACACTACCTATCCTGTTCGTGCTATCCCGTTTGGCCTGTCTGAAGCTCTGTCCTCAAAGGCAATGGCCCCGTGTTATTCGATGCTCTCCAGCAACCACTCCGCTCGTTCAGCGCGGCGTTTTCTGTTTTCTGTTGTCTCCAGCGTATTACATCGCTCTCTCGATGGAAAATGTGGTCCCCGCATTGATGTTGTCCAGCTCTGCGTTTTCCAGTGTAATCCGTTCTTTCCGGCGTATTCCACCGCTCTCCTAATGCTGGAAAACGCGGGGTTGCCGACAGGGTAAGCAAGAGATTTTGTAGCAATACTGAACGGTCTGTCGTGTGACACTTTTGCAATGAATCTAAAATTCTCTTTCAGGGTGTGAAAATCTGCAGGGACTACAAAATGTTCGGTCGCATGGTATATAATAATAGTAATTACGGAATCCAGTCGTAGTGGCTGAAGGACAGTCTGTGGTGCAACAGAAATTTGTGTAGTGCCTACAGGGTGTTGCACAACAGAAGTTTCTGTAGTACAACAGAAATGTCTCATGCGACAGACATTTTGTAGTTCTACTACAAAGGTTTTTGTAGTGGGGCTACACAATGTCTGTCACATGATAGATATGTGTGTTGTACTACATAAATTTCTGTCGTACGACAGACATTCTGTCGTCCTACTACAGAGATTCCTGCCTCACAACAGACCATCCTGCATTCCGAACAGAAATTCCTGTTGTGCGACAGAAATGCCTGTGGTACGACAGATTTTCTGTAGTTGTACTACAGAAATTCCTGTCGCACGACTGACCATCCTGTAGTCCCAACAGAAATCCCTGTCGTGCGACAGAAATGCCTGTCGTACGACAGATTTTCTGTAGTTGTACTACAGAAATTTCTGTCGCACGACAGACCATCCTGTAGTCCCAACAGAAATCCCTGTCGTGCGACAGAAATCCCTGTCGTGCGACAGAAATTTCTGTTGTGCGACAGAAATTCCTGTTGTGTTTTTCGACTGGGAGACATGTCAGAGAGAGGCGGGACAGAAGTTGACACAAAAAATACCTCCCCGAGCTGTTCGAAGAACAGTGGCCACGAAACGTCGAACAGATCGCGCACGGGCAGTGTGAACGCGGGAAAATTGAATTCAATTGACCGCACGAGAAAAACTGATCGCGATTCTGGCGTAAATCGGTTTCGTAGAAATTTTTGTTAACCACTCGCCCTATCTCCAAGAGTGGTAACACTGTTGTGCGGACGTGAAATACTATGTTGTGAAACATTATTTAAGCGCACGAGAGAACAGGACGTAAGGCGAACACAGGCTAGCGCTTGTCCTGTGTTCGTTCTTCGTCCTGCTCTCTTGTGCGCTTAGTGATGTTTCACAACCGTAGCGAACTAGCCCGCATCGACGCTCTGACGCGAGACTTGTTTTTTCGAAACATGGAAGCACGTTTCAGTGGGGCTCATCGCTGGTTGAATTAGCGGCGCAGGGAAAGTGAAAACGCCGGTGATTAGTGTTTTCCTCGTGTTCTTCGGTATAGATGCCGCCAAATCGTTGCGCACCGAAAATGCGGTCTACTATCCCGCTTTTTTTTTTCTTCACGCGCATCTCACAGTATCTGTCCCTACATCTTCAGCAAGAACAGTCGATAAGGTCAGACTGCTGTTTCACTTGATGCCCGCTGCAAAGTGCACGCCTCCTCGTTGGGTCTCGCGAGTCGACGTTCCCAAATTCCTGGGAAGCGCACGCTGACTGGAGTGGTTACCGCGAAGGAAAGAAAGAAAGAAAGAACAAAATTGAAGGCGGCTTAATTCGTTAGTGGTCTCTTCTTCGAAGGCGCGCCTTTTGTTTGTCCTGTGTGTTTCGTCACCGGCCGCAGCTGTTGTGGTCCGGGGAGGAGGGGGAGAAGGAGGCGTTGCTCCCCGGCGAGTCAACGACACACCTGGCTCGAGTCTCGGCGGCCACTCCTCTCAGTGTTTACATAAGCGCGCGGGCAGCGGGGATGGACGGAGGGGCGATCTCCTTTCGCAACGGGCTCGTGGTTAACAGCGCCGACGTTGCGCTTGTGCGGAATCTGTGTCGGCACCGTGTTCTCCAACGGAAGAGGCCCTGTCGGTGAATAAACTTCTATGGAATCCCAATCCGACTTGGGGGCAGAACGGGAGGGGGGTCCTGAGACCTTGTCGGTCTAACTTTTTTTTTTTTTTTTTTTTTGTAGCGGAGCTGTTTATGGGTAGGGTTCGGTGCATTTTTTTTCTGCGTCAGCAGAAACGCAGTGAGTCCTCGCCTTGTCCGCGCCCCATTTGCAGTTTCCTCCGGCTCCCCCAGGGTGGCGGGAATCGTCCACGTTTGAGCACAGTCCCGAGGCTATGCGTGCCTTTCAGACCCAAGGCGTTCCATATCGCGAGGCGCTCATGTGCGCGCTTTTGCTTGTTCGTTTGTTTGCGTGCTTGGTTTATAGGGCCTAGTACTTGGCTGTTTGTTTGACGGCAACTGCCAAAGGGGGCGTCCGCCGGGTCCGAAACTAACTCTTCCGGTCGAGCACACGACAACGGCGCCCACCGTTAGTGGTGTCCTCAGCACTAATTTTCCCAGCAGCGCGGTTGCCGTGGTGCTACGGTAAGGTACGGCTACGCCTGCAACTCCAGTAGCAGGGGAAAAAAATATCGTCGCCCCGAGCTCGTACGTACCTTGTTCGAAATAGCGTGTCGCCTCAGTTTCGTAGGTCACCCACCTTCACACAGTGGAGTGGCTTCTAGTGCGCGGCGGGCGACGAAGCACGGCTTCGTATTGGATATGGGAGTCACGCTTTATTCAATCCTATAAGTGCACTGCAGTCCGTTACTGCCTAAGCGGTGCATGGGATGTCCGCGCGGAAAGACAACTAAGTGGGTTTTGGGTGCACGAAAATGCATTCCAGCGAAAGCATCCCATATGCGTTTACCTTTTCTCCCCCTCGCGGCATGCCGCGCCTCGCATTAGATATTTTCGTGAAGGATTGCCCGTATTGAGTGAACGGCGGCTACAGGTTAGAAGGAAAAAAAAAAGTTTTGCCGTAAAATCGTCATCTCGCGTTGTCGCTCAAAAAGCAACGCATTGTGGCAGACGCTGCGGGCAAGAAGAAACATTGTCGTGGAAAGTGGGCAGGACTCTGAGGAGGACCACTTCGCACCGGGGCGCGCAGCCGGCGAGAAATCCGAGCCGTCGTGTAGACATAGCAGGGAGAGCGACTCAGCTCGCACGTTGGTGATGATGCGCTCGCTTATCTTTGCTCTGGTTTTGTGGTTTCTATTTTTTCCTCGGCTACAGTTGTGTCCTATTGTGGCTTCATCCGAACAAGAGTGGGCCTGCTGGAAAAAGACGACATTTGAAGGTGCAAGTGCAGACCTTGGCGATGTATCCAGAGCGTCTGGAGACAGCTAGCGAGCGGAGGAGTATTTGTGCCGGCGGCGAAGTCGAGTATCTTCTCTCTTGGGTGGGAAACACAAAGCGACGCTTGATCGATTGCCGTTTTCTCCAGATCAACCCTCGCAGCTGAGCCTCCGCCGCGCTGCTGTTTCATGCGCAGCGATCTTGCTGCCGACTCTTGTTCCTCGCGCCGTGTCGCTCCATCTTCCCGCTGCGTGAAGGCTCCCTGTCGCCTTTTGTCGTCGACGGCGTGCAGCAGGCCGAATGCCGCCGCCCTTCTGCCGCTCGAGTGCCGTTATTTTGTTACTCGGCAGCAGTGTTCTCCAAATGCCCCCGGCAGCTTTGCGAGGTGTCGTCGAAGGAGCGGCTTTCCGTCTGATGCACGGCACAGTGCTCCGTCGCGCACCGCCATCTATCGGCATGCAGCGCCCAGTCGGCACCGTAATGATGCCCTTTCGGATTGCCGGACTACTCGCGCAAACGCTGCGAACATTCCCGCCCAGTGGCAACTCATACCTAAACGTGCCCCAACCCCACTTTTCACCTTTTGGGTGGTTATCAAGTTTTTTGTGTGTTTGAGATTCCGGCTGTGCTCTCCGTTATCTTTCGAGCACACGCTCCGTAGGAATTCCGTCTCGGCGCAGTTAAAGGTCGCGCTGCGAGTTTGGCAATGCGGGGGCAGGCGCATACAGAACAACCTTCCGGCAATATAAGACATGTTGGAGGGGAGTACAGAAAAAAAAAGTCTTGGTACAGGTGTTGGAGGGAGTACAAAAAAAAAATATCTTGGCAAAGGTGTCGAGTTTTTCTGCAGGTGCTTTTATTATTTTTTTTTTTACGCTTTGAAGGGGTCTAGCGTGCCTGCCTGTTGCTTTGTAGGTAATAAAAAAAATGCTGGCGTCAGTGTACTCGCTGAGCTGGACCTAATTGGGCGATAATTAGATTCGAGGGGTTCGTAGCTTTTATTAGGGGGCGAAGCCCCTTACGAACTGGGCTGTTGGCATCTCCTGTCGTCGTCGTCGTCGTAATCGTAATCGTCGTCTCATGTAGTCAGGGTACTAAAACACCGGGACACCCGTTTACGCCTCGCGCTAGAGAGCTTGGTGCTTCAAAGACGAGACTTTTACAGCAAAGCTGTATACCTCTACCCCCCAGCGATTTCATATCCGTTGGCAAAAACGCCAAGGCACGGAGGATACTTATATACTGCATGCTTCGCCCCTCCCCAGGTTTCACGTTAGTGGAGATGGCCCAAGGTTTTTTTTTCCAATGCGAGATTGATTGCGCTGGCGATTGAATAAATTACGAGGACAGGGGCACTCCTTTCGATGCACCGATTGCGAAAGCGTTGGACGTTCCTTCTGAACCATCCATTTTCCTCTGCGTCATTTTCTTCGCGTTTGCTGTGACCCGCTTCCTCATCGCGGGCACGTATATTGCTACTGGCTTAATTGCTGCTTCTGTTGTTAGCACGCTCAAATTGCCGTTGAGTCGAAGACCTGAACAACGCGTTCGGCAGGTCTCCCTAAGGTCACCTAAGCTTAGGCGCTGTTCGGTATGCGTGCAAGTCTCGGCGGTGTGTGGTTCGAATCCCGCGAAGACCCAAATTTACCGAGCTTTATTTTCAACTTGATTGTCCTGCTTAGTGTTCGAGCCCTCCGATACTTTGTGTGCTGTATTTCCGACCCGCTACGTTAACGAACGCTTTTGAATTATGTATGCGCGTGAAAGCGTATTTACACTGGTATACGTATGTAATTACGGAGAAGCGGAAGTCCTTGTGCGTAGATGTACTTTCGCCATGCTGTCATCATAGGGCATGCTGCACATCGCCTGGTTTCGCCGCTCAGTATTCTTTTTTTTTTTTACTATTACGTATACAAGCGTAGATAAGATAACCTGGTGGCTCTGGCTTTTACCGACTCCCGGAAATAGCGGTCGCTGTGACGACGATGCAAACAATCGCTGAGCGCGTCATACAACCGCGTGCTACGTACGCTGCAATAATGACCTTCTAATCTTCTCCATCAATAACGAAACGCGCGCAAAAAAAAAGTACCTGGGTTTGATCAAACCATTTCGTAATCTGCTGTTGATCAATCGATAGCCGGGCCGATATAAACGAGTGGGCGCTAAGCAAGCGCAGTAAGGCCGAAATTCTGGTATTGAACTTACCATGTCTGTAAGTACCTAGTTCTATTTGAACGAGGTGGCATTTAGTGACTCGGTCAGCTTAGTACGGACACGAAGGCCACTGTTTTCATCGAAGGTAGAAAAGAAACATTCGCAAACTATCAAAGGACGTAATAAGCGGAATTGTGTTTGTTCACTCCAGATTAGCATTCAAGTGGTACGGTAAACAGAGCTGGAGGCATCACTACAATCATATTTCTTGGCAGTTGCTTTGGTCAGGGCCCGCTAATCGCACGTGTGACGTCGCCTGGTGTATCGCCGTTAGGTTATGGTTGCATTTAGGTTATCGCCGTCGTTGTCTGGTCATTTGAATGAGCATTGATTTGGGCTCCCTTAGGGAAGGTGGTACGGATTTCGAAGGCGATTCCTGTTAGGAAAAAAGACAGCGCGCAAACGGCCGGTACAAAATGGAAGAGGCGCAGCACGAGCGCTTGCGGTGTCCCTTCGATTTCGTCCCGCTCTTTTGCGTGCTCTTTCTTCCCTATGATGCTGTACCAACGAGCCCAACCTTCATTTTTGCTACAACGCTCGTTTTGCTGCAATGCTGTGTCCGTCGTCGGTACCAATATTCAAAAGATGGCATACCAGTAAGCCCTACACCAAGCATTACTGTGCTCGATTAAACCTCGCCTAATTTTGGCGCTAAACGGTAGGGTTACGACAAAAAATTCCCCCGCATTTCCCCGAGGGGGAGAATGTGAAAGTGCGAATGCACGGTTGTCGGCCCGCTTGCGGCGCTTGCGCTCGGCCCCCGCAGCCCACCGCCTCGCCGCCTTCTCTTCCATCTCTTCCATCGGGTTTGTAGTATCACGTGTACACCACGCAGTTATCAAGCCGCTATAACGCCGCTGAGTCGCCAACGCACGCCGCTGACGACGTAGTTTGAATGCGTTAAAGATATAAGGCGCGTCACTAACGCTGATATCACGTCGCTTCCGTGGCTTGGTCGGTAGAGCGTCGCGCTGCGGCCGCAAAGTCCGCGGATCGAAACCTGGCGCCGGGTGCTGTTTCTTTATAGAGGAGCACTGCGGACGCCGACGCCGCCGACGCCGGCGGTGGATGGTTTGGGGTCGCTTATAAAGTGCATTCGCACTTTATAAGCGACCCTCTGTCCGGGCTGCCTCGAGGAAGCGCACCAGGCAAGTTAGGCGTGGCCTCTCAGGGCCTGTGCGTCGCCCTCAGCGTCGACCTACGGCAGCAGCTCTCAGTTTCGCTTCGACGTCGTCCCTTAGCGCTGCTTCGTTGCCGTCGAGGCCCGTCGGTGTTCGCAGATTAGATAGCGGCCGTCGTGCCTGGCGCATCCCCCCCGTACTGTGGGATAAGTGGCCTAGCCATTGTTTGTGTTGTTTGCCCTTGCCGGGTTGTCGCCAACGCCTTATCGCTCCCCTCGGGCTCTCGGGCGGCTGCGCCGAGCGTGTTGGCCGTACGGGACGTGGGGAGGGCATTACGCGTTAAAGGGGTCACGAAGACGTGTTACAACATTGTTGAATGTGAAAGGACTTTGATTGATTGATGGATTGTAAGGTTTAATGCGCCAACGCAACGCAGGCGATGAGGCGTGCCGTAGTGGAGGGCTCCGGATTAATTCTGACCACCTGGGGATCTTTCACGTGCGCCGAAATCTCGCGCACACGGGCGTTTTCACTTTTCACCTCCATCGGAAAAGCGGCCGCCGCGGCCGGGAATCGAACCCGCGACCTCGTGCTCAGAATTTGAAAGAACTTGATAATCCACTTTGCTTTTAGTCCAGTAACGAAAGTCGCTTTTTTAAACCTAAAAAGAAACGCGACATAATGAAACACTTTCAAATTTCGCGCTACGCTACGTCAGCAGCGACGCAATGGACAATAAACATTAAATAATAATGAAAAACAATTCTCAGTGTTTGCGGGTTAGCACTCGAGTGATGCGATCAAACGGAACCAGAAATGGATCAACGGAATAAATTGTTACCATATGCATATATACGGATCACACTGGCGTACGCACGCGAGTGAAATAATACTTGAGCCGCTTGAAATTTACGGACATTTTGTTTAGTGAGTTCGGGGAACTGCAAAAGATGCTCAAGGAGTTGCACTCAGAAACCTAATAATGTTAGCATTAATAAGCGGAATCGGAAGTAATGTTGAAGAGGCACCTGGGAAACCACATCTTAGGCGAAGGTTGTAAAATACTTGGAAGAGGTGGGTGAATGTAACTACCATGGGAAGGCTGCTCCAGCCACGAAATAAGTTTTCAAGCGAAGCTTGTATCGACTCGCATGTGTCGTGCAAGCTCGTGATGGTGTTCCAGAAAACCAAGCGCCACAACAAGGTGCCAGCGTCGCCAGCCTCAAGACGACAGTGTCGTCGTGTCGCCTCCTTTCCCTCGTGTGTGCGTATTCTACGCTGCCGTTCAATAGGCTCAAGGAATAAACACTTCCCGTTGTCGGAAGCAAACCAGGGTCTCTCGCGTTATGAAGCTGACGTCTATCGGATTACGCCATTCGGACGCGCCATTCATATGCAAATTGTTGGAGGTGATCTTTGCGCTGCATCGTTGCCACGGACGCCGCTGTTGCTAGGCCGCACTGCATGCCGGGAGACGAACGGAATTTTTTTTTTAATGGGCACGCTGCAGACATGTCACTGTATACTGCAGCGCCGTTGGGATGAACGCTGCCGCCGATTAGCCGCGCTGCATGCCGGGAGATGAGCGGCTGATTTGAAGGTTGCCGAGAACTATAGCGTGATTCTTTACGTGATTAAGGGTGATTCATCTGGTGGTATGGTCTTACAAGATCGTTTCGAACTCAGGCTGTGGCTTGGGTGGGTTTGGTTTGGGTCAGGGATTGATCACGGATGGGTTTGGGTCTGGTGAAGAGTTCATTGGGGGTTTTGAGTTTTGGTTTGGTTTATACTGACTTCGCACACACGTGTTCTCTTTAGGGGAGGGTTTTGTTTTCTTTACCGGAAAGAAAACGCAATAAATGTTGAAAAACTTTCGAATTTCGCGCTACAGTGATGGAATTTGTGCCAGCGCTAATAACAGTTACGAGTATTTTAGCTGCACGTTAGCATGCAAGTGATACGATCGCCCAGTCACGCTTCTCGGGCGTGGCATAAGTCAGCGGCCGTCAATCGCACACACAAGTTTCGGGTACGTCATAGAGAAATTGCCGGACTGTGATTGGGGAGTCGCCACTACCTCATCTGCATCTCCGTTATTTGTTTGGAGTTCGCGATAAAATTGGCATCACTCTTATCTGGACGAAGCAGTCTTGTTAAGAACGGTACCGCAGAAGCACCGCAGAAGGCGTGTTTTCACACGCCTTCTGCGGTGCTTCTCCGTGCGTAGATGGCCCACAAATTCGCATATCACCTTGCCTATTCACAGCGCATGCCCTCGGCGCTTTCTCACGTGCTGATAGTTATTGAATGTATGTCTCAGAAAAAGTCGTTTTGCGGCTGGTTTTCAAGCAGGCAAGAAAAAAAAAAAAAAGAAACCTTGGTATAAGTTCGCTTATTCTGCAACCCGACCTAGTTATTCCCGCTTTCATGTAATAGAAAGAACGCTATTAAACGGAACTACATCATACCACCCTTGTCTGCACGTTTCAGGCGCACATGCGGCCCCAAATAAACACTAATGTGTAGAATGGCTGGTGATCGATGAGAATGTGCTGCTCTGTGCAAACTGGGAGCCTTTATCAGCTTTATGCTCAGCGAGCTTAGTTTCCAGCCTTCTGTGACCGCTTTTTGGGCAATATTTTCGGCTGGGCATCCGCCGATACATTCCCCGCTCAAAATTTTTCTTCCTCGCGACGTTGCTCGCGTCGTGGTGCCTTCCTTCCTGTCTTTCGGGAAGTTCGCTTTCCTCTACGTAATGCGATTTTTCTCGCCCGTTGCTATTTCCTCTTTCGCCGTGCTGCTGCGGGAGGGAAGTTTTTGTTCTTTGCTAGCCGCGATACAACGCGCCTTCCACGCGGGCCCGAACGAAAATAAAAATCTGGGCGTGTCCAGAGCGACCCTCCTTATCTGGCATTGGAAGAAAAAAAAAGAGGAGCCTGGTACGCGGGCACTTATCTAGGTCTCCGTTACAAAACAGCTCGGCTGCTTTCTCGACCTCCGCGAGGGGGGTTAACTTAGCGAGCCGGGTCGTCGTCTTTTGTTCCCCCGGCCAATTCATGTGGCGGGATCGGCTCATTAAGAGCGGTTTAGCTCCTTGCTCCATCTCGTAGCTTCACCTTTTACGTCCCACCGTGTTTTTTTTTTTTTCCTTTTTTCTTCCCGTGGTCGACTTTTCTGGTTCCTTGCCGGGTTCTTAGAACCGTTGGTAGCGCAGCGGGTCAGTTTGTGGCGTCGGTTTTCTCGGACCCGCATTGGTTCGCTCGCGGAAGCCGCCGCGTGGTTTGTCGGGGCCTCGAGCCGTTGGGATAACGTGGGCAGCGCGGCGCTGCTTCGGCGGCGGCGGCGACGGCGCGGGAACGAGTTTCTTCTGCTGTTACGCGACGGCGGCCGTCCGAGAATCGAGGCGCGCAAGTAGTAGTGAGGTCGCGACGTGAGCCCGCCAAACTGGTCGGGCGAGTGCTGAGTGCGCGCGCGCTGACTTGGTCGTCGAGGTTGCGGCGCCCTTTGCCGCCGCTTCTTGCTCCGCTGCCAGCCAGTGTGCTCGCGGAAAAGGAAAGCAGAAAAACAGCCGCCCTGCCGTGCTTGCCTGCCGCCGGCGCTGCTCGAGTGCGAGAGCAGGCGATCGTCGTCTTTTAGTTCGCTCGCCTGCCGCTGCGCCGCCGTGGCGCGACCCGAGGACGCGCGGTCTCGCGGTCGTTGCGGTGCTGGCGCCATCTGGTAACGGCCGGGCGCAGTTTAGGATTGGCGCGCGCAAGTGGCGTGGGCGGGTGCCTTTTTGAAACGTGTTATACTGGGGCCGCACCTTTTTTTGTGGCGCGGAGTCCGTACCAAGTTTTAGCGTACCGTTACGAAATTCCATTGGTCGCTGCAACTTAGCCCCATGAACACGTTTTAAGCACACAGTTTTCAGAATTCCTGTCCCTGTAAAAATAAGTACAAAATTTAAGAAAAGATACAGTACAGATTTCGGTTTGCATCATAAAGGACACCTTTAGGCTTGTGGAAGCCTTATACAGTGTGTGTTCTTTATTTATATATCTTATTCAGATTTTATTTAATGATTGTCTCACGCCAGAATTCCAATTTAATTCAATCAAAACGCACAATCTTTCTTGGTAGCCGCATGGGGTGGTGAGCGGCTGAGTTTAAAGTAGGCGAGAATTGTAGCGTGACAAACACACGCCAGCGGAACTGAATGTCTGTTTGCGATCTTTATGTGATGAGAAGGATTCTTTGTGTGATGTGTGGGTGTGGGTGGGTTGGGGTTTTCCTTTAAGATGGGGTCATGTGCGGCTAGACAGTTGGTAACAATCCTCCTACTACTGAGGGCGTCTAACTCGTTTCATGGCGACCGGCTGCCGAGCGGTGACGATAGGCGTTAGGGCCTTGCGGATCCACCTGCCTAGTGTGGGGACGCCTGGTGCCGCTTTTCTTCATCCGGCCGCAATGGGACGTCACGGTGAATTAGAAGCGCTCATTGGGAGGATTGCTGCCAACTGTCGAGCATCCGCTGTGCTGGACGCAGCTTGGGAAATGGAATTTGAAACCGACTGATGACCGTGAGCCTAGAGGACGTTTGAAGGGCAGCTTTACTAGTGTGGGAGTAGTTTGCACCTGGTTAGCGTAGATCCAGCCCCAGTAATGGCGTGTCGCTTGTCTGCCTTCCTGTTGACGCTCCTGGCGGAAAGGTGCGAGTGGAGCGACCGTCGCCGTAAGCTAAACACGGTAGCTGGAAAAAAAAAAATCGCGCGCGGCGCGAGGGCTTGATCAAGTCCTCGGAAGTTCGCAAGCTCGTTCCAGCGCTTTTGCAGCTGTCACGTGGCCTGAATGTTGAGTGGCGCCCTCGTGTTTGGACAGTCGCAGTGTGAACGACCTCTGCGAGTACGCAGGAGAGAGAGAGAGAGAGAGAGAGAGAGAGAGAGAGAGAGAGAGAGAGAGAGAGAGAGAGAGAGAGAGAGAGAGAGATCTTTATTGGTGTAGGTAAGCATGGTGCCGAGGATGGCGAGAGACACACGGGGGGCGCTTTGGTTGAACCTGCTTCGTGCAAGTGCGAGGAAGGGAGGAGGAATCCATCCGCGCAGTCCTCAGTAAGGGCAGCTTCCTACTTCCAGAATCCCTGGGCTTCGAGTGTAAGTGAATTTGCAAAGCTGTAGAGGCTAGCAAAAAGGTTACAATGTTGGTGGCAAAAGGGCAGGAAAGAAATGAAACATGAATCCAAACAAAACAGATCGGACTAGCACGGCGTAGAAGAGAAGAGAAGGTGCAAGGCTTTATTTTGTTTTGAAGTACGCAGTCGAGGTGAATGTACAGCGGCGTTACTACTAAGTTCGCTGTGCGGCACCACCCCGCTAACATCATCATCATCATCGTCGTCTGCGTACCGCCATCCCTCTGGCGTTTGGACGGGATGCGTTGTAGCCTCTCCTCGCGCCGTATTGTGGCGATGAGGAAGGATGTTAGCGAGACCTCCTCCTATTTGTCGGCCGACCGTGCCTTTACGAGCCCTGATTCGGCCGTCGTCGTGTTGTCTTGGCGTGCTGGTGTCTCTCCTCCGCAGTTCCTGCGTCGACTGCCTTTACTTGAGTCCTTCTGAGTCTTGTACCGCCGCGCTTTGGCTGATTCGGCCTTGTTCTCCGAAGCTTTATGGGTGTGTTCTCTTTTTGGCCTCGTTTCTTCCCTGGATTGATTTCGTTAACGAGAGCATTTAATACTTTTCTCGTTGCTCGGGAACTATAGTGCGTGCGCTTCACAAGCTGCGTGCGGCACAGTGGATGCTGCACTGTTATCAACAACCCCCTCATTAAACCGCCGAACTCACCGCGTTCTACGGTGGGCGACTTTAGAAAAGCGACAATAGAATGCCACAGTGAGAAGTTCGACGCACTCAGTGGGCGGATTGTTGAGAACAGTGTAGCATCAACTGTGCTGCACGAAGCTTGTGAAATTGGCTCGCTAGTACTGGCATAAATGTTGCGGCGCGCGCTTTATGAGCGGGCAGCGTCCTCTCCGCCGCTTCCGCTGGGTATTACGGCACCCGTGCGTGCGTGGCGTTACGTCGTCGCCCACCCCTCGTCCTTCGCGATCGCTACGTGTCGGGTTCTCTCCTTCGTCGTCGCTGTGCTGTTCTTTGTTTGTTTGCCTCGTCGTGTTCGCTTGCTCGTCCGTCTCTTTGTGGTCGCCGCTTCCTCGTGCCAGGGTGTGTGTCCCATTCATTCGTCTTTCGCGCACGTGGCGAAGACAAGGGGGGGATTCCCCCGTGCGCTTGACCCGGTTCGTTGGCACGCGCCTCTGTTCGGTCGACGGGCGTTCCGCCGCTTTCTTCGTCTCCCGTCTCTTTATAATCTTGTTGCGGCGTGTTTGTGCGTGCGTTGTGCTTAGACGGATCGGGGCGGCGGCTGTCTATTCCCATCCTCTCCACCCTCCCTCCAGTCTTCCGCACCGCTTGGAAACGAAACCGCCTCTTGGTTAGGCAGTGGTCGGTCGCCTTCCCGGTTTGTGAACTTGTGTAGACTTTTCTTTCCCTTTCTGGGCTGCCTTCCGCAGTTTACGTTTTCCCCCGTTTCTGTCTCGCTTTTCAGTGGAGTAGCTGAAGAGAGTTTGTGTAGGGGTGATTGATTGACTGATTTCATTTGAACAAACAGCGCAAGGACTCGGACGCTTCGTTTTCATATATATTACAGAATGCGATACAGTACGCCCAATTGCTAGTCAGCGCTTGTACTGCTTTTTTTCGTTCTCTCGTCCGCGTCCGTGGCTGTTTGTTCAAATGATGTATAGCCAACTAGCCCGAACCCCAGCCTTAATTTGATTGATTGACTGATTGCGAGATTTAACGCGCCGACGCTACACAGGCGATGAGGCGCGCCGTAGTAGAGGGCTCCGGATTAATTTTGACCATCTGGGTATCTTTAACGTCCGCCCAAATCTCGAACACACGGGCGCTTTCGCTTTTCGCCTCCGTCCGAAAAGAGGCCGCCGCGGCAGGGAATCGAACGCGTGTCCTTGGGCTCAGCAGCGCAACGCTTTAGCCACTGAGCCGCCGTGGCGGGTTTGTTGTGTAGCGGTGGACGCAAGAGAAAATGGTTTCGTCTGCACTCGGTTACTTGTTTAGTTAATTGGGCTCGTCGGTGTTGTGCGCTGAAGTTGGGGCCACGAGCGAGTTGCTACTTCCGCTTTCTCCCGCTCTTACCCATAGGCTGGACGCCGTGCAAAACAACGCGAGTTTGTCGAATCGAGCCAACTTGTTTAAAGCGTTATATACTAATTATACCTCTTGCCCTTCCCGGTGAGGCCAGCGCCCTCCTCCGCCGTGAGGCGAAATTTTCGCCGCGTTTTTACCGCGAGTGAACTCTGAACGATTTGTAGTGCGGCAAACTGGGCGAGCTGGTGTGCGTTCACGGTTAACAACAGCGCAAAGACGAAGATTTCAAAGAAAAAAACACAAGCATCAGCGTCGTGTTATTGTTTTCTCTTCTTATACCCGTGCCACACGGTACACGAAAAATGACACTAAGTGCTTAATGCCTAAACTTTTAATGCCATTAATTCGCTGCTACACGCAAAAATCTAATGCCATTTGCTCTAATGTCATTTTTGGTTTAAGGAGTTCCGCACAACTCATTCACCTTCGCGAACGCCTTACATCTGCCTACTCTCGAACGCGATGAGCACCAAATAAAGCCAATGAAACTCTCAGCACCAGAGGGTTGACGCGGAAACGTAGCTAAACTTTGAATTAAGATGACTTTTTCTACCATCTTGGTGGCGAAGTTTTGAAGATGAAGTTCACTAGAACAGCGACAAAAGGAAAAACATCTCGTTACTCTTTTTCGGATTTGGCTACCGCTGGCCGGCGACGGCAGCTGCTGAAGCCACTTTTATAAACGGCTCACACCATTTTTAAGCAAACACTATTTCTCATAACGTTTTCTTTCACAAAAAAATACAGTTTTAACCCTTGTAAGACGTTTTTCTCTACGCTAAAGACTTCTAAAATATGAGTGAATTCTCTTTTTATCACCATTATGCCTAACACATTTAATGCCTTTGCGTTTTCGCGTGTAGCACATCCCGCCCAATTAATGACATTCGTTATCTTAAGGCCTTAAACAATTGATATCATTTTTCTTGTACGTGGCACGGGTATTAGTCTTCCTTTGCAGGGGTGCAAGCATGAACGCGTTTCCATTTACAGCGCTCCCAAACTAGCACAATCAGCGAAATTCACACGCAAAGGCTCTCCACACCGCCGCGACCCCTCTGTGGGGGAATCCCCTTGTTATCTGTGTTATCGGTCTGTTGTGGTTTGGTTACCCCTCAAGGACCTGGCACGTCTCCTTCCCGTTTGTCTGGTGCGTTGTGAATTCTTCCGGCGTTTCCGGCCCCTCTCCTTGTCCGCTGTGCATTTATCGTGCACGTCTTATGTTTCGCTTCCGGGTTGCTTCGTTCCTGCGACCGCGAAGGAGCCACGAAGAGAAGGTACAACTTTGTTTAGTTTGAAAGAGGTAGCCAGCCTTTGGTAACTCAATGAGCCCCATATTCCAGCCACGGACGATGTCTTTTAAGCGAAAGACATGCAAAAAAAAAATATCTTTACTCATATTTCGCGCTACAGTGACGCCATATGGGCGGGAGTGACGTGACATGGGCCAGCACTAAAAGCTTTCAGGGGGCTAGCTCCACGTTAGCGTTCCAGTGATACGATCAAACGGAACGAGAGGCCCATTAAAAGGCAGTTTTAGCATATCGGTACCGTGTTTGCGTTACCGTTTACCGTGTGAGTGCACAGCGCGAGAGTTACCGCTGACGGTAACTTACCGGCACAGGCTTCACCGTCGCCAGCGGCTTCCGGTAACACGGTAAACAGTAACGCAAACACCGTAACGATATGCTAAAACTGCCTAAAATCGGCGGCCCCCAATCGCACAAACCAGATTCCGTGACGTCATAGTCGAGAAGTTGCCGGAAAGCGGCTGTGGAGTCGCCACTGCCTCGCCTGTTTTCGTTAACATGTTCGTAATTTGTTTGAAGTTCGCACTAAAATTGCTGTCACTGTTATTATGACAAAGCGATATTTTTAAGCGGACGAACTAAACCTGTATGCTGTACCCGCCGCGGTGGCTCAGTGGCTAAGGCGTTGCGCTGCTGAGCACGAGGTCGCGGGTTCGATTCCCGGCCGCGGCGGCCGCGTTTCTGATGGAGGCGAAAACCAAAAAACGCCCGTGTGTACTAGATTAACGAAATTAATCCGGATCCCCCCAATACGGCGCGTCTCATCGCCTGCGTTGCGTCGACGCGTTAAACCCTACAATCAGTCAATCAATCAAACTGTATGCTGTCTTCATGGCCCCTTTAACCGGCGGCCTCCCTTCGTGTGTGCTTGTCTCGTTTAGATCATAGGCGGTGCAGGTGTCTCAAGATATGCACACTCTCTCGTATTCTGGTGTGTTTCTTTTTCTTGAGTTAGTGTTCTTCCTTTCTTCTTTTTTTTTTGCACCGTTTACTTTTAATTTTGATTCAGAGTTTACATTACGATCTCTCTACCCCGTGAGTTATGCGGCGCCCGCTACCGCCGCTCTCGCATCGTCTCGAACGCTTTTTTTTTTTTTTGTTTTCTCCCGAGCGTAAATCTCGCGGCGCGCGCGTCGAAATAGGTGGGCGCAGTAATATAGACTCGCGGCCGGCTGAAAACAAACATTAATGGCGTGCAGATAGATGAATGGGTGTGTGTGTGGTGTGGGGGGGGGGGGGGGGGGGGGGGGGGGTTGCGGAGGGTGTTCGTGATCGGTGCACGGAGAAGAGAGAGAGAGAGCGAGGGCTGCTGCTTGTTACGCGGCGTGCGATGCTCCGTGGTTATTTGTGCCGGCCACTGAGAGGGGCTGGATGAAATATGATAATTGGCCGCGTGTACTCCTGCCTTTCGATGGCGCAGAAGAAGCGGATGGGGGGTGGGTTTACAAGAAAAAAAGAAAAGCGGCGCTGAGTAGGAGAAGGGGACGCGTGTTTGTACATCTCGTTTTCGCTTCGCGTCATTGGGCGCGGCAAGTGTTTTGGGCGTGCTCCAACAACAAAACGCCGTTTGTTGACGTTTGTCGGCCCTGTTGTGCGTGATGAGCCGGTTAAAAAAGAGAGCGCCGTCTATTTTCGATGTTCGCTCTCTTGCGTAATCATTTTCTTTTTGAGGGGGCGGTGTTTTTTTGTTTTTTTTCGATTTTCGCGCTCTTGTGTATTCGTTCTTGTTTGGTTGGTGCTGGGACGGACGAGAGTTTCATTTTTGTTGCCCTATCGCGAAGTGGGTGCGCTTCTCTTTTGTGAACCCCGGGCTCATTCTGTAGGTCAGTAGGTCATTCGTCTGTATCGCCAGGAAAGACGCGCCTATCTCGTCGCGAATCTTTCTTTATAAAGTGTTCGGGGCGCACCAAACAGTCACACACTCACCGCATTCAAAAAAAAAAAAAAGGGGGGGGGGGGGTTAAAGCAGATCAAAAGGCGAGCGTGTGTTTATGCCCTCGTCTGGAGTGAGTACCGCCGTGCGCGTCTGGCGTTGCTCGCTTTCGCCTTTCACTTTTGGCGCTTTTTTCATTCCCTTCCGGCCTGTTTACATTCCATCCGTAGTGAGGCTTTTTTGAAAACGCGCGGCTTTTGTTGTTCGCGTAATGTATAGAGAAGGGGCAAGGTTACTCTTGCTTTTTCCCTGTCGCTGCCCGCGAAGAGCTTCTTTCAAGCGGCGCCTTCTCTGACGCTTGCATCGACGTATGCGGCATTCCGGAATTTCTACGTCGGGGTGCCTGTACCTTAGTGTTTTCTATTTTTCCGCGCCTTTTCCTTCATCTCGCGATGGGCCACTTTGTTTATTTTTGTTTAAATGGACTTCGGTATTTCTGTACCGGCCTTTTGCTTCCCCTCTTTCTGCCTTTCTCAATTCCTCTTTTGTGGCTGGCCCTAGTTTCCCGTGTTGTTTCTGCATTCTGGAATGTTGCTGTTTTCTTGCCGGAGTGTTTCGGCTGTGAGTGGGCATCAAGGATGTATGCCAAAAGGTTTGAGGCGAATGCGCCAGTTTTCCTTTCCCTTCTCCGCTCCCCCTCTCTTTCTGTTATTCCCCGCCGCAGGCACACGTCGTTCACATCTCACTCATCCCTTCACTTTCCTACTGCACGCTTACTGCGAAAGCATCGCCATCCACATCCCTGACAGGCGGACGGCACACAAAACGGCTGACGGCTCAAAGAATAACAAAAAAAAAATCAACTCCTCCATCGAAACGACGATGGGGGAACGCGAAACCTTGCAAAATCAAGTCTAGCACGAAAGGAACCAACCCATTTCTTGTCGGGATGGTTTACTGCACTGCGATTGTGCTCTCTAGTGCTTCACTGATACGGGCATTCTATCACATTTCATAGCATTCAACAACGTCGTCGGGGGAGCGTGGGGGGGGGGGGGGCATTTCCCCCCCCCCCCCCCCCTGTTTTGCACGTCCTTGCACACCTCTCCAAATCCAAACTGCTTCTGCCGTGCCGGAATGGCTCAATAGGATAGACGTCAGCTTCGTAATCACGCGAAGAACCCGGGTTCGGTTCTGACCACTGGAAGCGTTTTAATTTTTTTTCTCACTTCACCCACGACCGTCATCATCGTCTGAGAAAGTTGGCTTTCCTGCAGGGCGTACTGGGTAAACTCTATACGACGTCAGTGGCATGCCGAAAGCTTCGCTTAAAAAAAAAAAAAACGGGGAAATTCAACCCAGAAAAAAAAAAGTTGGGTTAATTTAGGCCTGCGTGGGACCCGAACCAGGACCTCCGTAATGCGAGAATGTAGTAAAATGTGCAGTTGGGCTAGTTGGTGCATTTCGGCGTACGGAAAGGGTGCTAATGTAGGACACACCGAGGAAGGGAGACGAACAAATGCGCGCCTGATTATTTATTTGAAAAGACAGGACAGCGCCCTAAATAGGCACCTCCGTTCAAGTAAAAACGGAATGCGTTGCTAAATAGTGATGACCGCTGTTCACTGATGCGCCCTTGCTTCGGACAGCCCACGCGCCTTTGTTTCAGGGTTTTTGTCAATAAGAAAAGCAATAGGTGTTGGGGCCTCGCGGTTCTACCAGCTCAGCTAAAGGCCGAGGGATCTATCTCTCTCTCTCTCTTTTCTTTCTTCTTCTTTTTCTTTTCTTCTTTTTTTTTTTTTTTTTTTTTGCGGTTCACCGCGGAATGTGACGGCGAGTTTGGCGTGCTGAGGGCACGATTTGTTGACAACTATGTAGCATTCACTTCTGCAACGAAGCTTGTGAGATTTAAGGCGCATTCGTTTCCTTCAGATGAATAGCTGCGAATAAATAGCGCGTTTGTTTGTCTCTCTTTCTCTCTGTGTACGATTTTAGCGCCGTTTCCACAAGCTGAATGCGAGACCTGCACCGCCCCACGACCGCCTTACAACCCGGCGTATCTGATTTACTTTAAAGTGGGCCCACTGCCCGCATTGTTGTGGCCTTCGACTGAGACACGTGTCGAAGCTTACGTGAGTAATTTGTGCGGGCCCGAATGGCAGGTGGGGGCACTCCGGGGAATAAAGAACGTTCCCACTAGACGTCCCCTTCGCTTGGCAATGCGAATGCCGAGTCACAGTGGCCGAGAAAAGGGAAACACGAAAGACTCAGGATGGTGATGATAATGAGGGGGCATGCGCGCGTTTCCGCAGTTGAACGTTCCTGCTTTCGCAATAATGACATTTTAGGAGTGCTGTGGTGTCTTCGTTTCTTTTCGCATCGCATTGGCTCTCTCTTCCTCCCCCTCTGTTCTCCCCACTTCCTCTATCCGGCTTCCTCTCATCACGCTCCCCATAACTAGTAGTAGTAGAAAACTTTATTATAAAGTCAGGCTATCTAGCTCTCAGAGGGTGGTGCCCTTAGTCCAGGGCCCCATTTGCTGCTGCGATCCGTCTTGACCGGTCGATCAGTCCGCGCTGGTCGTCCAAGGCTGAGCTGGAAAGAACGGCTTCCCATCCGGAGGGTGAGGGGCTGGGTATAGGCAATTGGGTCGGGGGTTTGGGGCATTCCCATGTGGAATGGTACAGGTTCGGGTGTCCTCCACAGGATGGGCATCTGTCTGGGTACATGGTAGGGTAGAATTTGTGCCGGAGCGAGAGGCTAGGAAACGTGTTAGTTTGTAGCTGGCGCCATGCAGCGGCTTCCTCACGGGTGAGTTGCGCGTGTGGCGGAGGAAGTGTCCTACGGGAGAGTCTGTAGTGTTGTAGTATATGTGTGTATGTGAGGGGGATACTTTCTGTCTTGTCTCCGGGCGCCAGTGAAGACCAACCCATAACTAAGCATCATTCACCCACTGGTGAGCAAGCTCACCAGTATCACTGTTGGGTGAATTGAGGGGCAAAGTTATTTTTTTTTTCTGTTTAGGTTAGCCACTGAAGTCTGCCGTTTTCTTTTTAAATGTTTTAAAGAGGCACATTTGTCTAACTATATCGCTGAGCCCTTCAGAGCAGAGCACACGTCAACAGGCAGGTATGGTTTTCAAAGAAACGCGGAATGCACAGCGTCTCTATAGTGAAGGCCAGCACCGGGGTTCGCTCTGGAGGTCATCTTCATCAGTGGCGGTTGTTTCATCACTGCGTCTCAACTAGTTTCTTGAAAGTATATCCGTCCCGCCACGGTGGCTCAGTGGGTAAGGCGTTGCGCTGCTGAGAACGAGGACGCGGCTTTGATTCCCGGCCGCGGCGGCCGCTTTTCTGATGGAGGAGAAACGCTAAAACGCCCGTGTGTACGAGGTTTCGGCGCATGCTAAAGATCCCCAGGTGTTCAAAATTAATCCGGAGCCCTCCGCTACGGCGCGCCTCATCGCCTGCGTTGCGTCGGCTCGCTAAAGCGTACAATCAATCAGTCGAAAGTACATCCGTCCCGTCCACCTGTGTCGTCTCCTTAGTGAGTCGCGTAACGTCTCCGCCCAGTCTTCCGTCTGAATTCGGTTTTCTTGGCGCGAAAGGAAATTCTCTTTCGGTTCTGTCACGTTTACAGACGTGTTGGAGTTTTCCTGTATACCTTCCCTCACAGCCAGGCAAGCTAGTCCTCGTTTGTTACAGGTGTGCGCAGGATGTTCGAGTGCCCGCTTGTGAAAGGGTCCTCACAGGGTCCCCTATGTCCGCGCGTGCGCCTTCCTTGTGCCTCCCCGAGGGGAGATAATGTCGGAATTTCTTGGCTGCGCCCGTGGCGTCCGCCCTGGCCGCTTATCTCTGGTGTTTACTTTCGCATCTCGTCAACCACGCGGCGTGACGGGTCCGTTCGCGGCAGTGCTTCTCAGGTGCACTCGACGTTTGCACAGCGTGCGTCTGTGTCGTGGGCCGAACGGAGAAGCGAGAGACAGAAGTGTGCTTTCGAGGACGAGGGCTTTTCGATGCACCTGTCAAGCCCGCAGCCGCACGAACAAGAAACCAATGGCTGTTCTGACGATTGCACCAAGAGCGCCTGCACCTCTTGGCGTTTTTGGTGGTGTCTGGTGCCGTCTGACTAGAGGGGCAGCGGCGTTCAAGGCGTAATCGTTTGTGGAGCGCATCGTACAACTTGCATTAAGAGCGAACCACATGCACGCGTGAAACCGACGTACTTGCGCAATGACGAGAACCGTCCTAAGCGCGTAAGGAACTGGCGTACTCCGTCCGGCGTACGCCAAATGCATTGCTACGCGCTTGTTACGCCCAAGTCAAGAGCCCGCCAGACATCGACGCAAACTTTCGGGCGCACGGTGTTGACGTAGACCTCTGGCGGTAATGTTATCTGGCGTTCAGGTCGCACAACAAGACAGCAAATTGATAAATAAGCTAACTTTACTGTTAATGATGTGATAAAACGAAGTAATTTGTAAAATACAGAGAGCGAACAACCCGAAAAAAACGCGCGAAGCAACGAGCAACTGTGGGAGCAAGGCAGTTTACGCCAAATGTAGCGGATGGTTTTGTGCCTACCAAGTGTGCATACTAATCCTTAACGTTTTTTATCTCCCAAGAACTGTTTTAGTTGTTTCTGCGTTAAATATACGTACTTGAGAGAATATGCATTATTTTTTTTATTTGAGTTAAAATGTAGTTGAACTGGTCGCCACAAAGCTGAGTCCGGGGTAGTCGAGCCACACTGCGCGGCGCATTGGAAGATGCTGCGTTTACGCGCGCGTTGCGGCACCTATGTGGCGTACATCGTTGCGCGAGTACGTCGATTTTACGCGTGCATGTGGTTGGGCCTTACCATAACCTTAGCGTGTGTGTCCGGGAATCGGCATTGTGTGTAGCGTGCAAGGAGCGAGTTAGATGTGCGGGGAAAAGATTTGTTGGTTAAAGACTACTCTGATATTACAAAAGGAGGTATGGTTAGTGGGAAATTATGATAAATGTTTCCCGAACAGGGCGCATGCGTCTGGAAGGGCGGAATTTTCATATTCGGGGCGGTTTTACTTACTAAAACAAGTGGCCACGGATTAAAATACAGTCTCTCTCAATTCACAATGCATGCCGAGTTGGGAATTGGACGAAAGCCAATCTTGATCGTGGAAGGTCGATTACAAGCCCTGCATTCGTTCGCACTCCAGATAAACGGCGGAGGCACAGTCCAAGCCTTGCTCGTGAAAATCACTGAACGTTTGACTCCTGGGTATTAAAGTTCCTCTGATTGTTCTTACGTTTGACTCCTGGGTATTAAAGCTCCTCTGATTGATCTTTGGCCCCTCAGCTCGCTGGGGTGTCCTTATTAAGGACAGAACAATGGTGTCGCAGTATATACTTTTTTGAGCCTATTCGTCTTGTGAGCAGGCGTTTTGCAATTCGGCGATTTCACTCGCCGCTGTGCTCAGTGGCTAAGGCGTCGCGCTGATGAGTACGAGGACGCGGGGAGGCGAAAAGCAAAAACTCCCGTCTGTACGAGATTTCGGCGCACGTTAAAGATCCCCGGGTGGTCAAAATTAATCCTTAGCCCTCCACTACGGTGAGCCTCATTGCCTGTGTAGCGTCGGTGCGTTAAACCCTGATGTCAATCATTAGGCGGTTTAATTGGCACACTCGACAGGATGATCGAACTGCGCATGAGCAAAGGGCTCGCCGTTCGTTGCACTTTTGTTGTACCTTTGTTCTGACATGCAAGCGCGCGTGGCCGCCACGTGCGTTTATCGAAAGGAGTGCAAGGGTTGGAAAAAAGAGCGACGACGGGGAAGGGGGGGGGGGGGGGGTGCCGTTGACCTATTGTCGTCGCCGTCACGCTGGCTTGCCGGGGGTCTCCTATTGTGTCGCGTCGCCGGCTGATGACGAATGCGACTTCCGCGTCACTGGCCGGAGGAGAGGCCCCGACGAAAAGCGTGACGGCGAACAACAAAGAGAGGGCAGCCCGAAAGCTGAGCCGCCAGCGATACCGAAAGGAAGAGAGGGGGCGTCGACACTGCGCGGCGCCCAACCTTGAGTGCGACCTTGGCCGATTGACTGGCGCGGGTTAAAAGAGTAGTGCCCGGATGGTGCGACGACGCGCGTTTCGCCTGCTCACCCGTCCACGCGCTTTCACTCGGTTACCGACTGGCTGGCCATTTCGTTTTGAGCGGATAATGGCCCTTTACTGCTGACCTCGTCACCGGCCCCCCGTGGTGGGGGCGATGCCCCCGAGTCGCTTATGGTCCTAGGAACTTGGTGGATAGCATCCAGTCTGGAGTTTCGGTGTACTCCAGGGTGCACTGTTGAGTTCTACTACACTCGGTGACAACTTAAGAACGGCACCGGAAGTTGGCGCTGTGCCTTATCACCGTAGCCGGATGTTTCTCCGCGCGGCGCAAGTAGGGCGTTACTGGGAATATTTTGAACATGGCGTGAGCCGTTCCCGTGATTTTTTGGACTTAATACGCTTATAAACGACTCCAGTGACGACAAACAAACTGCGTGAGACAAGGCAGACGATATCACGCATTCATAGCAAACCCCTTTCAAAACGCGCGCGCACTGACGTCATGGCTCCGGCGCTTTGGCGGAGTGATACACTACATGAGGTGGTGCCGTTCTTGAGTTGAAATGAACACACTGGAAAATCATTACCACGATCAATTTATTATTTCACGTACGTAAGACGGATGTCTAGATTAGCTTGGAGTCACGTAATCTCTCCATCTGCGGGAGGCAAATACAGCTAGATAGGATTAGGCTTTATCGTTAGAAAAGTGTTACTCTCACAACAGGCAAGTCAGGGAAAGGTCGCGTGTGGTCAATTCATGAATCATGCGAGTACTTAAATAACCTTGAATCTGGAAAGCTTGTTTTCAGTGCCTTCAAAGTTCTGGAATTTTTTCCTTACCCTTGAAAATGACCTTGTTGTTCCCGAGTTTTTTTTTTTTTTTTCTTAATAGTCGTAAACGCAACTTGAGGCTACGTAAAAGCTGAACGAGTGTTTGCTTCCTAATTAACGCTTAAGTGGGGCCAGTTGGTTCAGCCTGTACAGGAAAACAACACACACAAAAAGACCAGGACTAACGGTGGAGGATACAGGGACGAACACTGACAATCAGCCGAGCATAATTTTTGCTGCAGGCAAATAAATATGCGGTTTTCACAAACAAAACCGAACAAAAAAAGAACACAGGAACACGAACATAACTCAAGAAACGAACGCAGTCACACCGTGTGCTTTACACGCATGTTGTGCCCTTCTTCACCCCTTCAGGTGAATTGTCTCCTGCTCTGTTAAAGGCCACCGGTGGCATACTAGCGCACTTATCGTCCCTCACGGCAATCTCCAATGCTTCGCAGATTTCCCGCGCGCTGGCAAACTTGTATCTCTTCATGATTGCGCAGTTTTCCAGGCGACGCGAGCACCCCCGTGATGCGCCATGAACCGCTCGGTTGCTTCGCGTGCGGGTCTGAGTGCGTTCGCGTGGTCTCGCTTTTGGTTTTAAGTGCAGAGCACTTGAGGTGCTCGCCTTGTCGTCCTAGCACCAAGGCGGCGTCCCGGGGTAACGCTGCTGTTCGCGGCGTACCCCAGAGGCTTCGAAAGCCAAGCGGTTTACATAGTCGTAAGCGTTCGAAACTCGTGAAACGGTGACGCTTCTCATAAATCTTCCCGTTGTTTGGCGCAAAGAAAACTATAGGTACAGTTGAGGAAAAATATACGTAATTAACCGGCAGCGCCCGCGTTCCTTTTAGTTAAGGACGCCCGTTGGGTTGGTCTTTACGATAGTAAACGCAAAATGTGGCAGTGCAACGCCGGCACGTGCGGGGAGAAAAGCACAAACAGAACTGAACTCTCGCTGGCGCAGTTTCAGACAGGGGGCGCGCGAGCACTGCGAAGGCGGGAAAGCAGTGAGCGGATAACGGCGGTACAGCCCATTATGGCGAATCACTGTTCTGCACCTCCGACAGCTTTCACATTGAGTGGAACGGCTTTAATTTTTTAGTTGATCTCCTGTAGCGAATGAAAGTTTGGATTTTGTAACACGGAAGGTGCTTATTCGTTCAACTCTAACAATCGCCAGAAATCGCTAAACAAGGGAATGTCGGTGGGGCCATCATTTTTACGCAGGAGCTTGTCTGAAGACGATTTCCGATATTGAAACGTGGGCCCCGGAAATGTTCTAATTTTTCGACGACTTTTCATTATTTCAAGCCTCTCTCGGTACACCTCACCATCGGCCTTTCTAGATTAACAACAATGTGGTCCTTTAAAATTCATACATAGAGCCTTAAAAGTCCATGAAAACCCTTGAATTCGTCATATAAACCAGCACGAACCTGGTACTGTGAATGTGTTGTACGAGTCCGCTCCACAAACAGCTCTGAAAATACTACACGTAGGACTCCGCCTTGCATCGGATCGTTTCTACTAGAGTCCATTCAGAATTAGTTTCTCGAGTGTGTTCAATGGGGTTTAGAGCTTCAGCGCCCCAGAACGATCAAAACGCCAAGAGTTCAGCCCCCCCCCCATCCAGCTCCCTCCCCCCCCCCCCCCCAAAAAAAAAATCGGCGCCACGTGTTCAGGCAGCACGTGATAGCAGACTGGTAACTATAATTATGTCGAGTGAAATTTAATGTCAAGGGGGAGGTGGCGAAACATAGCGACTTCCCTCAAGTTAAGGCGTGGCGCTACCCTCGTATAGTTATCCCGTTCCCGGGCGGTGGTCGCTGATCTATCTTCTCTTCCCCATTACCCCTTCCTTTTCCTGCCCCAACCACCTTTGTACCACTACCTCAACCCATATTTCTACTCCCTCCCCTTCCTTTTCTCTCCCTGCGATACATATGTGGTGCAGGCTGGGAACCTCTTTCCCTCTCAGTCACCTCAGCTCACCTCACCTCGTTCGTACAAAACATTTTCATATTTTCTACGCTCAGGGGATAAAAAAAATGCCTTAGGATTGCAGCGCTTGTCAGTTTGATATTTTAGCGACTCTTGACGTTGTTGAAGAATGCAGTCTCATTACAATTTGAGAAATTTGTAAGGAGGCAGTGCAGTTCGTACCTTGTGGTACTACGTTAAAACTTCCAATTGCTGTTTCAGTGTTGTGTATTCCAAGCCGTAACAAAAATGACTTGCACGCCCTCCCCCCCCCTCCCCCCACGAGTTGCTACAGATTTGTTTTAACCTCCTAAGATGACGTTTTAAAATGTTAACTGCTCCCAAATTCGCCTCAACTGTCTTACCCCTGCTTTTACGTACAACAAGCTTGCTTCTAAAAAAAGAAGAAGAAAAAAGAAACGTCATTTAACGCAGAAATCGTCCCATCCTGTTTGCTCTAGAACTCTTGGGCACGTGTCACAAATCTGCTCTATCGTAACAATCAGTGGCGTGTCTAAGAAGGTACAGTTATACCGCCCTTCCTTTCTCTGCGAGGGAGGCTTTCATAAAATCGCTATAGCCTACCTTGTTGCGCTTTCGGATTTGTTACCAGACGCTTGCGACGTCCATTTTCGAGAAATGCGCCGAAAGAACACGGTTTCCAGTCGTGAAACACGAGATCCCATCTGTATTGAGGGTTGTCACTGCGGGTCCCGAGCCGTGGAGCTTCTTCAACGCGTCTTTAAGCACACCCGCACCATCTGCCTTATGACCATCTCTACTTTTTCGATTAAGGGCCCTCTATGCACCCTTAAGCACCTTTGGTAATTAATACCATACCATATTTATTTTAGCCACTAACACGACACATGACCGCCGAACATAGTTTTGGCGTTCCTCGCCTGACAGTGCCCGTGCGTCAAACACAAACACACACGTACATTACTACTGTTACTACTACTACTGCTACAGTCCATGCCAGCGATCTTGAGCGCATTTTTTACGATCGAATGAATCTCTGTTCGTTTTTGTGCCGAACTCTACGGTTCTACTTTTGCTACTCCCAATTTTCGCCGCCCGCTCTATCCCATCTGCCTTCTATATTTAGCGAGCTGCCAGCTTTCTGGTCTGCACTGCATTTTATACTGCCGTGTGTTTGCTTCGTTCTTTTTCGTTTCTGCTTTAGTTGTCGACCTTCGTCTGCCCCTGTCTCTATTTACCTCCTCCGTGTGGCCGCTTTCGCTTTTAAAAACCGGGCCTGTTGTCATATTTGTTGGAGTCCTCTTTTTTTTTTTTTTTTATAAAGTCGTGCGTTTCCCACTCTCTTCAGAGCCGAGCGAAGATTTGGGGAAGGGGAGGGGGGGGGGGGGGGGGTTGACCTTACTCTACGCTATCTTCACGTGCCCGGGTGCTTTTCTCTTTTTCCTTCGTCGTGCGATTATCTGGGCATCTAAGGGGACCTCCTTGTTTCGTTTTGTCGTCTCTGCGAAAGAAAAGACCCAGGCCGGTAGAAGGACGTCTACTACGCGATGTCGTTTTTCTTTTTTCTTTTTCTTTTTTTCCCGTCTTCATCGTTGTTTCGAGCCGCTGTGCATAGAAAGTGAAGTGGCGGGCTATGTTTGTCCGCAGTCTCGAGGTCTCGTTTTTCTTTCCTTTTTCCCCGCTTTTATTTCACCCGCATCTCAATTGTGTGTTTTGCGCATCCTGCCAACACCCCCTTTTTATTATTGATGCCTCTGGGCACCTTGCTTTTTTAATCTTTGCTGGTTTCGCCGGGGAGAAATAAAGGGGGGAGGAAGGAAGGGGGGGGGGGAGGTTGCGAAATGTGTGGCCGTCCGTGGCAAAGGTGGGAAGAAAGTGAGAAGGGAGGGTGGGGTTGGTTTCGAAAGGGAGTCCGTTATGCGCGCCAGTCTGTCTGTGCGTAGCGACGACGTTTTCGGTTTTTTTTTTCCCCTCCTGTTCTGTTCGTCTCGCGCCGACTTGCAGCTTCCGTACTACTGCTGCCGCTGCGCGGGCCGCGTTTGTTGTTATTTCGTTCTCCTTCTGCCGCGTTCGTTCCCTCCTCAAGGTCGTCCGTTCGCCTTTCAGCCTTGCCTCTTTATCTGCTCTTTAGCGCTTCGCTTGGCTTTATTATTATGTTGCCTCTCCGTCCTTCGTAGGAGGAGGATGATTATTCTCCTTTTTTTCTTCTTCCTGTTTCGTTTGGCGGCGCGCGCAATCGCAGCACTCGTGGCCTTTTTCTAGTTCCCCCCCAGCTCTCTTTCAGTTCATTCATTCATCGCGCTTTATTGTTGCCTCTTTCGTCGCCCCCTCTCACCTCCCGCCGCTGGCGAAGCTCTTCCGCGTTTTTGTGATGAGTGGCCGCATTCCCTTTTTATTTGTGCCGCCTCTTCCTCCGTTGCTGTTTTTCTTTTTGGCCGGCTTTTGTTCATCGTCGTCTCTTTCTACCCGTCATTAGTCACCCGTCGTGGGTGCGCTTTCTGCGTGTTTGTTTTTCGTTTTCGGAAGCGCTGTATAGCACCTTTCGCTATCGCCGTCGAGGATTGCGCAATGCTGTGTTGCCGTCGCGCCTTCTTGCCCTCTTCCTTCCCCTACTTTGTGCGCGTCCTTACGTCGCCGCTTCCTAGTGTGTGGCCTTGGGCTTCGCGAGCGTGAGGTCATTGATAGCTCGCCGTTTCGAAATTTAAACTGGATGCTTTGTAATAAATGACTCGTGTAATCTGACGCGGTGACGTCGAGAAATATACAGCGTACTGTTGTTAACAGCTTGGGTGTCGTCAGTCGCAAACAAGAAAAAGAATCGGGAGACGTTTCATTCTGTGGATGTGCGTGGTGAGGAAAGCTTACATTAATAAACCAGTGAAAAAAAAAAGCGTTCTTTCACTGTTGTTTATTAAGCAATTATGAATCAGCAGGCCCGGGCTTACACGTTTACAAGCTTAGGTGACACTATTAAAACAAAAAATTATAGGTACGAACTCGGGCGATGATACTTTTTTTAATTAAATCGATTTAAACCTGAGTGGTGGAATGGATGCGACAGCGCTACCGCCAGTACCTCAAGGAGATCTGGCCTTGCAAGGATGTGCAGCATTGTGGGATACGATTTTGCACAGTTGTGATGGCTCATGTCGAATGAAAGTCGTACCCCATTGCCTGATTGACTTTTTTGTTTCCCATTTTACTGGCCTGCTTTGCGGTGATGAATCTGACGTTGGTCTTTTGTCTGGAAAAGCATGTTGGCATCAAAGCAAGCCGGCTTACACAGAACTGCTATAAATGAAGGAAGCGCTGCTTTTATCCGCACTGCCTGGAGGCAAGCGCCATCGTTTCTGGCAGCCCTGATGGCGGTGCTGGAGTGTGTGTTCCATTCGCTGTGTTGCTAAAGTCGCACCAGTTCAAAATGTTACAAATTTTTCTTTGTTCCCACTCGAAATTGGCTTCTGAAATTGGTTCGAAATTCCGAACGAAATTGGCGTTTAGAGCACAAACATTCGCCACAACTTTGCCGACATGCACAGAGATCAGCCCAGTGTGACACCGTGGTCTTTGGTGCGAGATTCTCGAGGAATTTCCTCTATTTGAGTTGGCTAGAATAGAAGGAACTTTGACGTGTCAACCTTGTATAAACGGAGTCAAAAAATGGGTAAGACGTTTGCTGAAAATGAAGTGGCACTGAATATGAAGCAAGGCACGGTTTACAATATTAAATGCCACTAACAGCTGTTTATTCCCGGTTAGTAGCTCTTTGTATTCCATTTCTTGTTTTGTAAACCCCGTCTGGCTTTGTATTCATTATTCCAACACATGCACATGTGTCAATTGAAGCACTGCTCGCGAAGGGGCTTGCTTTCACTGTTGGATTTGTCGTCGGAGGCGAATGAACTTTGAGAGCGCAAAGTGGCACAACAGGCCCACCAGGGTGGCCCTTGCTGCATTGTGGTCCCTTCACTTCTACCCACCACGGTAGCTCACTGTCACTGGCCATGGCCTTTGGCTGCTGATCCCAAAGACATAAGTTTGTTCCTGGCTGCTGCGACCATTTTCCTGATAGAGGAAACAAGCAAAAATGCCCGCGTGCTGAGATTTTGGCACCTGTTTTTTAATGATCGCCAGGCGGTCGAACTTTATTCAAAGCTTTCCACTATGGTGTGCCCCATAGCCCAAGTGCTGCTTCAGCCCTTAAAACCCCATCTAAATTTTAAATGAAATCGGAAAGAGTTAAGTGGGGACCCTGTGGGGTGCCGAGCGGCCCTTGCTGTGCTGTGGGTGTTTCATGCCTCTGGTGCCCGCTGTGTCATGTAGGCTGTTGTGCGAGCGTGAGTTTGATGTCGGCTCCCCCTTTTTCTGTCTGTTGCAGGTTGGGGGCAGCATGCACGATCCCGGTGGTGGGGGTGGCGGTGGTGGGGGCGGCGGCGGTGGTAGTGGTGCAGCGTCTGCGGTGAGTGGTGTCGGTGCCGGCAGTGGCGGAGGGAGTGTGGCGGCGGCGGCGAGTGTCGGTGGTAGTGGTCCGGCTGCCAAGCGGCCCTACCTGGGTCCCGGCGGCCAGTACCCCCAGTACCCTCAACAGCAACAGCAGCAGCAACAACAGCAGCAACAGCAGCAGCAGCGGCAACCCTACCCCGGACAGCCCAGGCCGCCCAGCCAGGGGTACCCGCAGCAGCAGGTGGGTGTTTGTTCGTGTGCACAAAATGGAAGAGCACTTGGTTGCTGCACAACAGACTCTTCTGCAGGTGTAGACATGCAATTTGGTACGCTCAGGCAGCTCTTTTAGAAGTGCGCTATTCCAGTGATGTACGAAAGGTAGCTGGTGTACAGCCATGGACAGATCAAATGCAAATGTGGAAATATGAACCTGAACCCACAAATAGCACCATCTCTTTCCATCGACGAAGTGATGAAGTTTGGAAATGTGACTTTCCAAATATATCACAAACGCGTCATTATGTGATCTTCACTAACCATTTTATTTTTGTTTTGTGTTCTGGATTATATTTTCGTGTTCACTTTTCATGTCTATGACTGTACATGTAGAAACAGGGATGTGGAAAAAAAGAAATCGTGTATACAGTTAAACCTGGATTTAACGAAGGTGTGAAAAGGGCTTCAAATTCGCGAAAAGGCGTCCTTTCAGCATAAGTTTGGTCCTTGAAATGTGTCAAAGCACTAAAAAGTGTCAAAAGACAAAAGTGATACTGAAGTTATGTTTGTGAATACAAGGGGTAAGTGACCTTGCTTCTTCGGAGCGCTGTGTAGTGACTAATCTCGTGGGAAAGCAGCTCGCGGAAATCACGCCGTTTATCACGGCGAAATAAATCTTTCATCTTGCTGTTTAGTTTTGTTTCTGCTCATTCACGCGAGCCTTAACTCGAAGCCTGCTTGTAACGAAAAATTGCGAATTTTTGTCGATTTAGTTGTATCCGGGTCGAACTGTATGCCGAATTTGATTGTGCTACAGGGCATTATTTTGAGAGCCTT
This sequence comes from Haemaphysalis longicornis, assembly GCF_048455015.1. Taxonomy (NCBI): domain Eukaryota; kingdom Metazoa; phylum Arthropoda; class Arachnida; order Ixodida; family Ixodidae; genus Haemaphysalis; species Haemaphysalis longicornis. The sequence continues at coordinate 45,626,754 of NW_027526460.1, forward strand.
ATGGCGCCATCATCTTTGTGGCTACAAACTCGCCATTGGCAACAATGGCTGAATGTCACTCATTAGAAAGTTGATGAGTAAATTTTTCTTTTATGCGTAAGTAATGAGCAAGTATTATCTCGCACTGACTGTTGTCTGCCAGAGCGAACACTTTGTCTTTGAGGTTTTCGTCTCAAAGTGTTGAGTGTTCATTTTTTGAGTGTTCATTCAAATTTTTGAGTGTTCATTGAAACACCCTATATATTGTGTTTACATGTGTGTGCGAGTGACGGATTTCGCTCCTCGCCTAAGGAACAGTGATGACGGGGGTGTCTTTTAGTACAAACTTGTGCACACACATGCATACACGTGTATGGACAGAGGCTGGGCTTTGCTTGAAACTAGATGTAGGCCAGTTGGGGCCTTCAGTGCTTGCTTGAAATAAAATTTCGTACTCTCTCTCTTACTGCTCTCCTTTTGAGAGAGAGAGAGAGAGATTGTCCCCTTCGCCGTTGGATCTGCTCACACAGCGCATGAGAATTAGTGCACGTTTCTGCTCCAGCTTGGGCGTTGACCTATGTGGAGGGGTGCACCAGTACAAGTGCATTTGTAGTCCCACTCTGGTGTGGTGAAATAGGTGACTGGTAAAAAGCGCCAAGGTTCATGGGCACGTCGTCTGTTCCCGCAACTTCCGGTTCGAGGTCTCTCCTGACCTCCAGTACTTGGCGGCTTTTACGCGCGTGTGTGTGCGTTATTTGTTACAGAGTGCTTGCCTTTCAGAGGATCCCCAAGTAGGATTAATGGTTGTTATTCATTGAATGCGTGATGCACGAGTGTTTTTTTTTTTTTTTTTTTCCCTTCCCCGGTGGAAACAGATAAACAACACGCGAACATGCACATGAAAGCCGCTAGCGTACGGGAGGCCAGGAGAGCTCTCGAACCAGAAGTGACGGAAGCAGACGACGTACCCATGAGCTTCTGCACTTCTTACCGGTCACCTATGGTGTGGTTGTCTTTTCAAGCCCGAATGACTGAAGGCCCACTAGACACGTGTCGTATTGGGTTGAATTGACTGTTCTCCCCTCTGTGCACTTTGTCCTCTTTCCACAGCAGTGGCCCCCCTGTGGCTGCACTGACCAGGTCATCCGGGCATGCATTTAAGAGCGCCAGTAATGGTCCTACCTTCTTCCTTGCTCTTGTGCAGATGTCGCCGTACTCTACGGGTCCCCAGCCTCCCCCGGGTGGCCAGGTGGGCGGCCCACCACCTTCCCCCGCCCCGTCTCCGCAGCAGCAGGAGAGGCCCACCCCGCCGCCCCCGCAGCAGATGCAAGGCTCGGCGTCCCCGTCCCGCTGTGGTGACGGTCCCCCCTCGCGGCAGGGCACGCCCAACTCCCACCCGCCGGCCTACGGGGGCTACCCGCCATCCTCTTCAGCGGGGCCGCCCACCTCCTCCTCTTCCTCTTCATCGCTGTCTTCTTCCGCCCCGTCGGTGGTCGCCACGTCTTCATCATCGTCTTCTTCCTCCATGTCTTCATCAAGTGCGCAGGGACTTTCAATGGCGCAGCAGCAGCAACAACAGCAGCAACAACAGCAGCAGCAACAACAGCAACAGCAGCAGCAGCAGCAGCAGTCGGTGAGCACCTTACTCTTTTCAAGCCCCGTTGGCCCTCAAACAGGCCATATGGCAGTTCGTATCTTGATGCGTGCAGGAACAAACGTGGAACAGCACCTTGGCTTGCGCTCCCGCTGCAATTTATGGAAGAAAAAAAAAACAACTTAAGTAAGGCCACGTTGCTGTCTACCCTTCTGGTTTTTTAGGCCAGAGGAGACTGCAGGAGGGGAAATTAACACCTCTGGAGTCACAGCTTTGTTGGCAATTTTACAACACTCTGCTCTGTCCTGAAATTTTAGGGGCCAGCTGCACTCAATTTTCATCTGGACCAAATTTATTTTGAATGTGCAGTATGTACCTCCAAATCAGCTGGGACACGAGTGGTAGCCCCGTGAAATGCCTCGTTAATCCGTTAGAAGCGTTTAAAACAGCTCCGTAGCAGACGACGGTGCACCTGCCGGTGGGATGCGTAAACAGCCATGATGCACCTCAGACACTCTGGCCGGCCGGAGCTTCGTCCTCTGGCCAGCCGTGCAGCTGGAGAACCGGTTGAGCCCTGCAGTGAATGCTTCAACCATTTGCGGCCCCATGCACGTGTAGAGCTTGCACGCAGGCTTGCTCCCAAGCTGACGTCCATCCGGCCGCTCGCTGGCCGGCTGCAACATCACTTCAATGGCCGCACTTTCCTCAATTTTGGTTGCAAAATCACAGATTCTTGCTGATCACTTAAGTAATCCACGTGCATACTTCAGCTGTTGTATTTTGCGTCTTGCTCTCATTACGGAAATAGTGTTTTCAAGAGGTCGAAATTTTGAGAACAGAGTCCCTCTGCAGATTCAGGTCTACACCCAGTTACTACTCTTCTTCGCCCCACCGTAAAGTGATAGTATTGTAGCATTTTCCGGCCCCTTCAATGGCTATTGGACACCGTATGTCTGCACTGAATATATTTAGAGTTGGATCTTCATTCCGTTCAGTGAATTAGCCAATGGACAACTTTTTATCTTTCACAAATGATCCATGGGCATGCATGGTTGTCGCTCAAAGCAGTAGGAAAAAGAAGCAGAGGTGTCCTTCAGGAAAGCATCTCAACTATACAATATCAGTCAGTAATTCTTTTGTCCCAAGTCAACATGAAAGAATCGCACTCACATGCCTCTTCGTAAATGTACTTTTTTAAAAACGCCCCGATATGCTAGGTCACCATTGCTAGTAAACAGTGCAAGCAACTCTCTTGCAGGGGTGGGAGTTTAAAAAAGCGAAGTATTCTCGTGATCCTACCAGTTTCAGCGTCAGCTCAAGGTTGAGTCGGCATCGTATCTTTCTTCTTTGGCGGTGGTGCTAGTGAATTCAGCCCCTCATGTGTTGCTGCAGTCCATGAAATCTTCTCCCCCGAGTGCTCGCAAGACAGATACCAGTTGGATTTTCCATCACTGTTTGCCAATTGTGGTGCATGTGATAGAGCATGTTGCCTAAACCATTGGTAACTCCCCGTTTATCCGTAAAGCACTGTGTAAGATACTATTCAGGTGGGGTTGGAGCGGCTCAGGCTGCTGTCAGATAGTCGCGCCGCCGGGCAAGTGCCCGTTGGTCGAAAGGTTATCTGGTGGCAGCACTCATAACTGCATCCTGGGCTCCACTTGAAGGTACTAACGACTCTCTGAAGCATGTTGGCATGCACGTGAAGCAGTGTTATTCTGGCTGTGGCTTGATTTCATACGTACGTATTTCATGCACATCTGAGCATCGCTCATGTTTTTATAGCATCTGCGGGAGAGTACATGCTCTCGTGCAAAGTAAGTCTATGCCCGTGCAAAAGTTCCTGTGAACATTTGGCAACGCCGAGGGCTTCAACAATGTTGCTTCGTCTCTACAGTTGCTTATATTGGCTCATCAAAGCTGTGCTGCATCGGTTTAATCTGAAGGCGCATCAGATGTTCTACTATATACTGTAGTTAGAGCATCAATCATACCCTGTGTTGCGACCGGGCGGGGGCACCCAATCCGAGCTCCGTGGCCTCCGACATACGAGTGGTAGCGTGTATGATGCGAGCGGCCAGCCGCTGTTGCAGCCGTGAAGAAGTCCAGAAGCCGTAGGCTAACGTAACTGTTTACTTCATAGCGAGAGGTGAGCCGAAGCCAAAGAACAATGCCCCGACGGGCGATGTTACAATACAGGACTCGAGCAGAGCGACAACATCGATTCACTGCTCTAACAGGAATGGTTTACAACGCTTGGGCAGCTCTATTTATACCCAAAAGCGGTAACGGTCAAAACGCGAACAAGCGGCCACACGCCACGAACGTCACAGACACACACAACGCTCTTTCCAAAGTTCGTAAGCCGTTCATAGCCTCGGCGCACGTTGAGTCCGGGAGAGGGGAGAGAGGAGGACTTCACTGAGTTCGCGGGGCCTCTGTGTCCTTGAAGAGCGTGGAGACGAGCCTCGCAGGCAGCCGCCGAAGTTTTGAAATGCGCCGAAAGTGAAGCGTCTGACGCGGCTTGTCGCAACTTGTCACCGACATGGTGGCGCCTGTTTTCAAAGGCGCACCGTGGCTTCGCCGCACAGCCGAGGAGTGATGCGGGGAAGTACTGCGGCGCTGGCCGATACGTAACACCTGTCAGTGGGCACTTTCCTTTTGCTGGTGGTGCTGATTGTAGGAGTGTGGTAGATGATGAGGAAACAGCACCAGGTGGTCAAAATTAAGCCGGAGCTCTCCACTACGGCGTGCCTCATCGCCTGTGCAGTGTCGGGGTGTTAAATCCTTACAATCAATCATTGCGTTTCACCTCCCAGCTCCAAAAAGGACCGTTTCCGCACGGTCATGCTCTCATAGTAACGCCGACTGCAAATAGCATCCATGTTGGTCAGAAGGCTGGCTTTGCGGTGGATTGCTGCTGCCCGTGCATCTTTGTTTGGGATCGGCCAGAATGTCAGACAGGGTCACCGTTTCTCGGAAATTACTTAGTTGCGTTGCAGCCTGTTACGAATCATCTGTCACGCGTTTTTCGTTGCACAACTGTGTGTTGTCACTTGCACGAGTGCTCAGTGGCTGTCACAGCACACGGGCTGGTGTTGCAGAATTTGTTCACGTTGTTAGCAGTGCGAAGGGCCTGCTAAGAGTACACCAAAGCTGCAGACACAGGAACTGTAGCAAGCACAAATGTTTCCACTTGGCTTCCTCCAAATTATCGTCTGCTCTGTTGTCAGAGTCTGCCAAGCCACAAGGTTCCCAACACCTCCGAGCGGCTGGTGCTTGGGCAGCCTCTTTTCTCCTGGACTGGAGGGCGCTCTCGGAAACGCTCTTGGCAACACCTGTTTTGTGACTTTGTTGAAACAACAAAGAAACGTTGTTTCTCTATGTGTATCCTCACCTAAAACTGTGCTTTACACCATGCCACGATGTCGTACCACCTGCTTTTCTAGGCCAGTTTGACGTAAGCAATTTGCACTCACCCTTGGCCTGCAGTGCGCCCTAGCAATAGCGACGTCTACTGCAACATCAGCACACTGTCCATGTTTCATTCTACACTCAACCACCTGTTCAGTACCCTGCTGGGACGAGCCACTGCCACAGAAGGGGCCATGAAAATGCCCCAGGGGGGGGGAGGGCAAGTAGCGCGAGAAGGTTTTCTCGAAAACAAGGTATTGTGCAAGAAAAAGTTGTCTGCTCACCGATCGAAGTGCTGCAATGTGTTCTTCCCTGTACACCCTCGAGGGTGCCACACGTTTCCCTTCTTAGTGTCGCATTTCGTTGGCTGGTCTCGCACATACGGACCAAGGGTCAAAACCCTTGGTGCCACGTTACCTACCACGGTGGCCGCTGTGTAAATTTCCAGTGGCAGTGTCGACTAACTTGCATGTCAGTTGCGTTACTGTGTGTCAGTGCAAGTGGGAGGCATTTGTAGAGGCACTTGAGTCTACCATAGCACCACTTTAACCCACATTATTGCTGTGTTAGACTTCGATTAACAAAGGAGCAGTTTTAAAAATGCATTCAAGATTGCCTTTTATGGAGATGTCTCAACGTTATATGGACGCTGACAACATATAACGTGGTCTGTGGTCATACCCACGAGTGGCTGGTGAAGAGATCGCGTGAATAGCTGGCTTTTTTTTACTTGGCATTTAAATGTGGACATATATATTGCCAACCATTTTGTACCCCCCCCCCCCTCCCCATTTTATGTATACATTGATGCACAGCTGCAAGTTCTTTCTTACATTACGTCTCGAGGCAAATGTACTGGGCACCACTGTATATTATCCGTGTTTCAGAGCCCCCTGTTGTGAGTGGCTGCTCCTTTGATGACCCGCCCTATGGTACACGTGGTTGCATGTTGAGATCTGCAACAGAAGTGCCTCCTGCGTGTATTAAGTACCACCGGAAACAACATTGGAAATTGTCTGGCATTCGGGCTTGGTTTTCTTTACCTAATCGAAAGCCCCCAAGAACAGAGCGTCAACTTACTTAGATAGTTGTAATTTAATGTTTTGCATATGCACCAATTGCATAAACGCTCATTTCTGACTAAAATGTGGTGAGAGGTCGCATCGCCACAGCCACGGTAACAACCAAACATGAAGAAAAAAGTCTTCTACCAAGTGTTCAGAACAAAGCTGTTTATGAATAGGTTCTCATGCATTTTTTTTTGTTCTGTCAGTATGAGAACTGACAATAATTTGATGCAAAATTGTTTGATTCTGGGCAAAAGCTGAAGCGCCTCATCACTTGGATGGATATGCATTTCGAGTAGATTAGTTACCACTATCAAGATTAGACACCATTTTCAAGATAAGTAATAGAGGTTCCTCAAGGTTGCTGCTGTGCAATCTGTGTCTGCCATCTGGGTTTGCATTGCATTCCCTTCGTCGGCACTCCAAGCGCTTGCATGTCCAGTTTCCTCTGGCTCCTGAAGGCACCGGTCCCGCTGTCACAACACCCTGCCATTAAAATTGTGAGCTTTGCATATTTTCTGCTGTCGTAACGAGGAGGTCGTGTATAGTCTGAACTCTAGTTTCGCTGGTGTCCCACCTTCACGGAGTCTTTTGCAATTTGTGTTCGTACTTTAAACCTAGGGATAAAAGGGAAGGGAACGTGCAGTGCGAGGACTATACGGCGCTGCAGAGGTACACCACCACTGCAAACAAGCGGCAGGTGTCCATCACCGCTGTCATTTTTTCTGCTGCTTATGGGAGGACCACATCTTGGAGTTTCGTGCAATAAGAAAAGGCGAAAATTCTGGTGTCAGTTGAGGTAACGCAACGTGCAACAATGGCAAAAGAAAACGAGTTGATTGGGAAGGGGAGGGTGTACCGAGGCAGCCTTGATTTCTAATTAATATGCCCGTGATTATATAATGCTTTGCTTCTGCCCAGTTACTGAGCTACATTTTGAGCATCGGTTCGTTCAAAAGATTGCCTCGTTAGAGTCATGTGGACAGCACCGTTAATGTAAACTTGCTCAAAAAATAAGCTGTATAATTAGGAAAAAAGGGAATGGCCATGCGACCCACTAGCTCATTTCCCGCAACAGAACCTGTGTTGTCATACGAGCCAGCTCTGTGATTGGCGGAGGCTGGAAAAAGCAAACGCAAATTAAGCAGAGCTTATAAGCTTGCCGAACAAGCTATTTGCGCTTAAATTTAGTGCACATTCTTTTATCAATAAGAATGGTGGGGCAAACAATGGAAGTTACGAAAGCGCACGTAAACAGAAGTACCGATGCATACTGCTGTTGGTACTGCGCGCACTACGCTTCGTTTAGATACACAGCAATGCGGGGCTTTGGGGTTGTCTCAGACAACTATGGCCGATTGACACAAGCGTCTTACGGGACCATATTTGTCGAGCGAGCACCAGGTTTCACGGAATGATTATTTTCTCCATGAAAAAAAAAAGAAAACAAGCCAGGTTTAAATACAGTCACAAACAAACCAAAGGCAGAAGATGGCTTGCCGTGGTATGGTGGCGCCATCTAGGTCAACTAACAGTAAGCAAGTGTCTGCTCCACACCAAGTTTAGCTGAAAGACCTGTTCTTATGATGTCATTGCAAACATCGTTCAAACACTTTTTGGGGCGGGAATCAAAATTTTAGCTTAAATTGGTTAATTTCGCAGTGAATAAAACATCGTTTGCTTCTGGGCAAGCACTGGGGGCTATAGAACACGAAATCTTCCAAATAAAACAAACTTGTATTTTGTCTTCATGGCCCCTTTAATGTTATAAATGCATGGTGTCACCAAACTTTTTCATGCCACATTTGTGCCAGTGCACCCTGCCATGCTTAGAGGCTTTTGTTTGGATCCATTTGAATGTGTATCGTTGAGGGCCCCCGTGACGCAGAAAAGCCGGTGTTGGTGGTCGTGTAGACCGTGAACGAAAAATACCATAGCTCCGTCCTGCGGTGCCTACTGGAACCCTTGTAATTGGGGGCCGCTGTTTTTACAGATGGTTTACAAGGAGGAGCGGAAGGTTTCGTTGTTCGCAAATTCCACTAGGCGTACGCCGACAATGTCAGCACTATGGTGTAATACAAGGTAGTGCACGCTGATCCTTGATGCACGTGCGATAGATGCGCTGCTGTTTGTCTGTGCCAGGCGTGCCGCAGTGTCTTACTCATCGCCGAGTAGGATGATGCTATCGTGTTCATGCTTAGAAACGGAGCTTAGCTGTCCTCCCATTTTGTTTGGCCCCCCATTTTGTGCACGGCGGGGAGGTACTTGAACAGTGGTCACTGGTGGTGGTTGTGCTGCGCATCGAAGACTGTAATTAGCACATCGTGCTTGCCCTGATTGTCAGCGAAATAACGCCAGTTCCTTCCGAGTGAGCAGGATATTGAGGAGGCCTCTCCCACTCCAGCGACAACCTTAATTGTTTGTTCCTCCCCCTCTGTGAAATTCCCGTGTCGTCCTGCGCTCGAGTCTGGTGGCTGCCAGCTTTGCTTACTTGGGCTTGCCTTGCCAGCATGGGCTTCTGCTATAGCATCGAGGAGGGGAAGGGGTGGCTCTAATTCTGTCTGTTGATATTGGTAGATGAGCTAGCTGTACAGTGTGGCGATGAGGGGAAATGCTCCCATGACCTCTTGTATTGTACATGGCAAGGGCAGCTGGAGACTTCGTGGCATTCCTCTCCTGGGGAGGACGAGGGGGAGGTGAGGGATTACATGGCACACGAAGGGAAAAAGCTTCTTGGACCGGAATGAGACGCAGCCACCAGTTGCTGAAAAAGTGGCAAGAAGAGGCAATGGCTAGTAGTACAGCTTGGTCTGGGAGCCCATGGGCAAGCATCACTTTGGCGCTGGCTCGAGTAGGTCTGCGGTGAAGTGGTCTTTTCAAAACAATGTATAGCAGGATGGGTATTCCTGCATGGGCAATAGGTCTCAGATAGCATTCGGGATTGGTTCAGTTTCTCTGCCACCCACATGGGACGCTAGTAATTTCAGTGGCCACAAGCAAACCTTGTGCGCAGGGTTGAAACCGGACCATGGGCATTTTGTCATTGTCTCTCCACCCCCTCCCTATGAGCCCGCTGCTCGTGCGCCATCCCCTAGAAGAAAGTCGGCAACATATTCTTTATATCTTGTATTTCTGTATATCCTGAATTACACTATTTTTTGTAGCATTTTACTACCGATGAGCAACGGCGTGTCATCTTGTTTAGAACCATAGGTTGCAATCCTTGTAAAATGTGCCTCAGCCACAGGGAATTTGAAGCCCGCCTCTTGACTGCAACCCCATTTTTTTTACGGCAGGCAGCTGCAGTCCTACATTGGCAGTGTGCATTTAAGAGCCCTTCCTGCTTGCTTTGTCAAGGAACAAAGGTGCCGCCTTCTTTTATTGAGGCCATTGTTTGCTTCCGAGGTGTCTCTCGGGTACACTGTTACGGCGGTAATGGGGCTTGAGCAGGGTTTATTAAGTACGTGTAGTACGGGTACGGTTCCCAAGCCTCACTCTTCACGATCACTTTTTCATTACCCAGCAGTCGTGCGAAGATCGCCGATGTCCCCGCCGACAGTAGGGCTAGACCTCCCTCCGTGCCAACCGCAGTGCCCCGGCTTTGAGGCTCTCCTCTCCCTCCACGTTCGCGTCCTCTAATGACCGCCCAAAGAAGCCGCCGGCGCACGGCGCGGCGGGCGTGCCGTAATGCGGCTGGATGAATGGCTACCGCGCGAGTGAATGAACGGATGGATGGATGAGTGAAGAAAGCGAGGAAGGGGGGAGGGGGGGGTGATTATTGCGAGCCACGTTGTGACTGCCGCCGCCGTCGTTTCGTCGACCGTGACACTGAAGGGGGAGAGAGGACGGAAAGAAACGAGCCCAGGAGTTCGTACAAAGACGGACACCAGAAGAAATAAAAATGTACGGGTCGGGGCCTCGACTGTGGGCGCGCAGAGAAAGGTTTTGAATGAAGTGCCTTCCGTGGCCGAAAGGGCCGCCCTCCGCGAGCTAAAACGGGAGCGTAGGTACAAAGTGCGGCGAGCAGTGGAAACGAAGCCGAGTGAAAAACGCAACCCCGGAAATAAAAGCGACGAACCGGGACACATCGTAGCTGTGAGCTCTAAATGAGTGTCACTGGAACGGCGGTGCTCTTAGATCCTTCTTTGCCTTCACTGGTGACTCGTGCATTAACGCGCCGCGCCGCGTGGCTAGTCGGTGCATACCGGAAAACGACTGCACTTGTGTTTTTCCGCATGCGCTGGTTGGATGTGAATGCAATGAGCTATCACGGAAATAGGAAATTCTCATGGAATATGTGGCGGCTCTTCGGTGAAATTGGCCGTCCTGGGGAATGCCAGTGATAGTGAACACCCCCGATGAGACCATGCGCAGAAGTGTATGACCGGTCACTTTGCGTAAGTTAGCCGTCGTGACCTTATCCCTGGGGTCATAGTGCGCAAGTTCAACGTAGACATTTTAAATCCAGGCAACAAATTGTTTACTGGGTTTGTACTGTGAAAAAATTTGGTTTGCACTGCCTCAACCACGTTCGTCCGCCTTCTTTACAGAGTAGAATGGCTCCCTCTTTTTGTTTGCGCCATCTCGGACGGGATAGAAACGGGCCGTGTAGACGCAGTGGCGCGTCGAGCGCTCTCGTTATGTCGATCCTGATTCGCTTCATTTGGAGACAGAAAGTGACTGCTACGTAACAGGGTTTTCTTTTATGTTGCCGCCGTGCTGCGCGGTCACGTGGCGTGAAGCGATAATGATGGGCCTAAGGTTTCTGGCAGTCTTCAACTCGTTCCTGAATAGGTCAGTACCTGTATGGCTCCCGAATTGAGCTGGTGAAAATGTGAATATTGCTTTTGGAGCTTGTTTGTTATACACCTACGGTCAAAGTATTTTGTTGATGTGGTTTAGCGTCAGCAGCAGCAAAGTGGGTGGTCTTGTTTGGATTTTTACATCTCGAAACCGCGCACGCTCTGTTTACTTCGTTTGATAAGTGGGGCAAGGCAGACGTTTTATTGTCGGGATTGCTTCCGTCTGGTTCGTCGTCCAGCTTTTTTATGGCCTCTGTTGAAAGTAACTTTTTGGCATTACTGCCCTTCCCCCCCACCCTCCCCACCACCACCGCGTTTGTTTTCTGTGTCTGTAGTATCTGCGGGATTGCGGGCGAACCCGGATAAGATATGGGCCTCTTGTGTGCGCACTGGAATGGCCCTTATCGTCCGCTCAACGGGCTTTTAGTTTTGCTCTCATCAGTTGACTCAGTCTTGGCGCGTGGTGCAGTTACACCCTCAACACGGGGGAACCGCCGGCTGTTTTAACGCAAAGCGCCTTTTTTTATAACGTTTTCTTAATGGGTGTTGATATTGTCGTGCGACTGAACCAAACGGCGGATTGTTTTGTCGCAGAATGCCCACACACGCACGCGCGCCGTGTGCAGCGAGGCCGCCTGCCCGAATGATAAAGCCGCGCGTAGGTAACTTATTTTGCAGCGAAGGTGTTTGTGGCCATGGTTTCACGCATTTTCTTCTTTTGTTCTGCGCACAAGGTCGCGGGTTCGATTCCCGGCCGCGGCGGCCGCTTTTCTGATGGAGGCGAAAAGCAAAAACGCCCGTGTGTACTACGAGATTTCGGCGCACGATAAAGATCCCCAGGTGGCCAAAATTAATCCGGAGCCCTCCACTACGGCGCGCCTCATCGCCTGCGTTGCGTCGGCGCGTTAAACCCCACAATCAATCCTTTTGTTCTGCATCAACAGAGACGCGGTGCGCCCCCTCACGGGTCCGCTTTCCAATCACGTCCGTGGCTATTTTCCTGCGGCTCCCCCAAGGTGGCGGTAGTCGTCCACGCCGCAGCTTAAAGGGACACCGAAGACCTTAGTTCGTCTAAATAGATGTGTTGAAGTGCTCAGAAAACGAATATACTGGTCTCTGAGGCAGTACCTTTAAAATTTTCTCGTAAATAAAACAAAAAAAATGAAGCTACCGGTCGCCCAGCAGAGATGAGTAAACTTTAGTGACTGTTCCAAGAGTCACGTGACGAACAGCAGAACGAGAAGCGCGCACTCAAGCTCTGAAAGAAACACGTAGAACCCTTTTTTTTTTTGTCATACGCCATAAATAATTATAAATGTACGGGTATAATTCAAGCCGTGCCGACATTCGCAAGCTGCAGATTCGGCGTAGTCACGTGCCTGTTACCTTTAACTACGTAGACCAAGGCTGCGCTACGTAAGTCTATCTGCCGAGCCGTAAATTTGAATGTCTTATTCGAGTTTTCAAATGAAAGTGCACACGCAGAAGCACACGTACTGCTCGTGCACCAGAGTATACCTGTAGGCATTGGGCGCTGTTACATGTGGGACTAACAGATGGCGCCATTTGTCAAGCCGAGTGCATTGAAGCGACCAAAGCCCGACTCGACTATCCATAACGAGACTGCAAATCAAAAGAGCGTTCCTGACGTTCTCGCTGCGGTTGCGCTGTCCGCTAGACGTTTTGTAGGTAAAATACAGGCCGCGCGGCACATTCACATTGTCTAACCGCCATGCACGTCCCGAACGGTGCCGAGATTGGCGCATACACAGCGGTAGCGTTTAGGGCGGGCAAGTTTCGTCGTGTGCGCCGAGAGCGCGACCAGTGGCTCCGTGCCGCTGGCGCGATGGTTCGCTCGGTAGGTTTAACTTTTCCTGTTGTACCACACCGCTATCCTACTCGCTTCCGGCCGTTCCGGCCTCTGTTTGCGTCACGCGAAACGTCATGAAATGGCGCCAGGAATAGAACGAGTTTTTCAATTGGGAATTTCTCGGCAATTAAAGCCCCTTTCGCTGCCGAATGAACGCTGAGAGGGCTACGGGGCAGCTGAGTTTTCGTCTGAGCCCAGCTTGCTAGTTGCTTTCTTTCTGTGTCCCTTTAATCCCGAGGCTTCCCATGACTTCGAAGCGCGAGGCATTCGTCTGGGCGTTTGCTTGCTTGCTTGCTTGCATGCTTACAGGCTGGCTAGCAAGGATGGCCTTCGCTGTTCATGCACTTTCATGGAGCGGACAGACTCGTTATTTTATTTTTTTTTTCTACTTTCTAGCTGGCCTTGCGCGCGGGAAGCGTCCCACTTCAGAGGTGGCATGCACGCGGACTGGTTTATTCTTGTCACGCCCGATCTGACTGAACCAACCAACGAACGGGTGTGGCGTGCGTAATGTGGTTTCCTTGTGTTTTCGTGACATTCCCGTTCCGAGCATTCTTTTAAAACTCTGATCCAAATCGCCGTGCAGCTGCCGAAGCCGGCCACTCCTGCCTCGGCTACCGCTTGTAGCGTCCGTATGAGGTTGGGTGACCGAAGTAGGGTTCGAGGTGAGCCGTCACAAAGGGTCTTTTTTTTTTTTTTTTTTGCATATAACCCCGAAGTGCTAAAAACACTTCAGTATTTCCATGACTTCTGGAAAATGCTGGTTTGTATTGCGATGCGTATCGCGCGTTGCGATATTTCAAGCAGCCCAGCAAATATTTCAATTAGCACGGTTTTATTACGTGGGAGTGTTTTTTTTTTTTTTTTACTTATTCTGATCAGTGTATTCGCTATTATAAGAACACTATTCTTCTATACGTGATCGCGCAGATAGTTACCGATGCCGCGTGAGTGTTATTCAGCGACACCGCGCCCTCGACGCTTCGTGTACCTTCGGGGGTCGGTTACACTCAGCGTTGGTCTCCGTAGATACGTAGATACGCCTCCGGGGGTGCGCTACCGGCTTCGCTGGTTTTTGTCTGATCGAAAGTAGAGCTGGAGGAAAACTGTTCGGAGGCGTTTACTTTTCTGCCCCCGCCCCCCACAACTACTGTCGGTGGAAACGCAGCCTCACATGAGGGCCATCGGAGCTGCTTTGACGGCGAAACTGGTACACACGCAGTAAGACGTCGCCCGTACGGCCGAGCTTTCTGTTATGGAACGGGACGCAGACGCGAGGCCATGGCTGAGCCGGACCGAGGTTTATTTGCTTCTTTCTCCTCTAGCCCCTGATCCCGATGATAGTACGCGGTCGTCTTCCTCTTCTTCCATAATTCCGTAACATACTCCCACCCCCGACGGTGGCGCTAGTGGTGAGGAAGTGCAGAGCAGATTAGTCTAGGCTTGCCGTAGATTAGTCCAATGTCAATCCTGCGGAGTCTGGAGGTGGTAGATGCCTTTCTGCTTTATCCTCCATCGATGCTTTGAGGCACGATGCCTTCTTCTTGACACTTTCTTGGCTAAGACGGGGCACGCTGTTTTGCTCGAACCGGAGTGCCTAACGAACATGGATAAATCGTATTCTGGATGCAGCCTCAATCTTCTGGCCAGCGGTCCCTTTTCCCTTTTCTGTTCGCTTTCGATGTTCCTTTTGCGCAGTGTCTGAGTATTTCCCACTTTCGTCTGCATCATAGCCATTAACCAGGTTTTCCTTTCTTCTAGTGGTAGAACGGAGGCTTCAATTTCACGTTCTTGAATTCGCTTGTTCCGGGGTCTGCTAGTAAGCCACTCGTTCCGTGACGGCAGTGCACGAGTGAATCTCTTCCTGTCGTGACACGAAGAACCACTTCCATTCGTTGACTTAATCTTCCTGTTGTCTATGTGCGATGGCTTCGTGTGCTTGGCCGCGGGCGCATCCGAGTCCGAGATGGTATTTTCATCGTTTCGGCGGAATGTCATGGCCCCGGCTGCTCGGTCGAACTTGGTCTTGCTGGTACATCCCGCGGCCTGGTTTACCGGCGATGTTGGAAATGTAGGGTCGCTGTGCTGGTCCATCCTCTCTTCCACAGACGACGACGAAGCCACGGTTTCGAAGGCAGCCCTTGTTGCGAAGGGGAGGACTGCGCTGGCCGCGTCTTTTTTCTGGGAGGTGCCTCCTCTTAGAGGATCTTGCGTCGGTTGAGGTGGCGACAAAGTCTTCGTCGCGGTGAACGACGTCCTCAACGTTGCCTGAGAGATTCGTTCCTTTAATGAAACCTTCGTGCGACTTATCGCGTATGAAAACTCTTCGCCTTCTTCTAAGTCTGCCACAAAACTGTCAAAGTCGAGAAGGCTCTGGATATGATCGTCCAGCTTTCGAAGTTCGTCTTGTTTTTGTTCTGCCATACGGTGCAAATCGATGAGCATACTTATATTCGATGGTGACGATTCCAAGACCCGAAAAGTGGTGTTGGCTAGTTCCGTTATGTCCGCCCGGAGGATGACCCGCGAACTGATAAGTTGGTCCACGACCTGCCTGTCATCCAAACCAGAGAGCGTAGCGAAGCAAGGGTCGGGACTGTCCGATGGGTGGGGATCATCTCCGGGTTCTAGGTGGGAGGTCGGTGTCCAGCACGCAGCCATGGCAGGCAAGGTTCAAGGGTGAGGCCTCCGAAATGAGAAATCCGAGGAACCTGAGGCCACGCACTACCTCGAAGGCGCTGCGCCGTGAAGTCCGCTGGTCCGTCGTTCCCGAGTTTCACGGCACCAGAAATGTTATGGAACGGGACGCAGACGCGAGGCCATGGCTGAGCCGGACCGAGGTTTATTTGCTTCTTTCTCCTCTAGCCCCTGATCCCGATGATAGTACGCGGTCGTCTTCCTCTTCTTCCATAATTCCGTAACACTTTCCTCGCAGTATCTTCCTTCCTCCATCCGGCCACCAATTTTCCCCCTTTCTATTGAATTCTGGCCCAGTGTCTTGCGTGGGGGGCCCCTGTCGGCGGCTCCTCTGCCCCCCTCCCCGCTCATCTAGTACATTCCCGCTGCGTACCTTGATCGCCGGGCTTAATTCCTTCCTCGTCTCGAGATGCGTTTCAGATGCGTTTTTAATGGGCCCGTCGGGGAGGAAGGAACGAACCTTCTCTTAATCGTGCGCGCGTGCTTTCCTTTTTTTTCCCCCGCTTCTCGTCTATGCCCCCCTGTGAGTCGCTGCATGCCGTATATCCATTCCCTCTCCCCGTCCTTTCTCCGCGATCACCTTCGCCTAGAGCTGTCTTCCACTACTCTTTCCGGGCGCATCTCCTTTCACTCCAGTCGGGTGGCGACGAACAGGAGGACTCCGTCCTAGCTGCGCAAAGCCTTCGCGGACGGAGTTGGCTTGGAGGTGTTTCCGTCCTCTTTCCTGGTGGCTGAATTTTTTTTTGTTTGTTTCGAAGGGTTATTATTCACCCGCGCAGTCTTCGTCGTCGTAGTGGCTGCATGCGTCATCGCGGCGGTTCCTCGTGCTGTTCTTTCGGGATTGCCCGAGAAGCGATCGCGACGCTGCTGCGCGCGCGCACTCGAAATGCGATTCGCGATCAGCGTATAGTACGCAAGAAACCAGCAAGAGAAGGAAGCATTCCTTCGCTTTCTCTTTGAAGTCTACCGACGACACGCGCGTCGTATCTCGCCATTTGCTTGATCGGACGACTAAATTTTGGTCTTGCTATCTCTCTGGTAACGCCCCTTTCCATTCTTTTCTTTCTTACGCTATCTTTCTGCGTTTAGCGTTTGATTTTTGCATTTCATATCACCGTTTTTAGAATGATGAACGAGGGCAACGATTAGGCGGTTGACGAGACGCTGTTCCAGAAAATGCCGCGGAGCGCTGTTGCTTTTTTTTTTTTTTAAGTTCGGGCTGTCGGCGGCTCCTGTCGTCGTTGTCGTCACGGTAAATCAAGTTGTCGAACGATGGTAAAAAACTGATAAAACCGGTTCAAAACAAATCAACATGATCTAAACTATTTTAAAATACAGGAATAATCAGGATTCAATTGCATTAATAACGGAAATTTGTGAAATTCCGTCCCGAAGTTGGTTTCAAACGCCAGGTTTTCTCCTGTAAAGCACACTTCTTAGCATGCTGCGGCGTGTGATACGAAGGCGACTTACGGCCATTTATTTGCTCAATCCGGTTCAACGCAGGAGAGGGCGCCACCGCCTCAGCAAGCGCGCGATTGCTGCTCCCACCGGTGCTTCTCCGGTACCCAATCAGCACGCGCCGTGTCGCAAGAGATACCAGGTTTCTCGTTAGTGGAGTTTGCCCGGATTTTGGTTTTTTTGTTTTTCGGCCGGGAGTTGTCTTTGAGACACAAACGGCGCACGTGCGCAGGTTTTCGGCAGATGCAGGGGTGGAAGTGCTGCGCCAATCGGACTTTCCTGCCCCATCTTGCTCCAAAAGAGGTATTGCGCCGAAACTATTCCCAAGCGATGGCGTAAAATGCGAGGCAACTGCGAGATGATGTTCAGTGCCAGTCGCATTGCGCAGGGAGCAGGCACAGTCTCGTTTGTTGAGCTGTCATTCACGACGTGGCGCGCTCCGGCGGACTCCCTGAACTTAGGGGACTTCGAAGCCAACTTGGGATGCGGCAGTGCGAAAACTTTTGCCCCTAAATGCAGCTTCATCGGACAGCGCGCTGTGTCGTGAAGCATGCGTCGTCAGCAGCAGTCGTTGCAACCTTCCCGCTTATTGCCAGAAGCAAACAAAATAAGTTTTAATTCCCTGTCGGACCCCTCGCCATTTTATCGTATCGCGAGTGTGCGTGCTAGTCCAAAGGTTGACGTCGCCGTGCCGTTGGAACAGGCTGACATAACGGCGTGCCCCTGGCACAAGCAGGAGGGTAGATTTTGTTAAGCTAGCAGCTATCATAAAGTAATATGTTCGGTAGGTCTACCTTGCGTATACAGCACTGCCTTTTTTTTTTGGGGGGGTGGGGGGGGGGGCGCTGGGGGGGGGGGGGTACATATTCTCCTCCACCCTTCATCCCGTAAACCAGCTGTTTGCCCTCGAAAAAAACGTTGATAAGCACTGGTGCAATCGTTATTTTGATAAGCACAATGCAGTTACGCGTTATTTTTTGTAAATAAAAGTCTGCAATACGCCGAGGTATTTTTCTGTTGTGTTTTGTGAACATCATCTATTTTTAATTTCTCTAGATTCTAGCCGTGTTTAGTTCGGCGATGCATCGAATTATCTCGTTTCTTCGTTGTTTCTTTTTGTGCAATTTTTTTTCCTTTATCTTTTTTTTTCACTTGTCTAGAGTCTCGTCGTTCTGTGTAGAATGAAGTTAAACTTTCAACAGCTTAGGTGCGGAAGTGACAATGTTTGCGTTTCTCTGGCCTTCTCGGAGTTGTTTCTCATGACCGTGATGGTGTTGTAATATCACAAACATTTACTTTTCATTTTTTTTTTGTCGGAAGCCTTGTTGAATGTAGCTCTTCAAAGCATCGCTTCTCTATTTTCAGTTTTTGGTTTCTCTCACAGTGGTTAGGCTTTAATTATGGGAATTTATATTTTCTAACTTATTGGAGAAGTGGTCGGCTCAGTATTGACCCAATGCTAAGTAAGAACGATTTGAATTTGTGTGTGTGTGTGTGGGGGGGGGGGGGGGGGAGTAAGTGAGAAATAAGTAATTGCGAATAAATGAAGTTCGACTCTAGAAATCTGCTCCAAAATAGACTTGCACTGCCCCTGAACCACTCTTTACTGCTCCGAAGCTGCTCCTAAGCAGCATTGTTCCTGATCCCTGAGCTGCTCCAGTAGGCTGAAGCGCGCTTCCAACCCTGCAGGTGGCCCTAGTTTCGTGACTAATCTAGCCAAAGGTGCTATCGTCCGGCAGACTTCTCAGGGAAAGGGAGAAGTGTTAAGTGTGCAAAGTTGCTTTTTTGTGTTGTGTAGTTGAAAGAGGTAGTTCTTTTACGTTTCTGGGAGGTAGAACTCATTGGGGGTAGCCCCGTACGCAGCAACTCCTGTGAACAGTCGCGGAAAAAAGTAAAAAAAGTCTAGCCATTTCTGTAAGGTCAGCTAACTCGCTAAGGCAGTATTTCCGCTACTAGCTTGCTGTACGAAAAAAAAAAAAATGGCTGGAAGATTAGTTCGCGAATCTTTAAGAATGCGATGGCGTATGGTTTCTCTCTGTCGCGAACTTGCGGCTCGGCCCGATGCGTGCGCGCCTTACTCCGGCTTTAGAAGCCCGCAACGGGGCGTTTCTCGCACGTCGCTCGCGCACCGGGCCGACTGTGCTTTGCGTTCTATCTAGCCTTTTCCGTAGTCATGTTTGCTCGCTTTACTTGTGGCGCTGTGTGCCTTTCGCTCCCTTTGTTGCCAAGCAGTATCGACATTTCGTGGCCGTCGTTCCCATTCAAACGTTAGAGCGCACCCCTACCTCGACGTTCTCACAAAGAGATCCCTTGCCACGCAGTGCCGGTAGCCATTCACGGGTCGAGTGAAGGGTTTCCATGCCCGCGGTTCGGGTAAAACCGCACGATGAAAAATATCCCGCCCTGCTCCTCGTACCACTGCCGTTGTACATTTCGATCGAGGGCGACTGCTGGTCCACCAATCCATAGCCGCATCGATTTTCGTGGCGTTGTGGCGCTTTTATTCCTGTCGGATTGGGTTCGATTCCCCCGCCCGCCCGGGGAAACATGTTCGCGCTGCGCGCCTACGCATTATCGGCCATGCAAATGAAGTGCGCCGGTCGTCATCGTGTGCGCCGCCGTGTTTGCCCGAGCTTTGGTTTCCTTTTTTTTTTCTTACTATTTCGCGAGCCGGCCGCGCTTGTCACCGTGTCGCGATCAAACGCCCTCTAATTGGGCCAAACTTGCTCTGAAGGCTGGCCTCGTGCTGCGCCTCCTTTTCCTCGTTTCCGTCTTGCGGCTTCAGGTCGTGGTGTTCCTCCATTTGCTTTGATTAACGAGCTGCGCTGTCCGGAGCCCAGGTTAAGGTTCCGCTCAAACTTCCACTCTGTCTGCTAATTCAATTTCCTCGTTATTTAGGCGTAGCGACGTCAAACGTCCCATTTATGGTAGCATTTCTCGTTCGGCTAAAGAAAGCTTCTTCGCAGGCAGTTACATCATTTTTGAAGCCTTTTCTATCGCCTAAATTATACCCAGCATCGTCCTTCCTCCCCGTTCTCGTGTCCGCGTCTTTTAGTTGGTTTTAATTTCGTCCTCACACGACGAACCACCACGTCCAGTCTTCACCGTAGCTCCGTCCGAGCAGCGCATTTCCAATCGTATACCGCGCCCCGAGGCGCAGCGCGTTCGTCAGCGCTTCTGTTCCGAGGCGCTGCCAACGTAGCTAATGAGCTCCGCAGCTCGGCACTTATAGCACGTCGTCGCCGAGGTGTCGGCTTCACTCCTGCGGGTCAGCTAACAGCACCTACCTACTCGATCCATTGCACCCTCCGACGCCGTTCTCGTAGCGGCCGTGTTTGGTGCGTCCCCCCCCCCCCCTTTTTTTTCCCCACGCTAAGCCGTGTTTATCCCGAGAGAACGACTGTCCTTACGCGCAGCTGCGCGCATTATCCTTTGTTTTTTGTTTGCTTTGCCAAGTTGTTTTTGCAGCACTCCCCCCCTCCCTCCCCTCCTCCTTTTTCGCGATTAGTTTGTTTTTCTTCAGGACTGCTTTTGGCGTGTTTTTGCGGGCCCGCCGCGCCTTTTCTGGCGCCAGCCTGGGCATCATAATCGTGGTTCGGGCGAGGTGAGCACGCGCGCTCCTAATCCGCAATTAATCCGATTAGCGAATTCGTTCCCTGCGTCGCGGGATTTATTCGAGTGCTCTCTCTCTGTCTCTAACTCTCTCTCTCTCCCCGACGAAGTAAGTAAGAGGAAACTGGGTTCCGCGGGCTCGGGCGGACAGGAATATGCGTGGAAAGAGCGGGACAAATTATTCCTCTGGCTTGGATTTAGGTGGGTGCTCCGGAGTGCGTGAACTGTCGAGTAGGCGTAGTAGGCTGTGCTTAGTGCTGGTTACCTGCATGCGTACCCGTAGCTGCCGGGAGAAAGTGTGGTTCTTTTATTTTTATTGACTTCTTTTTTGCTTAAAAGAAACAGGCTCTTCGCACACTCAGACAGGCAATGGCGTCTGTCTGTCTGTCTGTCTGTCTGTCTGTCAAAAAAAAAGCCAACCCGTGCCACATACGTATCACGGGCGAAGGGACCGACGTCAAAATAATTTTCATGGGTAGGAAAGTAGAGTAGAGAGGGATGCTAGTTTCGCGGAACCACAGCCAGGAGAGCGGGCCCGAAGATACTCCCAAGATCTCCCCTGAGAAGTAGCTGGAGAGGTTGGGTTAAAAGGGGAGGGATAGTGGTAAGCAGGATTTTATTTTGGGAATGTGGCTTGGATTGGGGACAGCAAGTTTTTGATCTGATCCATCGATTTCTTGACACCAAAAAGGCCCGATTTCCATCGGGATGGGCATCAGATGGGGCTAATTAGAATTTTTTTTCGGCCCTGCAACAAGTTCCTAACCTGCTGGGCTCCTACCGTCGGAGACGTAGAAAACAGGCGCAGGGGGTGGCAACACTTGCCCCCACTCGCTTGGTATCGCTGCCCGCACTTTCAGCGAGCACCAACCAGATCTCCCGATTCGTCGAGATTATCCTTCTAGATTATCCTCACCGACCCCCGGGTACTGACCTCCCTGTATGCTTTTCTCAGTGTCGGATACCGGTAGTTTGTACGACAGCAACTGGTAAATCAGACCGTCTGTCGAAGGTTATGTCCACCAGGTGCTGTGCTATGTACTCTTTGTGCCAGCTTCTCGCCCACTGGGACGGGCGCCAAATCCCATTCGGACAGAAGGCATCAGGCCACAAAAGATGTTGTCATGAAAAAATGTACGGTAAAGTGTGTGTTTGTTTGTTTTTGGAGACGCGAGCTTAACGCGAACCTCCGTTTATTGCTGTGACGGAATCTCGGTATCGTCGCAGAACGTTTTGCCGCGCATCGCCAACGCCTATCCGAAACGCTGGATGCGACGCGCGCACTCTTCCTTTTGAGGAACCCTGCAACAGTTATTTCAACTTTTTCCCCTTCTAAATATTAAATGCTTTCATTACGTAGTCAACAAGTGCACATCCAGTACCTGGGATAGGGGGCTACAAAGCACCTCAGCCAAAAGTACTATTCTATACCCATCAGAGCACTTTGAAACCCGCTCGAAAAGATTTTTCTTCTTTCCCGAGTCTTGGCGTTGTTCGAGCGCTCGAATCACGTGGGTACACCAAAGTAGCGGCGATATTTCTTTCCTCTCCGTTGCAGCAGTAAACGCATTCGATAGCCACTTTAGAAAGAAAAGCCACGAAGCAAAGGAGAAACGTAAGGCGGATAGTTTTGCTGCGACGAGAAATCACACAGTGCCGCTCCGTGCTGTTGGTAACTATAGCTTTCGCAATGCTTCCAGACGCGAAGGAAGGTGTGGAAGCGTTTATCGGAAGGGTTGCAGGGTCCTTTTTAAATGCGCTTCAAAGTTTGCAGCATTATCGGGGGTTTTCATAACGTTTGACAATATGCTGTTGTTATCGTTGTTGGAAAATTTGTGCACAGCTTTTGTCACTGGGAGGATGGAGTGTTCGGAGAACACGTTTCCTCTGCCGTCGAGCTCTAACTCGGCGGAAATTGTGTGAGAAAGATTACCAGAACTCTGCCCGCTGGCACGTGGTCTGCTGCTCGCCTGATTCGCTCGAACAAGGGCTCAGTAAGAGGGGTTCCGTCTATTTATTAGTCGCGCGCGCGTCCTCTCTCGTTTCACTGTGGTTCAGGGCTGTTTTAGTGCCTGCGTGTAGTCGCCGCGACGCAGCTAGAGGAAGCGCCTTCAGCGCCCAGTTGAGGCTTACCCATTCTTCCCAAACCGACTGTTCTTCCCACCCGCGCGGGAATAGTTTCGGTTGAGCAGTCGAACACAATTAGGAAGGGTTCTCTCGTCTTCTCGGTGCCCTTTTGCGCCGTGCATATCGCCTTGCTCCCCCTTCGCGAAGCCATTACCGCGCCTCGCTCGAGAAGGAAGTAAGGCACATCCGCATTCCGGGAGATTTTTGTGTTTATTTTTTTTTCGCGTATTCTTTCTTTTTTCCCCGTCTCGGGGCGCCAGAAAGGGGAGGGCAGTGTGTATGCCTTGGAGAGTGCCGAGCCCCTCTCGAAACGGCGCGATGGCGAAAGGGAGAGTCGGCGACGCGGCGGCCGCCGATGCGTGTTCTACTACTGTCAGCTGACGCTTCTCCGATGAGTCATAAAAGCGCCTCGGCGACCTTGAAAGGTCGGGCATTTCCTCCCTCGCCGACCTTGCTCCCCTTTTCTTTGCCTTCTTGTGCGTGATTATCTCCTCTATGCCGGCTGCCCGCTTCTTTCTTTCTTTCTCTTTTTGAGGTGTTTACCCGGATGATTTATACGAGCCGTTCGTCTGTTGTGTTGTCGTCGCTTCCTTTCTTCGCCCCTCCCGCGTTCTGTGTTGCCACGGGCGGTGGTCGCCTTTCTTTTTTCTTTCGCGATTGGTTGTCTCGTTTAATGGGCTGGTTGGTTCTCCCTGTCGCGTGCCGTGCGTCCTTCGCAGTCTGGGGTCTCGGCGCGTTGACCTCCGTCGCCGCCCCCTGTTCGGTTCGAGGCGAACGTGTGACGTAGTCGCGTGCAAGGCCGAGCGTGTCGCGTAACTTGTTTGCAGTGACGCTGAGAAGGCACATTGCAAAGGCGGCTCTGCCTGTGCTTGGTACGTGCAGTCCGTGTCGTCGTCCGATGTGGCTCCTGTGGCTACAACAGGGCCCCTGTTGTAACTTCTGAAGTTCGGAGTTGATAGACCACAACGGCGTACGATGATTCTCGCGGTATACTTTTAAGCCCGTCTTTTTGACCTACACAAATCGGGGTGTATGTGATTATGCAGGCATCTGGTTAGGGAAACACATAGTGAAGGTATGTTGTCTGCCTTGTCTGCTGACGGCATTTCTCGCAGGTCTATGCTGAGGACACGATAATGTCAAAAAGACGCCTCGGTTCGATTCAGTTCAATTTGCCGCGAGACACAATGCCTGAGACCCGAGCGGAAAGCCATTATTTTGCATGTAAAGCTCAAATTGGGGCCACCAAGCAGGAGCTGACTTGCAGCAACTAGATTTGACGTGGTTAACAGGTCTACTGTTCGTAACAGCGCCTACCTGCCTCCAAAGCGGTTAGCTTCGCTTGGGCCGTGCCGCTCATGACAACCTTTATTTTATCAAATCTACGGACCTGCAGCTTTGCCTCCTGTAGTCGAAACGTGTTTTGTATTGAATCGGCACATTCACAATATGTTTCCTAGCCGTATTAATTTCCAGAATATGAAATATGTTCAGTCTCTCTTCTACTCGGAAGAGTAGAAGGATCTTGTACCTCGAAATGAATACGTAATGCATATTCATTTTACAGCAGTAAGAATGGTGGGGTAAACAATGAAGGTTACGAAAATACACGCAAGCGGTGAAATACCAATGCGCACTGCTGTCGGTACTGGGCGCACTATGCCTGTTTTAGCTGCACAGCTGTCCGCCGCTTTGGAGTTGTCTGACACTGGCCGATTGTCGTAAGCCACGTTGTCTTGTGTGGTCCTGTTTGTCGAGCATACCACGTGCATCACGAAACGATTACTTTCTACCGTAACAAGAAGCCAGGTGTAAATACGGTCAAAAATAAAGCAACGGCGAAATACGGCACGCGGCTCAGTATGGTAGCGCCATCTGGGGGAGACTAACGGTCAGCAAGGCTGCAGAGCATAATGACGCACTGGAATTTCGTTTGAATACCCGCCCTTGTGACTCCATGGCAGACGTCACGAAAACACATGATTTGGCGGGAGAATCAAAATTTTAACATAAACTAATTAATTTATCAGCAAATACAACGCGATAACATTATCGGGCCCCGTCATCATCGGGTGAAAACTTTCCAAGGGGAAAAAATTTCCCGCTCCTCCTCTCACGCCATCTCTTGGGGCAGCGCCTTATGACACCGAAATAGTTTCAGGGAACGCCGCAAGACGGCGCTAAGCATGTTTCGCTCATGTCGATTTTCAGCTCACGGTCAAAGTCTCCGACCGTGCCAGATTTTCTACGACACGGGGCCCTTAACGCATACCTGTTAAAATGGACAGCAGAATTTATAAACCTACCAATATATCTCACCACGAAGCCATTTTGCTGATCCCCAAAATGTGGTGTATGTAATAAGTCTGATAATAGATTTATAGCAGAGCAGAACCGGTCCCGGTACGGCGCCCGGCACACGGTCTGGGCACTTGCGCATGCGCACCGATTTCTCCGTGTGCGGTACCCGGACCTGTTCTGCACTCTGCTATATAACTCATTATAACGTGCGTGGTACCTGTATTGGTCAAGTAGGTCATAGTAGGATCCTACCGCTCCTTCATCCACAGAGTAACATTTCCTGTAGCTCATATGAAATCCGGCATTTTATATATCGGAGTAACCGCAAGGAATTTCTGATTAAACAGGCGGAAATGAATTTTAATTTTGCGCTGAAATGTCAGAAGTCTGAAAGGTGACGCCTTGTGGTGTGTAAATGTGACACGACCAGACGTGTCCAAACAACTCCATTGGTTTCAACACGTGATCCAAAAACCGCATAAATGGGAACGGTTCCACATTATTGTTGTTTTAGCCCGGGACAAGTTTTTAAATACCCCTTAACGTTAACATTCCTATAGGACGTACAACTTCCCGACCCACCCGCCGCGGTGGCTCAGTGGCTAAGGCGTCGCGCTGCTGAGCACGATTACGCGGGTTTGATTTCCGGCCGCGGCGGCCGCTTTTCTGATGGAGGCGAAAAGCGAAAACGCCCGTGTGTACGAGATTTCGGCTCACGTTAAATATCACCAGGTGGTCAAAATTAATCCGGAGCCCTCCACTACGGCGCGCCTCATCGCCTGCGTTGCGTCGGCGCGTTAAACCCTACAATCAAATCAATCAACTTCATGGCCCACAGACTTAAAAATCATCGTGCACGATTACGAAAAGATTTACAAATACACGTCAAAGCTCACAATGGCCTAGTTTGCTCATTTTTAGGGATGTATCACTTCTGTCTGTTCTTAAATAAATAGGAAGCTTTTGCTTGCCAGGCAGCTAGCGCCGTCTAGTGAAATCTGGATAAACCCCAAATGGGTTTCTTGCTTATTTTGTATGTCAGTAAAGAAGTGATATATTTCTAAAATAAGCAAACTGGGGCGTTGGAGCATTCCTACGAATTTTTCAAAAACTTTGGTAGCGGTACACGATGCTTTTTACGCCCGTGGGTCATGAGTTAGTCCCCGAGGAATGTGATCGGGCGAGTCCCCTTTAATGTCACGTGCCGTTAAATGTATACGTTGCCGCGCGGCACACTGTCGTGGTTACCCGCATTCCTTTTGGCGGGCCACGTATGGCTGGTTGATCTAAAAATTCCGCTTCCAAAAGTTCGAGTGCGCTGTCGGCGAAACCGGTTTCGGGCTAAGGTGCCTTAAGTAATGCCCTTTTGATTTGGGATAAAGAAAATATACTCGACCAAAATCGGTTGTTTGTTTCTTGAAACACAACTCAAAAGTGGGGCTCTTTTACATTTGTGCGTCTGCTTCAGTGCCGCGAACCGCCGTTTTGTCATGCTAGCTTTTCTATTTGTGCGTCTGCTTCAGTGCCGTAGACCGCCGTTATGTCATCCTTGCGCTTCCGCAACCTGCCACCTGTAATTGCCATTCCGCCGCGTGTCACGCGAACTGAGGGCATTGTTCGATAAGGCGTAATGTAGAGAGACCGGAGCCGGGAAATAAGAAAGCAAAGAGAACAGTCGCCGGAATAGCGCGCAGTTTCTCGTGTCATTTCATTTTCGGCCGAGTGCGGCCCGCTCAATATTTGCCTCCCTTTTAATGATTAATACTCTCTCTCCTTTTCAATCGGCTCGTGTATGTTTTGGGCCCCGGTTTGTCTTCCGGCCCGCCGCGTCCGGTTGCGGTGTTTTTCATCCCGTCTCTCGCCGTTGCTGGTATTCGTTTTAATCACCCCTTTTTCCTCCCCCCCCCTCTCTCACGCACCAAGGGAAGGGGGCTCCCAGTGTCGCAGCTCCGTTAATTCAATTAAAACTTGCTGTGACATTCTCTCGCGTGCTTCTGGCTGGCTGGCTAGTGTTTTCGATCCTGCCACCCTTTCTGCCCAGCGCTTTTGTTTCATTTAATTACTTTCTCGTTATACTCGCCCTTTTTTTCCTTTTTTTCCCTACGTCTTGCTACAAGTTTTCCGGAGAGTGGGACCCAGGAGCTTGGCAAAAGCGGTACCCGCTACGGGAACGGAAGCAGGTTGGATTAGTTTCGCGGGGGAGGGTGAGGAGGGATGAAGGGGGGGGGGGTGGAGAAAGAGCACAGCGTCGTGTTCATCCGTGGGGAACTTTTTTGCCCGCTTGTGTTATGAGGGGGCGTAAGGAAAGAGTTTTGTGGAGGAACGAAAAAAAAAAAAAAGGCGCGCGAACACGCGCGCACCCCAGTTTTATTTGCTGTGTTAATTGTTACCTTCGGGCTTTACGGCGGTGCTTTCAATGGGGATGTTCTCTTGTTTATTTTTATCTTGCAGTGAAGTTTTGTTATGTTATGTTATTTTTATCTTTGACTTTATTCTTTACGAAGTGCCGCTTTCGCTTGATGGCATTACGCGCGGGAACATCCCGGGAAATTTTTTTCTCCTCCCAGAAACGGGGAAAGAGCAGAAGGCAATAGCGGCACCACTTTTTCGTGTCGGAAAAGGGAGCGCCAGGCGGGGGGAAAACGGGAGACGGGCGCTGTTTGCCAGGCGAGCGAGCGAGCGGGAGGGGCCAGATGGGGAAACTGCATGGTCGCGCTGGTCCCCATGGCAACGGGGACGGCGCATGCGCCGTCGTGACCCGTGCGTCGGCGTGATGCGTATCGCGATGCGGCCGACCGGTCTGCATCGAGCGGCGGGGGGAAGCGCGCTTTTTTTTTTTTTTTCGCCCGCCGCCTCCCTCGCTCGTTGGTGCGGCGGCGGACGAGCTCGGTGGTGCCCGCGAGATATGCGTATAAAATCGATGAATGCAATTAGGGAAGCGGGTGCCGTGGGGTCTCTGGGGAGACGTCGTTCAGCCGGGGAAGGGCACACGCAAAAAAAAAAAAAAGAATGAAATAGTACCGTGATGTCGCTTAGCCCTTGTTTCTGAAGTTTTCTTTGCCCGAAGGAAAGTTTTGCCATGCACCCCTTCCTTTCCCATTGGTAAACTTGTTTCTTTGCACTCAGCCTCTCCATTTAAAAGTTTTTTTTGTTGTTGTTAAGCCTTCTCTTTCGTTTTTCTCCACCGAGAGGGGGCTTTGTCTTTTCTAGCGGCCGGCGGCGGTATCGTTTCTGACGCTGCCTCGCGGATGGTTTGACGGGAAGATTAAAGGGAACGGAACTTGAGGCCGTTAATGCCCCGAGTATGACGCGAGCGCGCGTTCCCGGCGGCCCTGCCGAGGAGAAAGGCAGCGTAAACAGCGGGACGGCCGTACCAATTTTTCGGGACGGGCGGAGAAAAAAAAAAAAAAAAAAGCTTTGGCCTTCAGCGTACGGAAACCGGGGGCTCTGAGACAACCGGCATCTTTCACCACTAGAGTAGCTATTTTTCGAATTTGCTTTGTATAGATTTATAGTTTTGGTCGTACTTACCGCTGGAGCTCCTTGTGCGCATGAAGTTTTCGTGGACGTCTAGATCGACGCGGTACTAATAGTTTCTTTAAATTTTTGGGCCGCCCTCACACAGCTTTACTAAAAAAAATTATTTGGACGTTCCCGCTTTCTTTAGCTAACATCTTTTCCTCGTTCTCTTTGGTATGAAAAGAGTGTCCTGATTACAAGAAAGTTAAGATGTCCGTTCGACGCAACTGAAGTTCTTATTATTAACCAAGTTTATAACAGCCGGAGTCTACTTCGGGGATAAAAAAATCCAGAAAACCAACGTCGCCTATGTCTCGTCGTCACAAATGATTGGCTCCTTCGTTTTTTTTTTCCTTGTTTAACTTCGACTTCGCGGAGCGGAGTGCGCGCTATCTTCCCTGTGATGTGCCGTCGTCCTCATCAGTGGGGGAAAGAAAAAAGACCGGTAGAATGCCGCGGAAAGATGAAAGGCGTGACGGTGCATTAGTGACGTCACTCCCCGTTTTACGCTTCCCCTCTTTCTGACGAGCGTGACGGGCACAAATTGCTCGACGCTCTCCTTCGAGAGCCGGGGAAACACCCCCGACTTCTTTCTGCATCCTCCTCAACCTCTCATTTCTCTGTAATCGCCCGTCGTAGGCGGTCGCACAAATAAAGAAAAAGGAATCTGAAGGGGGGGGGGGGGGCAAAAAAGTGGGGCATGCTTTCATTCCCCCTGGTTACGGTAGTAGCAGCCCACGAGCGGTGCTGAGGAAAGGAGATTACGAAAGCAGTCTTGTAGAAGTTGTCGAAGAAAGAGAGAGGAAAAAAAAAAAAAAAACTCAGATGGAACTTGATACACAAGCAAAGAGCGGATTAGAAAAAAAATGTTCCTGTAAGGCTAGAGTGAAGTTTAGCGTAGATTGAAAGGTCTATCCATCATTCTCGGTAGCGAATGTCGCTGTAACTTTTTTATTCACGGCATCTTTTTACTGGATTGACTGCGTTTAGTTTGTCTAGGTCAACTAAGCGCAGCTTCTATCCTTCCTTCCTTCCTTCCTTCCTTCCTTCCTTCTTTTTCTTCGCCATTGCCGTTAACGTGCGCAGCGGGCCGGCGTCCTTGCAATCTTTATGCAAATGTTCGGGGGACGTAATGATGCGTGAGCGGTGTTACCCGGTAGCTCCCCGTGTGTCCTTCTCGGGATACCTGAAGGCGAAAAAAGTTGGCCTGTCTGTCGGTCGCTCGATTTCGCCGCTTGGCCGAAGTGAAAGGGAGCTAGAACGCGAAGTATTTATATATTGGTAGGACCGTTCGAAACTACTAGAAATGCTGGCGTGGCTCGTACATGTATATCTACGCCATTGAGCGCAAAGAAAAGCTCGGGCATATGTGAGGCAAAATACAAGAGAGATAGAGAGATAAACATTTATTTGTCCAACATGGAGTTAAAGGAAAGGAGACGCGGGGCATCTTCACCCCCTTCAGACGTCTTCAGCCATTTGGACAACTCGGATCTGCACGTCCTGGTCGGAGCTGCGCAGAACGGTCTCCCACCTCGCCTTGGTCTTCATTAATTGAGAACCACCTAACGCATTCTTCTTCTGGAGACCTTCCCAAACAATATGGCGCAGGTCTGCCCTGCCCGTACATAGCTTACATTTGCTAGTATAGATCTCGGGGTCACAGTGACTGTACAGGACCGGATTGGGGAATTTATTTGTCTAAGAGGCGCGTGGGCCGCAGACTGCCACTCGTTGAGAGTCTCTAGTGAACGGGTGATATTAAGCCCGTTCTAATCTGTAATGGTTAATTAAGTCCCTGTGCGAGACCATGCGGTCCCTTCCCATTCCAGCGCGCGAGAAGTGCCCACATGTTTCCCCGACGTGATCGGCTCGGTTAACCAAACCTCGAACCGCGTCGTTACTGGGAAGAGAAGAGTGTGCCAGTTAAGAGTCCATGCGATTTGGACCCTTATACGGTCTTTGAAGCCTACCAGAATTCCTACGTCTACTCTTAAGAGAGCGCTGGTACTCTAAGTTATACACTTGCTCGTCCGAGGCAAAATGCGAGTGCATAACGGACAGTACCAGCGTTCTGTTAATTAAGAGTAGACGTTGGACACGTGTAGCGGCGTTGCAAGCGTTGTAAGGCTGCTTTTTAGTACGAGGAAACCCAAGTGCGCCTCATGCATTCGCCAAAGCTCTCGTGACTGTGCCTGCGCTTTTTTTTTTGCTGACGTTATTCAAATCATGAAACTGCATCAGGCATTTTCATCATGATATGTATACTCATGATCAGGCCATCTACGCAAAATACATTCTTTGTTCTATTTGAAAGAACTAGCCTTGTGTAACTCATTCAGCTCCATTTCACCCGCGAAAGACGTTGTTTATATCGAAAAAAAAAAAAAAAAGAACGCCAGAAATATTGTAAAACTTCCAAACTTCTCGCTGCAGTGACGTAATATGGGCCAGCGGTAAAAGATAGCTATCTGTGTGAACTGCACGTTAGCATTCAGGCGATCCGATCAAACGGAAGCAGAGGCCACGCTACAATCGCCCAATCATGTTTCTTTGCGATGGCGTTGATGGGCGGCCGCCAGTCACACGAACAAGTCTGTCACGCCCTAGAGAAATCTCCGGAAAGTGTTTTCTTTAGCATCCCAACTCCTTGTTTACCAAGGAGTCGGGATAACCAAGTACACAACCTGTACAACCAAGTACACGTTTGCTTTATTCGAAAGATTTGGTGTTTTGTAGTGCCCCCAGCTTTTTTCCGGCAGCAAGTGATGCTGTATTCACTGAGAAATGGATTAAGTTGAAATTCTAAATCTCTCGCCAAATCGTGTTTCGAGACGCCTGCCGTGACGTCACAAGGAAGGGTCTTCTAGCGAACTTCATGTTCAGACTGCAGCAGACTGCGGAGCCTCGTTTATCGTCAGTCCTGCTAGATGGCGCCACCATACTGCTCCGCACCGCTATTCGTATTTGCGTTGTTTTCGACCGCATTTGCCCCATCTGTATTGTTTCTGTTACGGTAGGTAGTAATCGTTTCGTAGAACATATAGATAGATGGGGTCACGTAAGACAATGTCGCTCACGCCCATCGGCCAGTGTCCTCTGAGACAACACCAGAGCGCCGCACTGTTGTGCAGCTAAAACAAGCATAGTGCGCCCAGTACCAACAGCAGTACGCACTGGTACTTCTGTTTACGTGCACTTTTGTGACTTCCGCTGCTTCACCCCAGCATTCTCACTGCTGTGAAGTGAATATGCATTACACTTAAGCGTTCTGCAGTCTTATAAGTGCTGCGTAAATTGCGCTTGCGTTTGCTGGCCTCAACCAATCGCAGGGCTGTGCATATGACGTCATATATCCTAGCGCGAGAAATGAGCTAGTGAGTCGCAAGGCCATTCCTTTTTTTTCCCTTAATTATGTGGCTTATTTGAACGAAGTTTACGTTAAAGTGGTGTCACCATGATTCTAATGAGGCAATCTTTCAAATGAACCAAACACGTTTTGTCTGAATGGCTTTGATTGATTGCATGGTTTAACGCGCCGGCGCTGCACAGGCGATGAGGCGCGCCGTAGCAGAGGGCTCCGGATTAATTTTGACCACCTGGGAATCTATAATGTGCTCTGCAATCTCGCAGACACGGTTGTTTTTGTGCGTGGCTTTAAGCCATGCATTAAGCCATGCAATTTTTGTCACTTAATAGGTTGCACTGACTGCGCACTTTGTTGTATAGTTCGTGTTTGAGGCGTTTTTATCTGGAGTATAAAGAATTCGAGTTTCGCCTTTTTTGGTTCACTGGCGGATGGAGGACGAAGAGTGTGTGTTCGCATCCTCTAAGCAGCGGCGGTGTTTTATCGCCGTGTCCGGGTGTTCGCTTGACATCCCTCGGGACTTGGCTGGCCGTCGGAAATTGAGGCGAGTGTTCTTTGCGGCGGGCCTGTTGTTTCACTTTGCTCAAATTGAATTTCACCGCCCAGAGTTTGTCGTTGCGGGTTCCGCAGAGCCGAGGAATTCGTCTCCAAAACAGTACTGCGCGATGGCGCTGGTCGACGGGACAAGGAATTCGAAGTAAAAAAAAGAGAGAGAGAGAGAGAGAGAGAGAGAGAGAGAGAGAGAGAGAGAGAGAGAGAGAGAGAGAGAGAGAGAGAGAGAGAGAGAGACCAGGGACTTCGGCAGACAAACGACCCTACTGTCAAAAAAAAAAATTGCGAGTTTAAGCATAAGAGACGTCGCTTGTTTTTTGTTTTGTCTTGTGCAGAGACTCCCTTATTCCCTCTTATATTTTTCACACTCGCCCTCTGAACCACGTTGTTTTTGTTCTGCTCTGGGCTTCGCCCACAGTGAAATTTTGTTAAAGCCTTGTTTTTAACAATGAGCGCCCTTCGCCTTTCTCAGCGGGTTGACAGCTGGCGTAGAAATATAGTTATGCGATTTTTGCAAGACAGGGACCTTCTCTTCTGTTCTTTTTCTTCTTTTTTAACCTCGTAACAGGCGACCCGCTGTGGCCACCAGTAAAAAAAAAAATAGTTCAGTGCTCGAGCCAAGAATCTGCGAACTATTTAGCTGACACCGCCATTAGGG
Organism: Haemaphysalis longicornis; assembly: GCF_048455015.1. NCBI lineage: Eukaryota > Metazoa > Arthropoda > Arachnida > Ixodida > Ixodidae > Haemaphysalis > Haemaphysalis longicornis. Next base: position 45,659,771 of record NW_027526460.1, read on the forward strand.
GATTTCGTCCGGTTAAAATAATTGCGCGCGGCGCCTACGGCCGCGACGGGCGTTTTCCGCCGCGTGCGCTCGTTTTTTTTTTTTTTTTTTTCTCGACGGTGAGCGCGCTGTCGAGGAAGCAATAAACCACTCCCGAGAACACCGAGCCCAGCCGCGAGCGCTCGGCGCTGCTGCTGTTGCTTCTGCTGCTTCGATCGGCGGCGCGTCTTTCCAAAATGGGCCTCACGTTTGATCGGGCCCTTTATTGGATGGCGGGGGGGGGGGGGGGGGGGGGGGGCAGCAATTGTTTTGAATCGCCCTCCTAAACACGTGCGCGCGCGCTCGTCTCGGCCGCCGTGGAGGGAGAAGAGCGGCCTTCGACGTGTGTCGTTGCGGCGGCATCCGACGCTGTGGTGGTGCTGGTGGCCTTGTCGTTTCTACAGCCGTCTTTTCTTCGTTTGTGGCTGGGCTTTTCTTTTTTCTTTTTGCCACCGTTGCCCCTGTGCGGAGCTCGCCGACTACCGTTCATCTTTTTTCTTTCGTCTTTTTCCGGCGGTACGTTGTCTGCTGCGGCAGTCGCACGAAATGAGAGGGCGGGGAGGAGGGGGGGGGGGGGGGGGGGGGGGGGGGGGTTGCGGGCCGCTCGAGATAAACGATGGGACGATCGGGAGGCATCGACACGGCCGCGTATAAATAACGGGCCCGTGTCGTGTTCGAGAAATCCCGCGCGGCAATGCGCGTGCTGCGCTGGGACGAAGACGGGCATTGGATGGAAGTGGTGCGGGCTTCCGACTGCCGCGGCGAAGTCCCACTTTCGTTTTTTTTTTTTTTTTTTCCTACTCCCGCTGTGGACAATAGAAGGCTATGTGGTGCGAAAAGGCGGAGGAGATGTCCGGTACGGATAACTGCCGTTGTGAGGAGTGAAAAACCACTTGCAAGGTGTCAGAATCTTGGCCAAAGTGTACTTTTTTTTTTTTTTTTTTTTTTTTTTACTGAAGAGGGGAGAGCGGGTGGAAGGAGCGAGCTGTTGTTCAAGGTGAATGAATGAACGTTAATTTCTATAAACTTCATAGGCTCATGGGGGCATGACAAAAAATACAACGTTTCACTGTGGCAACAACTTGACCAGCCCTATCGCCATCATCACCATGTTCGTCATCCTGTTTGCGTCCACCTGCAGGTCGAAGGTTTCCAGCGCCTTATAGCGTGAGCTTGTCGAGTCGGTTCTTTGCCCTCGAATTTTCCGTGTTCATCCACCCGTCGAGTCCTCGATCTTCCCTTATTTCGTTTTCCGTCTCTCGGCAACCATTCCGTTAAACGTATGCTCGACCTGCTGTTTTCCTTCGCCTAACTTGAGCCAGAATATCTTTTGCCCGAGCTTGTGGCGTAATCCCCCTGCTCTTCTATTATATAGAAGTGTTTCCCAGCAGTTTCCTTTCCGTGCTTCCGTCCCATATGTCATCACCGGAAGCACACATCATTTTTTTAATGACTGCAAAACGAAAGCCTCGACACAACCCGTATAAAGTGGGACAGAAAGCAGTAACAAAAAAAAATAGTATTCGTGTAAAAGATAGTAAATATTATTCGTAAAATATTATTAATAATTTAGAAAGTACGCGTGAAAGTTATGGGTAATTAGGAAAAACAAAAAAAAAAACACACACGCGGGGTCTTCATCCAACAGTGACGACCCAATATGCATGTAGGAAAACACTCCCGGTATCGCTTGTACAGTGGGTTATGACTTAAAAACAAGGAAACAACGTCAGGCACGACGACATTATCGTTGCATGGGACAGCAATGGTTCCTATCGACGACCACTTACGTGACTATGCAGATGCTGAATTTGTATGCGAATAGAAATCCTGCAGTTTTACCACAAGTTCCAGACAGTAATTATAATAGGTTTGATTTGAACTAGTGTTTTGTAACGAGGTTGGAACAGTGTAGCGAATCGTTTCCTTCTCGTTTGTTCGAAAGTGCCGGTCTAGTGCCCTAGTGGCGTACCCTCGGTCCTAGGTTAGCGAGGAAGCATATTTTACGTTGTGTACTGTGGCGTTATTCAGTAAAGCCAATTGGCAGCCAATTGTTAAATAAGCTGTGAATCTTCAGTTCCATTCCAGACGTTTAAATGCGTAGTGTGAATATCAAGAGCCGTACTAGTTCTCGAAACGCTTTCGTAGAACAGTTCGACGTTGCGCCAAAATAATTTTGCTCGGACAAACGTCGGAAAATACAAGCACTTCGAAAAAAAAAAGTAGTAGTATTTGTGTTAGAATTTCACGTGCACTTTCTCACATAACATAAGCCAGACGCATCACAATTACTGTCGCCGGAGGAGGAGGGTTCTGCCTGAATATTTTTTTTAGAGTAAGCTCGCGTGTGTAACAATTTTCTACACTTATCACGCGTGCTTGAATGGGAAAGAAAAACCCTTCTAATGACTGCTGTGCGTATCATTCATTCATTCGACGAACTTCAAAAGAAAAAAAGGGGGGGGGGGGGGGGAGAGAGTTAAGAGAGCCGTTTCTCATTCATCGCGTGGCGGTACCGGATGGTCTTTTTTTTTTTTTTTTTTCGTTGAGAACAGGGCGAAAAGTAGCGCTTCTGCGGTTATTTTCTCCTTCTTAAGGCATATAACAAATACAGTGAAAAATGGGATGGGGCTGGGGCGGAGTTGTCGCATGCGCCGGGGCACTTATTTTGCAAGTCGTTGCGGATGCCCAGCCAGCAGACGCTTGCTGCCGGTTGGTTCCTCGCTGCCGAGGCTGCGGTAATATCCTGTCCCGGCTGCTCCAGTGAAGATAGACGGGTGCGTCGGAGAGAGCTGTGCTTCCTGCGCTGCACGACAATCTTGAGCGTTCCATATTTGCCTTTCACCGTTCTTTCCGCGTTGCGTGAAACATGTATTGTTCTCCGTAGGCGCAACGCGGGGATTGTGTTCTTTTATTTACGTAGTTTTTTTTTTTTTCCTCTCCCGACGCGCCTGCCTGGTCGTCGTCGCCCGAAGCAACCCCGGGCGCAGCGCTCGTCTTATGAGCGCGGGCCGGCCGGAGATATGAAAGAGCAGTGAAGGAGCTAGCCGTCGTTGGGGGAAGTATACTTTTATTCAGGGGGAGGAGAAGGGGAAGCGGGCCAGTCCGTAGTTTTTTCGTGCGCTGTCCCTCTAAAGAGCACTCTTGGAGCAGCGACAGTCTCACGGGCCGGCTCTGGAGAGGGGAGACTTAATTCTTTCGAAGCGCCGGGGAGAGCTCGAGAGCGCGGTGCAACTCGCGCGGATTGAGAAAGAGGTGCGCGAGTCTGGCCAAAGTGAAGAAAAAAAAAAGCAAAACAAGGAGGAGGGGGAGTTTTCCTCATTTCGGCTTTCTTTCACTTTTCCGTTTCATTCGTTTGGTTTCCGCTTCTTTTTTTTTTCCTCTGGGTTACTTTGTTCTTGTTTTTCTGCGAGCCGCGCTGGTGCGCGCAAGAGCCAGGAGAGTAATTACTGTGGGATGCAAGAGCGAGCAGGCGATGCCGGCCGGGCGGGTTGGCTTCGCTTGCCTCTGCGTTTCCCACACGAAGATCCGTCTCTCTCTTCTTTCCTCTTTCTTTTTTTCTCTTTCGCGGGGAGGGCGGGCTGGCTGGCAGGCACGGCAGCAGCAGCAGCAGCCAGCGAGTGCCGGTCTACGCGAAGAGAGCCTGCCTGCCGCGCCGGTTCTCTGCTCGTGTACACAGGGCCTCTTTTTGAGCGCACGGCCGCCCGCCGGCTGAGCCCCGCTATCTCTCTCTCTTCTTGCGCCAGTCGACCTTCTTTTATGCCGCGCGTTCCCCCCGCGCAGTCGAGCCCCGCTGCGAGGCTAGCTCTCGACGCTGCTGGAAGCTGCGCCCGAGCAGAGTCGGGCCCTGCTGCGAGGCTAGGCCGGGAGGGAGGCTAGCGCGTGCCCTCCGCTCTTTGCTGACGCGCGCTGCTTTCGCGCTCTCCCTCCTCCGTGCCGGCAGGCACCGCGTGCGTCTATTGACAGGGCCGCTGATAAATGGAAGGAAGGCGAGGAGGCCCCGCAGCGGCGGCCCTACGCCGGAGGAGAGATAGGCGGCTGGCGGCGGCCACGCATGACTGTGCCGCCCCTCTCCCGTGCCGCGGGGCGCGCATGCGCGGCCTCCTTAGTTCTTTTCTCTTTTCTCCCGGTCGTCCCGGGCGGCGGACTGCGTGCGCCTGACGCCGAGCCGCTCCCTCGTGTGCGCTCGCCGGGCTGATGGAGGGGGGAGAGGTGGAAACTTTATAGTTGACAGCGGGCCGCGGGGCGAGGAGGGCGGTACACGAGGCGGCTCGGCGGTCGCTGGCAGGCGAGGCCTCTCCAGCAACGCAGCAAATTTGCGCCTGCGCCGTCGGGGCCGACGGGCGCGCGCTCCATCTAAAAAAGTTTGTGCCTGTCCGTGACTTCGTTTCCTGTTTCGTTGGAAATGGAGGGCGGCTTCTCTTGCGCCGCCCGCACGCTGGCTGCCTGCCAGCCAGCCTTTCTTGCTGCCGCTGCTGCTGCAGCAGCGAGGGGAGTGCTGGCTGTCGACCCTCCGGGGCTGCTGCTGCCAGCGTTGCGATGGCGCTTCTCTTTCGCTCGGGCTGCGCACAAATGTTGCCGGGAAAGAGGGGGGTCCTTGCATTGGAGATGATTATTATGATGGCAGTGGTGCGCGGTGGTTACGCCGGGGCCTGTCTGCCTGCGTGTGTGTCGGGGAAAAATAGAAGAGTTCCGCTGGCGCGCGCACGCCCGGAGCTCCGGGAGGGAAAATGGGATGAGAACGGGAGAGGAGGAGGGGGACGGCTGATGGCAGGCGAAGGAAGAAAAAAAAAAAAAGACCGCCTAAGCGCGTTCTTTCGGGACCGGCGTGTCGCTCCTTCGCCCCGATCTCAGCCGCCGCTGTTTCAGCGAGTGAGCTTGCCCAACTGAGAGCGGAGTGTTTCGTTATTTCTTTTCTTTTGCCGAGTCTCTCTACGCGGCGGGCAGGCTTCAGAAGTATCGGCCGTGCGCTGCTGCGGCTGATGCCACTAGAGCACGGCGGGTCCGTCTCCCCCTATATTTTTTTTTCTTCTCTTTCGATACCCCTGCCGCCTTGGGATCTTGTTTTTACTGTCCCTCGAATTTCTATCTTCCCCCCTCGGCCGTTCTCCCGACGACAGTGTTTTTCTCTCGGGGAGCCCGGTTTTATCCGCCGCGCTTCTCCGACGACCGTCCCTCAGCGCGGCGCGCTGTGCCGCTTCGTTCATTTTGGCCGTTTTTTGTTTTGTTTTTACTTGGTGGCTCACGCCAACAGTCCTCTTCAGTGGGTGGGCGGGGGAGTGAGGGAGTTATGCGAGAGCGGGCGTGTTGTTATCTGCCGCCCTGCAGCGAGAAGCAGCAGCAGGAACGAGCGACGCAGCGTGCGATGTTTCTTTCGCTCTCCTCCCACGTGCGTGTATATATTTTATCTCCCGGGGAAAGAATGGTGCACTCGCTCGACGGCGCACATTCGCCGCGGATGAGGCTGGCAAAATAAGGGCACTGGAAGAAGCTCGTCGAAAGCACAAAGGGGGAATTCTGCTGCGCGGGCTGAACGAAGCGTTCTTCTCTGCTAGCAGGCTGCAGGGGAAACACGCGGGCGGTAATGGCAGTACGCAAGGCATGCAACGTAGCCTGTGCCGCCGCAGGCAGCCAGGATCCGTGAGCGCGGCTGTAGGCCCTCCGTTGCCGGAGCGCTGGGCACTCTTGCTTATTCTCCGGCGCTGCGTCATAATTTCTCGCCGTTCCTTTTGGGCGGACTCTTTCCCCCCTTTGTCTTTTTAACTTCGTTTGTTTTTCTGACTATTGCACCCGCGCTGCTCACACATACAGACCTCTCTTTGGTCGGTTGTTAATGCCACCGGTCTAGCTGTGGTGGTGGCGGCGGCTTTTGTCTTGGGGCCGATTGCCGCCGTCGTGCGGCGCAAATAAAGGAAAGCTGTCCGGGAGAGTTGTAAGAGTGCTGCTGCGCGGCTGCTGTTGGCGCGGTGTGAGAAGGTCGCTGTGTTTCCGTGGGCTGAGTTCGATTGCCGGAACAGTTTTGACATCCCCCCGTCTTTTCCACCCCGTGCGCGCGGTGCTTGTTTTTAGATTTTCTCCCGGCGTAGGCAGTTCTGTGCTTGCCGCAAGCGGTCTCGGAAGTGCGGCCCAGGAGCGGGAGCGCTTTCTCCGCAAATCGTTCCCCATTTTCTATTGGCAACCGCGAGTGCTTCCTCCTCCTCTCATTAGTTAGCGCGCTTTGAGGAAATGCTCCTCTGGAACTTCGAGCGTGTCTGTTCGGGCAGGTTAGTCGGCAAAATCGTCTACTTTTCTCAATGTTTTTTTTGTTGTTGTTGTTATTGCCTTCTTCCTTGCGCACCGGTCCTCTCTCCCCTTCGCCTAGAATAAAGTTTTCTCGCCCTCCCAGGTGCTTGTATCGATGCGTTCCCCTTCGTTGCATCTTCGCCCTTACGCAGCCGTATGTAAGTCTTTGGCACCGCCGCACGTTTCCCAACTTCCTGCTTTGTTATTTTTTTCACCAGTCCTCCGCTGTTTCGAATCGAAGCTTCCTTGGTCTCTCACTGACGGCAGTGTCGTTACCTAAAACACACAGCAGGGAAGCCAACTTTACACAATGGGAGGGTTTCAGGGTATCAGAGAGGAAGTTAACTTTAAGGCTGTCGAGGGGACGAAAAGAAGATTAGAATGCTGGTGGACGAGAAGCAGAGAGGGGAATATTGCCTAGGACAGTTACCACCCGTAACAGGGAAAATAAAGTATTTCGGGCCTAATAAGCTTTAGTGCCTGCCCTAACTAGCGCTAGTATTAAACCAAGAGTGTAAAACATGGTTATATTAGTCCTTTTTGGTAAGATGACATGTCATCACCCCGCTTCAAAGGGGAAACCAATAGGAATCATCATCATCATCATCCGGAGCTAAATCAAGAAGTAAGAAATTATAACAATGAAAATGTTCCTTAAAATGTTCATCCATCGTGGCTTGAAGAAAGCCCTTTTTATATTTGAATTCCTGTTCTGGCTCGTTTCAAAGCTATCTTAAATTTTTACAAAGTTTGTTTAAGGAACCGAAAAGAATGAAGCGATTCTGTACGGTCGTTGAAAGGCTGGAATCGCAGCCATCGAAGTTCCATCTTGCCGCAGACAGCCATAGCGGTCTAGTCTAATGCACATGCATGGCTGAACAATGTTACTACGGATACAGAGTTTATGTTTTACTTCACCTTTTTGCCATTTTGGAAATCGCATAAAAAATCATGCACACCTCCATCAAGCAGCGCTAGTATTAAACCAAGAGTGTAAAACGTGGTTATATTAGTCCTTTTTGGTAAGATGACATGTCATCACCCCGCTTCAAAGGGGAAACCAATAGCAATCATCATCATCATCATCAGGGCACATATGAATGATGCCAAGGAAACAAAAACGCCAGTCGTGATCGGAATCTAACCTCCGTCCCCTTTCGTTAAAAGCCGGCGTCTATCCGATTGCGCCAATCTTACATATTCGAAGCAGTTTAGATTTTAAAATGAATTTGAACGCTTCACTTTGACCGACGACGATTCGAAAGGGGGGGGGGGGGGGGCTGAGCTTTGGTCTTATTTCGAATTTGCCTCGCAGGCTGTTTGCATTTCAATCGTTGACGCTTGGACTTTGACTCGCGGGGGTTTGCACTTTAATCGTTGACGCTTTGACACTTCGCCATTCGATTTTCGCTTGCGAAAAAGCTCCCCGTTCCAACCTTCGGCGTCGGGAGACGGAGTGAGTGGGAATTTTCGTTTACTCTTCGGCGTTTCCTATCGCTTCTTGCCGGTCCCCCGTTCGGCACACAACCACTCCTGCTTGCAGATGCGCCCGTTCTTCGTGCCGTAGCAAGAGGACACCGGCGCTGTGGATTATCGTGATTAATAGTGCTTTGCTACGCGACGGCTCACCGAAGGCCCATTTCGTAAGGGCTTGAGGAAAGGGGGAGGGGTAGATAGGACTCGGATTTCTTTGCGTGCCCTACTTATCGGATGTGAATGGGGCTAAAAAACGAGAAAAGGGGCTGAATGGAACGCGGAGGGATGCGGGAAACGGAATCTTTTGTGCGGTGATCGGCTTGGAGTGCTGAGCCACGACGCGTCACTGTTTGTCGCAGGGAATGCAGCATTTGAAAATCGGCGGCCGAAAAAGGAAGTGAAAAGGCCTCCCCCGCCGAAGAGAAAGAGAGCGGGGCTTTGTTTCCAAAAAAAAAAAAAAGTAGAAATCAGGTTGCGATCGCCGGTAGGTTTTCCTCGCAGTTTTTTTTTTTTTTTTTTTTTACTTTGCGTGGCTCCACTGGGCGTTCGCTTTCTGTCGACGCGAGGAGCGGTCGTTTTGTTTCATTTCCTCTAGCGCTTCTTGAAGTCGTTGCGTTGTGTGCTCTTCTTTCCGCTTTGGTTATGTAAATACGCCGCACGCGGCCGGCACCGCTTTTCTTGACGATCGAGCACCGCTGTGCGTGTCATGTTCGGAAAGTACGGTTCACTGTTCGATTTAGGGCCGCGCGCGGCGTAGTTTTTGCGTTTTCTTTTGTCTCTCGCCGCCCAAATTTCTGGCAGTCTGGTATTCATAACTGCGGGGGATTGAGCGTCAGGGAACTTTACAATTATTTAACTCTTTGGTGTTCTTTATAACGAAGTTGTGGCGCCAGGAGTGCTGGCTTAATCGCCGCTCAATGGTTCGTCAGACATACCGTTAGTTTCGACCCGAGCATTCCTTCGTATATAGGCTCAAAGTGTTTCAATTCACTTCTTTCGGGAATGCGCAGCTTAACCAGACGCGTTTGCTTAACATCACCGCCGCAAATTTTCGTTCACGGGGAATGAGGACTTGACTTGTCACTGTAAGAATGCTGCATGCCTAGGACTCTCTCTCTCTCTCTCTCTCTCTCTCTCTCTCTCTCTCTCTCTCTCTCTCTCTCTCTCTCTCTCTCTCTCTCTCTGTCTCTCTCTCTCTCTCTCTCTCCTGCTCCTCTGCATTCTTTCTCTGGAAACGTGCCACTAAGACTGTCTTGTCTCTTCGCTACTTTCTCCACTGAGTTCCTTTAAAGATTCCCCTGGAGAATTTTGCAATGGAATTAACATATGCTCGTGCGTTCCGCGCTCGTGGGGCGGTTCTCGGACGTTCATATCATCAAATGTGTATTTGATCAATGTTTTTAGTTTTTATGTCGTAAAGTGGAAACGTGTGGGTGGAATTTTACTCCACATATCGTATTATTGGGCAGTGAAACCCTATTAACCCTGAAAAAAAAAATTGGGATGGGGTCAGGTTATTTCGAAACCGTACGCCTGAGCGCGGTTGGCAATGTTGCTGCTTTGCGACGCTAATTCATACATTGTATCTTTTGACATACCGGGGTAGGAGGCATTTAATGTGGAACACAATCAGTGCGTTTCTGGGCTAATGTCGATGGGAGGACGTGGTTGGCAAAGAAATATAGACTGTTGCAAAAAACGATGAAAGGGTGCATATTATCTGGCGTAAAACGTACATTATATGCAAATGTCGAAATCTTGCATATTAAGTGAAAAGACGAATGAAAATTTACTAAAAAAAAGGAACAAAACGTCACTTCGGGAGTGAACGCGTGAAAGTCTGCAGATGAGCTGTAAAAAAAAGATAGACGCAAGCTCGACTGCTGCTCGCAAGGTTCTTCATTTGTTTTTGTTTTCAAGGCGGTGTGCGACTTTTTTGTGCCACTTGATGTATTCACGCACATATTCTTCCCGCTGCATTTCGATATTGCCCAAGGATTTAGTTTCTTCAGTGCCCTGTGGAATAATGGCCTGGTTAAAAAAGAAAATTTACTGCTTACGCTTCTTTTCCTGTGGTTCTCATTATTCGTGTAGAGAATAAAAGATAATGTTTTTTTATTAGGAAGTAGTAATGTGGTTCGAGTGAAAGGAAGAGAGAGGGAGCGATCGCGCTGCGAATAGTATCGAGCTCAACAGTGAGCTCACTTCGGGAGGAACTGTTGCAAGAACGAGCGGGAGGGTACAGACCAAGCAGTTCGTCCGTTTTCTCGTCTTCACCCCTCCGTGCACTGTTTCTAACATTAAAATAAAAAAAAAAATGGCGGGGGGGGAATGAGGGGGGGGGGGGTTAAAAGTTTTGTTGGCACTAATGTGTATTTTCTGAAGATCGACCAGTAAGTAATTGCAAGATGGGGCTTTCGTTTTTTTTTTTTTTTTTTTCCTCTAAACACCGGCCGGTGAATGTGCGTAAGGCGTTTTATCTAGTGGCGGTCGATAAAACGTGGTTCGAGCAAATGTCCGCTCGGTGGTAGTTTCGTGTGGTCGCGCATGGGATACAGGACGCGGTCGCTTTTGTTTTTCGCATTTCGGCGCGCCCATCGCTTCCGCCCCTGACACGACGCTCTCCTCCTACAAGTGGTCATGCGTGCCGCGTTCCAGGCCGATTGCACCTTGCTGACCCGGCTACGCTCTTCCTACATTTTTTTTTTCTTTATGAGTGCGTTCCACAGCACTGACCGACAGCTACGACGGAAAAGAACGAAAAGAAGTTTTGAAATGGGTTTCTTTATACGTGTTACTGGTCTTCTGGACAAAACCTTTACTCTTTTGTCGCATCGCATTTGCGTTCTGACCGCAGGGTGAAAGCATCAGGCTAGGTAGGATATTGGGAGCAGAGATCTTTCAGTGCCGTATCATTGGGCGCATTTCCGGTCTGAATCTCGGGGGGGGGGGGGGGGGGGGGGAATTGCTCTACGTTCAGAAGAGGTTAGGGGGTTCGGCGTGCGTCATATGTACTTCCCCCATCTCTCCCCCTCTCTCTCTCTCTCGGGGTGGGGGGAGTGACCCAACACCAGCTTGCACACTTGCACAGCTGACGGTCGCCCAAGACGACAATTTCGAAGCCATCCTTCCACGAATGGAACGAACGTGCTATTCGGTTTTGTTTCGATATGGCTTACATGACTGATTGTACAGTGCGCAACGCCCTTGTCTATAACACTGAGTTCAACTCAGACTGGTTACCTCTCAAAACTGCGGGCTCAAACTTGTCACAAAAGATGTTGAGGTCAAAATATATGGTCAAGACTTCAAAATGACACAATACTTTTCTTCAAATGTTTTTAGGCCGATGCAAGATGAGGCTATAAGTACTAAACCTGTGCTATAGACAAGGGTGTTGCCCTCTGTACAAGAGTCACACACGGCTTTCGTTTTGAATGATGGGGGGCGTGGCGTCCAGATGTTCGTCGCGGAACGTGGAGAAAGTGCGCCGCCAAAGAGATCACGACCACGTCAAGTTGCACTGTTTCGGTTTTTGACGCTCTCTATTCTGTTACTCGTATCCTCGCGCTGCGGGCCCATCGAAGTCCCTACACATGCTTACATGAAGTAGCCAAGCTAATTTCGTCGAAAGTTACGCACAAACAGCCGGGGGGAACCTGACTTGAAAATAGTACTTCGCCTTAGCCTTATTTTGAGTTGGCGGAAACTTGTGCGCTAATATTCACCCTGGCGTATTACTCGCGACAAGTGGCGGAATGGTTTGCGTAGGACTAATGTTTGAGCAGTCGGGGTCCGCGAACTCTTCCGGAGTTGCAACTGAATGAGATTACTGCTGTACCGGCCTCCTCAACTTTATTTCATTAGGAAAGGGTGTGTGTGGGAAGGGGGGGGGGGAGATTTATTTTTGTATTTATTTATTTATACTGTCAACCCTCACTTGAGGGTCATTACAGAGAGGAAAGCATAAGATATGGAAAGCAAATACAGACATTGATACTTTCAGCAACTTTGAACAATAACACCATAGCATATTCATTGCTCGGCGAAGTAAACACCAAGAGCCCATGCAAATTTCTTAACGTCAGAACTTTCAACAATATGTCGCGGCAATTTGTTCCATGCTTCTATGACATCAGGAAAACAAAAAAGAATTGCGAAAGACGTCCGTGCGAGCACCGAAGGGGCGAACTGCCGCGTCATGGTTGATCCGGCTGCTGAGCTTATTCGGGCGGTGTACGTGAATTCTTCTATCTATTTTTATTTGACCTTGCATTACCTAAAAAAATACTTTTAAGCGCTGCTTTTGTCGCCTGCTTTCTAGAGATTCCAAACCGCTTAGTTTTAACATCTCGGTAACCGAATCCGTCCTTTTATACTTACATGCAAGCTCTGGAGCTGACAAGGACACGACTCAGATGGTGCTTTGTTTCTGGTATTTGCGACTTTTGCGCCTGTAGACGAGGCAACTCAAAGACGACCACAGGAATTGATCACGAGTTCACCGTCTCCAGTTTCTCTCGCTTCATAAGCATCGTTTGCTCGACCGGTCTCCCGCGTGGCCTTCCCCATCATCTTGGCCAGTTCCATGCCACCTTACGGCAGCTAAGCGTGTCAACCTCCTGCCAAGGTGCGCGGTCGATTTTGGGGGAGCGTGGCTCTGGCGCTGCGCGAACGTTAACAAACGCATCAGCTCGAAGCGGACGGCTCATCCCAGCCAGTTTTATAGCTGAGATCTTTCTTTCAAAGGTTTCACCTGGCCCAAACAGTGCTCGGGTTTGACGCCAGACTTCTCCGGGAAGCTAGTTGGAACTTTAGCTGAGAGCAAAGCTGGGTGAATAATTACGGCTGGGTTGGATGCGAACTCGAGGCCTTCAAACTCCGGAATGCGGGAATGGCACGCAACCCCACTACTGCCACTAGAGCTCGATTACTCTCGCTTACTGAAGGTGGGACTAGCGAGTGCGTCATGACGGTCGATTTACAGGCGTGTGTTACATTCATGCGCTGAAAGATGCACTGTAGTAATTTTGGCACGCTAATTACGCCAGTAGCAATTAGGCGAGCATCGAGGTACGTGCTCGCTTTGTCTTTGCTGGCGATGCGAACGCCTCTGTGGGGAAAGACGTAGTAACTGATTCATTGTGGAAAATAAATATGTGATGTTACTGTGAAAGCGTGGTATACCTTCCGCAATCGCCACAGCGATTTCGCAATCACTACATCGCAAAGTGTGCTTGTGTGTCCTCGTTATCTTTTCTTGTTCTTTTTCGTCGCTGCGGGAATACTAAATGTGGCGTAATACCGGCAGCAACTGCGAAACATCGCATTCTCTCTCTCATATATATGTATATGTATATATATATATATATATTCTACCCTGCGTCTGGCGCATTATAACCGGCAGGTTGCTGTGCCAAAAAACCACAACTTACTTACTTACTATATATATTAATATATATATATATATATATATATATATATATATATATATATATATATATATATAGCGGTACACCCGTTCACACGCAGTGAAGCCGCCTGTCATCGTTCTTTTCAGATTGCAATGGTCGTGCTTATTGTTGTAGTTCTTCTTCTCTCTTACGATCTTGTAGATAACTTGCTTAGCAGCATAATCTATACGAAAACAAGTTACCGCTCTTCTGCACGTATCGTTGCGGGGTGGCGAAGCCACGCGTGCAGGAGCCTAAAACAGAAGGTGCTTCCACTTTGAGTTCCGTTTCCAGACTGACTTTATTGGCAGAATCGAGAGAGAAGGAAAAGAAGTGTACATATAGAAAAGAATGGGGAGGGTGGCTGCAGGCATCCACCGCCACGCAAGAGTTCTTTTCGGAGCGGGCGGCGTGGGAGAGTCGTCTCCATTTCACAGCGTTCACTTACGGCGCGCACCACACACACACACACACAAACCCAGACATAACTCTCGTGCGCCGGCGTCGTCGAGGAAACAGACGTCGCTCGAAGGGGTCTCCCCGAATTCCGGTGGCCGCCCCGAAGAGCGTCTGCGGCGATCGCACGAGGTGTCGAGTGACGGGGCCCAGGCGCTTTACGTGACCCGCTGGAGGCAGGCAAGCCTGTGTGATCTTCGTCTGCGTGTGGCGCCGACGCCTCCTCGGTCTCGTCCCCCGCGTTGTCTGCAGCTCCTTACAATAATACAACAATCTCCCCCGGATGAGCGTTTTCTTGCGCTCATGGTTTTTCTTTTTTTTTTAAGGTTCCAAGGGATACAGCAACTGTATGGGCCGTCTGACCTCTGCTCCCCCGGGTAGCCTGAGCTTGCAAGATCGCACGAGGCCATCTCTTCCCTTGAAGGTTTCCGTGATTCGACCGGTTTTCCATAGATGCCTTTTTAGGTGATCTTCCTTTAAGAGCACCAAGTCACCAGCTTGTAGGCCACTTGACACGGTAGGCTTGCTCAGGTGTGCCGATCTCAGCTCCAACAGGTACTCTTTGCGCCACCTTCGCCAGAAGTTGTCCGCGATGGTGCTGCGGTATCTCCAGCGCCGAACAAGTTGCTGGCCACCTGGAGATGTTGCGGCCGGAAGACGATGCGGTGGCAGAGCAGTGAGTTTTCGCCCCACGAGGAAGTGACCCGGCGACAGCGGTTCAGGCTCATCAGCTTCGGAATAAACGAACGTCAATGGACGCGAGTTGATGACTGCCTCCACCTCGTTGAGAATTGTTGTCAACTCTTCGAAGTTTAGGCTGCTCCGACCCAGCACCTTGCGCAGCGACACCTTTACCGATCTCACCAGGCGCTCCCAAAATCCACCCCACCAAGCGGCCCTTTCAACTATGTATTTCCACCTAATTCTGTGGTCAGCGAAGTAAGATAGAGTTTCTTCCGACTGCAGTGAGTCGAACATCAACTTGAGGTCTCTTGATGATCTTTTAAATGTGAGCGCATTGTCAGAGTAGACCGTAGTGCACATTCCTCGACGTGCCACGAAGCGCTTAAAGGCCAATAGAAAGGCGGCAGCCGAAAGATCACTGACAAGCTCGAGGTGCACTGCACGCGTTACGGCACATGTGAAGAGGGCGATGTAACATTTCTTCGTCCCACCGCTCTCCCGACACATCAGCGGGCCAGCGAAGTCCACTCCAACGACGTCAAACGGGTTCCCCTGTGTTACTCTATCGGCAGGAAGCGGTGCCACTTGCTCGGACGCCGGGGGACAACTTTGTTTCCGACATTTCAGGCACTGATTTACAACTTTCTTCACGACCTGCCGCCCCCTGAGGATCCAGTATGACTCTCTCAATTGAGCGAGGGTGTCCCGCACGCCGGAGTGCAACAGCCGTAGGTGTTCTCTCTGTATGAGCAGGGAAGTGAACGGGTGGTCGCCGGGGAGCACTATTGGATGCTTCGTACTTTCGCTGTTCTGGCTGAAGTGTAATCTCCCCCCTACCCTCATGAGCCCGTCTTCATCGATGTACGGGTTAAATAGGTACACAGGAGATTTCTTCGAAAGCGGTCTTTGAGTGAGCAGGTTCGAGATGTCGTCGCCAAAGGCTTCTTTTTGGATGGTCGCCAACCAGTACCTTTCAGAGGTGATTATTTCTTCAGCTGTGAGTGACCCCTTCCTTTTTTCATCTTTCTTCCGGCAGTTGTCCACAAAACGGAGGACCCAAGCAGTCACTCTAAGTATCCTGTTGAACGAACTATGATCCTTGAGATTCAGGATCGGGTCTTGCGATGGAGACATCACTGGCATTGCAGCCACTCTCATTTCCTCTTTGTAGGAATCCGCTTGTTGTGACGCCGGATTACCCAGCATCGGCCAGCCTGACTCATCATTCAGTAGCCACTGGGGCCCTCTCCACCATAGTGCGCTCTGCACCAATGCCGAGGGCAGTATGCCGCGTGTTAAGAGATCCGCAGGGTTGTCCGCTCCAGGGCAATGCCCCCAATCTTCAGGGTTGGTCAGTGTATGCAACTCTGTAACTCGGTTAGCCACGAATGGTTTCCATCGGCTGGCGGAACCCTTGATCCAGTACATGGCCACTGTAGAGTCCGTCCAGAGTCGTACCCGAGCGTGCTCCATTCGCAGCGTCTTTACGAGGCACTGGCACAGCCGCGCGCCTATTAGGGCTCCCATTAACTCGAGTCGGGGCAAAGAGAGTCGTTTCAGAGGTGCCACTCGGGTTCTAGCCAATATCAAGCTGACGCCTACCTCTCCCGACGCTGATGTAGTTACGATGTATGCAACGGCGCCGTAGGCCTTGGGGCTTGCATCACAGAAAACGTGCAGCACTTTCTTTGTTTGATCGTCCCCGAAATCCGCGGCGATCATGCGTGGCACTGTAATCTGTTGAATGAGCGGAAGCTCGCTGCACCACTGATCCCACTCGGTTTGCAAACTACTTGGCAAAGGTTCATCCCATTTTACTCCTAGCTCCCACAGTCTTTGAAACATCATCTTAACATTCACTGTGGTGGGGGACAGAAATCCAAATGGATCGAAAATTCTCGCTGACACTTGGAGCACAAATCTCTTATTGTCCACTCTGGCGGAGAGAAAATCGATGAGGGCGGTCAACCTGTATTCGAACACGTCGCTTTGGGGGTCCCAGCCCACTCCCAACACCTTTGCGGCCGCAGCATGCCCGAAGTCATTGTATTGCTGCTGAACAGCACCCTGTTCCAATGAGTTTAGCAGCTCGGTATCGTTGGACATCCACTTGTGCAGTTTCATTCCTGCTTGTCCCATGATAGTAGTTGCCTCCTGGCACAGCTTCGTCGCTTGTTCTCGGCTGTCCACTCCAGTCACGAGGTCATCAACGTAAAGGTGACTGCGTAGGATATCCGCCGTTCCGTCGTACTGCTCAGGCAGGTTTCTTAGGTGATGGTGCAACGTCGCTGCCAAAAGAAATGGGCTTGAAGTTACGCCAAAGGGCACTCTTGTCATTTGGTAGGTCACGACTGGAGGAAGTTCTTCCCCGATCTTTGGCGTTCTTTCGTACCACAGGAAACGCACCGCGCTCCTATCCGTCTTGGCCAAAGATATCTGCAAGAAAGCCTTCTCGATGTCCGCAACAATAGCGATGTTATGGGTGCGGAATCTGGTCAGTACGTCAATGAGCTCAGGATTCAAATTTGGCCCACTCTCCAAAACGTCGTTCAGAGAGGGGCGATTGTTGGTGCTTGACGAGGCATCGAAAACAACCCTTAGCTTAGTTGTTTGGCTGTCATGACGTACAACAGCTTGGTGTGGCATATAGTACACCGGACTTGTACTGCCTTTGTTTTCTTTCACCTCCTCCGCGAAGCCCTTCTTAATGTAGTCACGGATGGAAGTGTCATATTCTTGCATTAGGTGCGCGCTCTTGCTTAGGCGTGTTGTTAGAGACTTTAGACGCCTGACAGCACATTCTTGGTTGTCGCTCAATTCCGTTGCTGTTGGCTTCCACGGGAACGATACCTTGTAGCGACCGTCTTCAAACCGGACCGTTTCTTTATGATGCTGAAGAACGGCATCTTCGGGACAAACTCGTTCGGTTTCGTTGATACCAAGGTGCTCAAGCTCCCAGAAAGAGCGGAGTTGTGAAGCTATATCTTTGTCTGTTTCTTCACTCACGCTCGCTCTCATCACACTTGTCGCAGTGGAACAAATTGCCGTAGATCGGGTCGTGCCAACCTCGCCTTGCAGAGTCCACCCAAAAGCAGTGTCCACTGCCATGAGCTTAGGAGCCAGTCGCCTGACCGATCCCGTGACCACTGCCCAGTAGAAATCAGCCCCAATCAAGAGACCGATCCCCTCGTCACTGTGATCACCGTGTGAAACGTCTGCGACTTTCATTCCTTCCTCTAGCATTCGCAAAACGTCTGCGTCCGATGGAACAGGCATAAGATCTGCACATATGCAGGGCACCTCGAGAGCTTCAACCCGCACCTCTGTTCTGTCATGCTGGCTTCGGAGCCAGAGCTCGACTCGACGTGACTTGGTATGCCTCGCAGCTTCCGCGCCTCCGAACGTAAAAATGTTCAGCTCCTCTTCGCCTAGGACCTTCAACTGCAGATTCTTGGACAGGTCGCTTCGTATGAATGTACGTTGGCTACCTCCATCAAGGAGAAGTCTCACCAGTGTACGCTTTTGTTGGCCCTCAGCCCAAGCCTTTGCTGTCTGAAGAAACACCTGTGACCCGTGATTACGAGCATCCAGTGACGACTGCAACACTGTCTTTGGCTCTGTCACTGTTGTTACGGTTGCATTCTCTTTGGCCGTGTTGTCAGCGCCCGACATGTTGGGATCACACAACGTGGTGAGATGTTTCCCTCCGCAACTTGCGCACTTCAACCATCTGGCTGTTCGGCATTCCTTAGACCTGTGTCCTTTTCTTGTGCAGCGAAAGCAACGGTTGTCGCGCTTTAGAAGTTCCCGCTTTTCCGAAACCGACATCCGAGAATCACAGCTCCCAGCGTCGTGGTTGGAAGAGCGGCAGAACACGCATCCTGTGCTGTCTTTATCCGTTACGGCGTTCAGCAAAGCAGCAGAAGGCGCATGCAATCCTTTGAAGCCACTCTTGTGTCGGTTGGGAGCAGCGGTAGGCTCGCGGTGTCTGGAGTCAGCTGCTTGTATCTTTTCGCGCGTTTCTACCTCTTTTCTTAGGAAAAGCAAAAATGTTTCTACCTCGCTGCCCTCTTTTGTTTCATCGTGCCTTCTGTAATATTCGAGGCAGAGATCTGCTGGCACAGCCTTCTTGAGTACGGTCAGCAACAGCACGCCGTATGTGCTAGCACTCACTCCCAATGCGGCTAAACTTCTGACTTCCGTCTGCACTTCGTCGACGAGCCCACGCAGTTTGTCGAGGTTTCGTACATCCTGAACCGGCTTCACATGAAGCAAGCGCGACATGTGCTCCTCGATTATCATTTCCTTTCGGCCGAATCTTTCTTGAAGGATGGTAAGGGCTACGTCATAATTTGCCTCTGATAGGTCAAGCCCTGCGATGGCCGCCGCTGCCTTTGCTGTCATGTAGCTGTTCAGATATTTAAACTTGTCAACTTTTGACAAAGTGGGGTTGCTGTGGATAGTAGAGTTGAATTGGCTCCAAAATCCTTGCCACTTTCTCAGTTCTCCTCCAAATTTAGAAATTTCCAACTTTGGAAGCCTCACAACTTGCACGGGGGGAACCGGAGTCATGCTCGTTTCTGCCTGCTGCCTGGGATCTGTCTGCCGCGTTGCTGCAGTAGCTGCTGCCTTTTCATTGGCGGCCTTCATATCTTTGATCCATCTTCTGACTTCGCTTTTGGCTACGATGATTTTCTCAGCGTAGGATTCAGAGCTTGTTACATCCTCTTCTAGCTCTTCCACTTCAATGACTGTATGGATTTCTTCATCCAGTTCTTTAAGAGATCTTTCTTTAAGAGAGAGAAGGTCCAAATTGGATTCCAGCTCACCGATTGATGCGGAGTCCCTCTTGTCGGTGATGTCGTTGATCAGCTTTGTAGTCGACGATCGCACCACGGTCCGCTTGCGTTTGAGGCGGCTGACGTCCATCTTTTTTGAAGTCCCTCCTCCCGGGTTTCGGCACCAGAAAATATTGTTGTAGTTCTTCTTCTCTCTTACGATCTTGTAGATAACTTGCTTAGCAGCATAATCTATACGAAAACAAGTTACCGCTCTTCTGCACGTATCGTTGCGGGGTGGCGAAGCCACGCGTGCAGGAGCCTAAAACAGAAGGTGCTTCCACTTTGAGTTCCGTTTCCAGACTGACTTTATTGGCAGAATCGAGAGAGAAGGAAAAGAAGTGTACATATAGAAAAGAATGGGGAGGGTGGCTGCAGGCATCCACCGCCACGCAAGAGTTCTTTTCGGAGCGGGCGGCGTGGGAGAGTCGTCTCCATTTCACAGCGTTCACTTACGGCGCGCACCACACACACACACACACAAACCCAGACATAACTCTCGTGCGCCGGCGTCCTCGGGGAAACAGACGTCCCTCGAAGGGGTCTCCCCGAATTCCGGTGGCCGCCCCGAAGAGCGTCTGCGGCGATCGCACGAGGTGTCGAGTGACGGGGCCCAGGCGCTTTACGTGACCCGCTGGAGGCAGGCAAGCCTGTGTGATCTTCGTCTGCGTGTGGCGCCGACGCCTCCTCGGTCTCGTCCCCCGCGTTGTCTGCAGCTCCTTACAATAATACAACAGTGCTTCTTCGGATAGCAGTGCTGTTGCTAGCTTTGAGCTGCCTGTGCGCACCGCCTCGAAGCCACGTTTCACACCTGGGTCCTCCGGTTCGCCGCGGCTGCACTTTTTTCCAGCCACCGGGAGGGACGCCAAGAGTTGTCCTTTAACGTAAACGCGTTGCAGGTGTCACCAAAAACGGGGCTTTGGGGCGGCGCCAGAATCGGTGCGCCTGCCCTGGTGGCGAGCGGCGGTTTCGAACGCACCACAGCCCGGGTGCGGGAAAAACGCGCCCGGCCGTGCCACGCACGCAGGTGCGATAAAGCCTCGCCGCATAATTACTCGTCGCCGGCGTGCTACGACGAGCAACGATACTTTCTTTCTCGGCCCGTTTCCTCCGCATGCAGTGCAGTGATGGGGGTCGTGGGAAATCGGCGCCGTCGCCGGATGCAGTGGCACGTGTGGTGGTGCGGAAGGGGGTAGGAGAAGGAGGTTGTTTTAATAAATAAGCCTCCTCCGCGCGCTAATGGGCTGTTAATGACGCCGCCTCTTTTTCATGTCGCTGCATTCCTCCTGTCCTCCGCCGGGCCTGTCGCCGGTTATGGTAACGACGCTGTCCGGCATTGTGTTGCGTCGAAGGAAGGAAGGGAGGGGATGCGGTGCCGAAATCGGCGTTCGTCTGTGAGGAGGAGGGTCCTGTGCCAGGGCAGAGGGGAGGTACTGGCCGTCTCTTGGCTGCCCTGATTTTTGTATTCGCCCCGCCCCCCTGCTCTCCCGTGCCTCTCTTGATTCCCAAGCCCTGCCTTGGTTGTGTTGTGGCTACCGGTATTTTTTTAAACACGAAAGTGTTTTATCCCCGGATACACCAAGATTTCGGTGACGTCATATCCGTCACGGAAGTGACGCCAGTACAACAAAGCAAGTGGCCTGTAAAGTGTGCACCCCTGTATACAGTCTTCTTGGGGGGAAGCAACATTAGTTCTAAAGAGTACGTTATATATAGCGTTGTTTGTTTTCGGTTTTTATATTTTAAAAAGCCGGAATACACTGGAATATTTTTATGCCGGAATACACCAAGATTGCACTGACGTCATATCTGTTACGGAAATGACGCCAGTACACCTTTGCCGAAGCGACCCTCTAGCAGGACGTCGCTCGCCAAGCGCACCCACAAGACAGCCGCCGACCCGAAAATCATGCTCAGCTGCAGATTTCGCTTTCTTGTTTTACCGATTCCTGTTACAGAGTAATCCACATAATTTTTGTATTCGCCCCGCCCCCCTGCTCTCCCGTGCCTCTCTTGATTCGTAAGCCTGCCTTCGTTGGGTTGTGGCTACCGGTCTTTTCTTTTTTTTTTTAGCCCGTGCGCTGAGGGAATCATTTTTTAACTTTATTTGCGGGCCAGTATGAACGCGGCAATGGCTGGTGCAAAATAGGTTTCGATTTCGCTATCTAGGGACAATCTTCTCTGCAGCTATTTCTTGTACATCTACTTGGGCGCGCGTAGGTATGAATGGAACAAGCACTAACCACATGGAGCAAGCGACTTGGGTAGCGACGCGACTAGCGACGAACTAGTTTTCGCCGCGGACCAAATCGCTCATCGAATCGCTCGGTTCTGGGTCGCCAGAAAAAGTCGCTCACCTCCCGGAAGTGGCCTCAGCGACTAGCCAATGGGAAAGCTGCAAGGGGTGCGACTTCCGGCTCGGGGAGAGAACGAAGGGAAGATGTGAGCGGCGGCACAGTGCAGCCTAGAAAAGCGCTTTCCATGTTTACTGAAATATGTTTATTTCCCGTTTTTCTGACAAATACACACATTAAAAAAGTCTCGTGGCCGTGTGTACTTCGATAATCGTATTGCGTTCTGTGCAGCAATTACTGGGATCGCGCTTCGCTCTCGCTCGCGCGATCGCTCTCATGCGGTTGCCTCAGCGAGCGGTTGGGATGAGCGATTGCGGATCCTCGTCGCGTCGCTCGCAAAAATCACTCCATGTGGTTACTGCTTTAGAAACACAGTAGAGCGTTGACAAGGTTTGTAATTTTGTGTCCCTGGTCATATGACAGGCGTTTACTCTCTTTCAAGGTTGTAGCCCCCCTCGCCCTCCTCGCACAGTGCGCGACTTGTCCGTAGCGAGCTTTTCCTGTCGAGCTGTGCATACGGCGTCTGTATCCCGTGCTGTGTGTAATCGGCGACCATCGGGAAGCCTTTATCGGGCGGATTGTGATGCATGCCGTGGACCCAAGCCTGCGCGCGTTGGCGTCGCACGGCACCCCCTCTCGCCCGTCGTTATCGCTTCCTACCGATCCCGTCTCTTGTTCCCTTCGGGACGGATCCGATACGGCGTCAGGCACGGGTTTCAGGCCATGGCTGATGCGCTGCCCCGTCTGCTATTCGTGTCGCCCAGTTACGAGCAGTCGGTCGGGGGGTGACCCGCGACGTTCCGCCTCGCATTGGGGGTTCGATGAGGCGTTGCAATTATGCTGCGCACCCCCCGCTTTCAGGCCGTCTTGACGTGCTCGCTGGTGGTTGTCCAGCGTGCGGGATTTTGGTCGGAGTCGGGTCGCTACTTTTCCGCACGATCGCCTTCACGTTGGGCGCCAGATTGGGGACACTGCGAGGGCAAGCTGCTTGCTCGCGCACAGTCATCGTACGAACGGGCAATCTTGACGTGAAGTGGCCGCACACCCGTTGCCCAGAAGAACTCGGATTTCTGCTGGAGAAAAGCTCTTGTCAAGCTCACATGAGTACCCTAAAGGCCCGTTCACACTTGCGACGGAAATTCTGTCGCGCGACGAAAATTGGTCCCGACCATTCGACAAAAACGATCGTCGCGCGACAAAACGACGGAATTCTCGTCGCTTTCGCCGCAAGTGTGACCGGGCCTCTAGCCGTGGTGCACCAGGAAGTTAAGTGGAAACCAAAAGCCGTGCGTTTTTTTTTTTTTTTCGAGGTGCCATTGCGGTTGTCTGGCGTTTTTGGGTTTTGAACCAGGAAGGGTAGTTCTTATAAGGTCTTCGTGGTTAATTGGTTTTCTGGAATGTTTTTGTGTTCTCTCGCAGTTCTTTGGCCTGTCGTAGGATGTAGCAAAACGTTTGAAAATGTCATCTCGAGTACTTGTTCCCAATCGCCCGGTAACACTTAAAACTCCCCGCCTGGTTTTGCAGCCAGCGGCGCTAACTCGCACACGCATGTGTCACGCCTGCGTGTCGCGACGAATTCGTCCCAAATTGCGTGAGGGGACTTACTACCGCTGCGCTGCCCGGGCCGTCGTCTCGTCACCCCATGCCGTAACGCCTTTCAAAGTCGGCGGGCCACCTCCTCGCCGCCGTCTTCTCCACGTCCGTTTCCTGTTCGTTCCTCTTTTTTTTTTTTTTCCCCTCTTTTCGCGGCGTTCATTTCTTCACAGCGGTGAGCATTTTTCTCCAACGGTGTTTATGGTCGCTCGGTCCTTCAGTTGTTGTCTCGTTTTCTTTTTTCGAAAGCGCTCGCTAGTTTATCTATGCGCGCGTCCGTCTGCTCTGCTCTTGTGTGTTGGTTTGTGTTTCGCCTGCTCGCACAGACTCGGAGGGAGCCGCCGTGTGCCCCCTTGAGTCGTCGTCGTTGTCGGCGGTTGTATTTACGTTGGCTTCTTCTCTTCTACGGCATTGCTTTCCACGTGGGCGCGCGGGAGTTTTTTCTTCTCTCGTTTCTTTTTCCCCGTCGACCTACGCGTCCATTCACCGAGCGGTTTCTTTCCCCTCCCTTGCGGTGATACATGAACGATGGGGCGTGATTGAAAGGGCATCCCCGTTCGTGTGCGTGTTTTTGCCCTCTCTGTTCGCGCACGCGGCCTTTCTTTTCTTTTTGCTTTTTTTGTCTCGCCCATTCATTGTTTATCCGTTTCCCCCCCCCGTCGAGTTGGTCTTTTTTTTTTTTGTTGTTTCGTCTCGGTTTGTGCGATGGTCGCGACCTGTGCCGGTTAAAGGGGTTTTCCAGGTCGTCTAACTGTTTCGGTGTTTTTGTTTCTTTTGTTCTTCGTATTCGCCGCTTTTCTTTTTGTGACATCCTGTTACTTTCGCGCGTGATGCAATTCGTTTGCGATTGTTTATCTGTTCACAGTTAATTAATGGCCCGAGGGCTTTTCACGTATTGTGTTTCAATATTCAAGAGGATGCAGAGATAAAGGGGCGGCTAAGTTGTCGCCTTAGTTTGTTAAGGCCGCCTTAGTTTGTATCTCTCATTGCAAGGTGAGCTTGAATGGCTCCAGCGTCGACACGAATTGCACAAACACTCGAGGAAGGCCAGAAGCGAAGCGAAGCACGCCGTGTGTGTAAAGGAAGTCACCAGTAATTTGTAAGGTCAGATTCGGAAGAATTAAGATGGAAAAATGATTGATTAGTAATTGACATTGCGGATTAAGATGAGTTGGATAAGTCGACATAATTGTTGACAGAGATGATTGGTAATGTGGGATTAAGATGGCTTAATATGGACTAAGGTAGGTCAAGAAGAATAATGGACGGTAAATTGGCGTGGCTACTGTATCAATAGGTGGACGAGTTTATAGCAAGTACCCGTCACAATGATGCGCCAAACCTTCGAAGCGCGTAAGCAGGCGTAGGTGCCCTGAGAGTATTTCTTTTTATTTCTAAATACTGCCGATCCCTTTTCGAGGCTTTCACGGAAGGGGCGTTGGGAAAACGACACGCAAGAAAAACACCCGTAAAGCGCGCATCGTTTTGCATTCATGTAGCATGGTATACCATTCCGTGTAATAATGGTATACCATTCCGTGTAATAATAATAATAATAAGTGAAGTTTCTTGACGGACAAGCAAGGATGCAGTTACAGTACGAGAGAATCAATTCTCTTGCGGTTCGCGAGGGAAGTGGATGACCTGAGGTAATCGGACTATTGTCAGTCGCTCTTACTTTTTTGCGGGAGCCTGTTCCAAGTCAATTAAGGGGTTGTACGGCTGACGTGAAACCCCGGGTTTGCGAGCGCGCCCTGTATGCCACACATTGGCTCAGCATTTTGCCGTAATGTTAACCGTGTCGTTGGTCTTACGCGCACGTCAAAAATAGGATTAGGGAGTAGGGTTCGGCTTCTACGTGCAAGTGTGCGCGTTTAATAGACTTTGCGGCGACTACAAAAGGTGGTTAACAGCCGCGAGAATTTACAATGTGTTGTATTCGGGTGCATCCTGTAAAGATTTGCTGTTGTTTGGTGTGGATCGCAACGCGCCCGTGACAATAATTTCAAGAACCTTTAAGAAATACAATAAAAAAGAACGAGGTAAGACGTTCCCAAGTTCCATTTGAATAAGGTGCTTGCAGACGCTTAGAACGAGATCAACTTCGCCGAAGGGAATCGCAAGAGGACTAGCAGTAATAAAACGTAACGTGTGACGTGCCGCAGCTCGGTGCCTATTGGCCTGCAACGTGGCCGTTTTGCAAGAACTGTGTGTACAACCTTGGGAATGGCGTGCACTTACATGCACTGGCAGGTTGGTGGCGACTGCTCAACACTTTGGACTCGTACGATTAACTGTACTACCGAAGGTATGGACGCGGGGAGAGAACGATGTGAGCGGGTTAATTTCAGCCACCATGGCTTCGATCTCGACGGCGGACCTCTCCCGAGTCCCGTTTGGACGACGAATTGTGGGAGACAAGGCGAGCCAATTTTGCCCCTTTGCTATATGTTGTGTGTGCACGAGTGACCGTAATACTGGGCGAATCGTGAGGCGCAGAGGTGTCATCAAGGAGCGAGCCATCCGAAATCTGTCGAAAACAGAGCCAGAGTGTAAGTTCATCGCGGAAAGGGCTCATCGTCGCATCATAAAAGGTGTCACTTAAACCGTTTTACGAGGATATCGATTATTTGTTCTATCTGCAGGATGTGTAATTGTGTGAGCGTGCCATGCGCGGCGCGAAATTGCTTTCCCAGTTTAGCGCCACTGTACTATAACGAACCTGTTACGGAGAAGCGGACCCCGTGTTACCATCGCAGTGAAGTCCCAAATAGACGGCGCCCAGCAGAACGGTGACAGTGCTAGCAAATGCCACAGGCCGAAGTCCGGTAACAGCCATTGGCAAGAAGCCCAGCCAAGTATTGTTAAGTAATCACACAGCCACACTCATTAGCATTGCCAAACGGCGGTGAAAGTAAACGCGTGTGCATCTCTAACCATGTGTTAAGTGATGTGTATTTTATACGGCTTCCCTGGTCACGCACCTTCACGAGTGGAATGGCGGTCAAATTTTTATTTTATAATGACACTTTTATGAGGTAGGGAGGCAACGAATAGTTCGCGGGAAAGTTTATAGCGTTAATTTTGTTTGGCGACATCCCGCAGGAATACCGACGCGCATACTCCTGCAACACGCACTGCCGCGCGCACAGTTCAGCCTAAAAGAGCGGCTCGGCTTCGGCTTACGCTCGTTTCTCCGGTTGTCGTTCATCTTGTGGAGGGGTTCTTTGTTTTTCGGAGCTCCTGGAGCGCATCATGCTTGGAAGACTTCGCAAGATGCGTGCAGCAGGTTTGAAGCTGCGCGACTTGCAGACGCGGGTCCAGCTCTTCAGCGCTGGGGACGGCTATGCCCCGCCGCGGCCCCATTGCCTTTCTTCGCTCTTCTTCAGTTGTCCCATGTAGAGTGTCACGGTGAATTCGTCGCGCAGCTTTGTTGAGCTGTGGAGTATCCACCCTCCTGTTGCACACAGTTTGTGAAGGCGCTCGATCGAGGGGCCGTGGTGAAGGGAACCGCTGGTACGTTCGATTCACGTGTACTACGTGAACTCGTTCAGGCCACGGTGCAGCTTTTCGCCGTTCGTTTCAGTGGGGCAGCTCGCGGCACCTGAACCGCGCCGTTCGATTCACCGGTGGTGCCGACGGGTTCAAAACGAGTTCGTGGCTCTGCCTGCACACTCTGTCGGGGAGGGGCAGAAGCAGACGAAAAAAAGTGCAGGTCTGGTTTCGCCTATTATGCAAGATGGCGGGACCGGCTTTGCACTGCTGTGCACTGGTTCAGGAGGGGCAGGGTGAACTGAATGGACTCCGGGATCTGGCTTGCTTCGGAGGTTCACGCGTGGTGTGCTTATCAGTCTTGTATCAGTGTCAGCGTACGGACTTCTTCCGTTTTGTCTTTTTTTTTTTAAACTTCGCGTGAGTCTAATCGCGGGGAACCTGGCAAAACGATAGTCGTAAGTACAGGCACCATTCTGTAAAGGGGACATCTAGAGAACACGGAAGGGAGCCGTTTGTTACGATGAAGTCTGAGGGAAAATATGCTAGCGGTCTTCGTTGCAGAATCGGTTGTAGTATCGGCGGCTGTGTTACTTGAGACGCAGTATGCTTAGTCACGAGGCGCTTGTGACGTTGCCTGTACACATGGACTGCCTTCGGTTGCGGACGAAGCGCGCAGCTCAACGCGTCCCCTGTTATTGCACGACGTCATTCTCCAGTCGCTGCCGATGCGGCGCCCACCGTTTCTTGGTGACCGTGTCGTCCACGTGCTCCCATCGTACTGACCACGTTTTCTGCTGACAGTCGTGCCAGCTGTGAGTTGTGCACAGGTCGCTTGTTTTGTCAGCAAGCAGCCCCGCGTAATGTGTGTATTACTTTCTAACCGCACCTCCTGTGGCGCCTTTATTTCCGAGTCCAGGCTGTGTGTTGCGACTGCTGAGTCGCACCCTTTTGTGTAGAAGGGGGATTACTTGGCGAGCGTGAAAGTGGTGAGCGCGTTCTTATTCGTTTGTCCTTCGCTGCCGGCCCAGTGGGTTCATCACGTCTAACGGCATCACCCTCTTCCGAGAGGCGGTGCAAAGCCTTCAGCGAGGAAAACGGAGGCCGCAAGGGCGCGGGGAAGAAAAGCCTGCATTCTGGACAAAACGAAATAGCCTTACAACGGCGGCGATAACGATCGCCCGCGGTGTTGAACGCGCCCGCGCGCGTGTGCGTGCGTTCGTTCGTTTGCGGGAGCCTCCTTCCAAACGAGCCAACCTCGGCTGCCCTCTTCCGCGCGCCGTCGTGAAGCCTTGCCAGGAAGGAAGGAATGAATGAATGACGTTTGCGCCATCGCCGCTACTACTACTACTAGTACTACCACCGCTGCTCTATATGCATTTCATTTCTGCGCGCTTCTTTTTTGGCAGCTTGCGCCCGTTCGGCGACGGAGGGAAGAGAAATAAATACGCACGCATTCGGCGCGCCGTCTGCGTCGTTCGATGTTTCGTACTCGCCCTGTCTTTTCTGTATCTTTTTTTTCTCCCCCTTCTCATCTCCTCCCTGCTTGTTTTGCCTCCTGGCCCATTATTTGAGTTGCGTCTGTTTTGCGTTTCACTGCCGCCGTCGATACACTTCCGCCGTCGTCGGCCCTTTTTTTGTAGGTTGATCTTTCTCGGTGTCTTTCTTTCACGGTGGCGTCCTACTTTAACGGTTGGTTTCGCTTCACTTTTATTATGTACTCTCTTCGCTTTTGCGAAATCTTCCTTCGCGCTCTTCTTCTTTTGTGCCGGTTTACTTAAGAACGAGCAGTGCTTTCGCGGGCGGCGTGTTTTATTGGCTTCTTATTCGCGAGGCTCTTTATATATTCCCTTTTCGTTCTTTGGTTGATTGCGCCTCGCCCTTCTCTCATTTAATCGCGGTGGCCTTGTTGTTCCGTCTTATGCATTTGCTTTCGCTGGCTCCCCTCCCTTTCAAACACCGTCGCGGTCGGCCCCCTCACTTTTCGGCCTTTCTTTTTCCGGCTGGCGCGAGATCATTTTTCATGTGTTTCGTTCTCACCTCCGCCCGCTTCTTTTTTCGCTGCTTATATTTCCTCTTGTTGACGTTTCGCTTTTTTCACCGCTCGTTGCGGTTGGTAAACGGCGCTTGGTTTTTTTTTTTTTTTGCAATTGGGGCGACGAACCTCCTTCCATTCGTTCCGTCTCCACGCCGTTAATGCTTTCGTTATGGCTGTGTTTGTCTTTATTTCCCGTCTTCTGCCGTAGTACTCGCCGCTCGACGAATGGAGTGTCCCTGACCCTCCCCCGCCCATTCATTGAGTCTTTTTTTGTGCGTGTTTGCCTCGGTGCTCGACGCGCTGGCAGACGATCAAGTTTCGTTTTCATTGTCTCTTTATTGCGCCGGGCTCTCTTTCCTTCGTGGCTGTTAGACGGCGACGTTTGACGGGTGTCCCCAGCCTGCGAGGTGAACGGACGCCCTCCTACTGGCACGCATACTCTCCAATGCTGCCTACGGTCGTGCCTGAGATCTTCGTGGTTTGCATTGTGGCTCCGTGACGTCTCTTTTCCTCCCGTCGCTGTAAAACTTGGCGGAATTGTTCGCGTAAAATGTTGTTTACCCATTTCAAAAATTCGCGGCCCGTTCTGTCGCTGTCCGTCGAACCGAGCGTACAGCGCGGATGCTGCCTTTTTCCTTGGGCGGAGAATGGCGCGAAGAACGAACGAGCGAGCGGCGGCGGCGGGAGAGAAGCGCGTCGCTGCGGCAGAGCCTGGCGCGGCGCCGCGCGCGGCCCCGGCAACGCGCACACATTTCGCCCGAGCGGCGAGCGGGGCCGGGCGAGCGAGCGCTAGCGACGACAAGCAGCGCGAAGAGGGAGTCTAGCCTGGCCGGCCTCGCCGCCGGCGCGACGACGACGCTGCTTGCAGCAGCCGGCGACCACCGAGGGGCTCCCAACATGGCCGCCGAACGTGCCTGCTGCCGGGGAAGGCGACCGCCGTGAAACGACCCGGGCCGACGCGTCATGTATGAGACGGCGCGACGTCGGGTCGAACTGGACTTCGGCGGCAGCTCCGTGTGGCGCCGTCGCATCGCCAACGTACGTGCGCCGCCGCCGCCTGCGCGAGCCTTTTCTTTGCTCCCCCTTCTTCTTTTGTCTCTTTTCCTTTTATCCCGCCCTTGTGTGGTCTCCTTTTCACCCGTGGCCTTTGCGCTCGTCGTCGATGGGCCCGTGTACGCGCAGCGACCGCGTGGTCGTCCGCCGGGGAGTTTGATATTCCCGGCTCCAGCATTATTGAGCGGGGGGAGGGGGGAGCCCTTCTTTTGCCGCCTCCTGCGTGCCGAGGCGGTCGGCGTCGCTGGCGTCAGACCGTACGTCTGTGCGCGCCTTTGCTCCGAATGTGTGACGCACGGCGCGCGCCAGATAAACGAATGAACCAGCGCAGACCCTCGTGCCTTTAATTCACGCACTTTCTTTTTTTCCCCGTTTAGTCCGCGCGCTGTTTATTTTGCTTCAACATTTTTTTTTTTCCTTCGTCTCCCGAGCCTGGCGGTGGTCCATTTGTTTCGCCGGGCGCCCTAACGCACGTACGAAGCGGGCGTTGCAGCGCGCTGAATCGGCGCTTCCCGACCGCCATCTGGGCGTGGAGGAAGAGGAGAGAGAAGCGATTTGGGAAAGGGCGAGGCGATGGCGGCGCCCCCGCTCGCCGGCTGCCGTCGCAGGATGCATGATGGCGGCGTCCTTCCGTCGTTCGGCCGCGTTGCTCCTCTAGCCGTCGTCTTCTCGGCGCGGCTCGAAGGGCGGCCCTTGCGATCGTAACCGGAGCCCGCACGAGTGGATTTCCTCCCTAACTCTTTTTTTTTCTACGTTCGTCAAATTTTCTAGTGCCGTATTTTTTTTTTATTTAGCGCTTTCGTGTGTGTGTGTGTGCGTGGGCCTTGTGCCGCTTCCGTTTGATGTCCTGCCTCGAGTTCCGCCGGGTCTTTCCGTTTTCCGCGTTCGGAGCTCCGCCGTCGTCACCGCTCCGAAGTCGCCCCTTCGGAGATGGACTCATTCGCAGGACACTACTGGTGAGTTGTGGGGCTCATTTTCGTGTTCTGCGATTCCTGCTGCGTAGTTTGTATTTTCCTCTCGATTCTTTGTTTGCCTGGTCGCTTGAAAATGTTCCACGTCTGCGTTGTCTGAACCTGCGGTCGACACGCTGACCTTTTTTACGAGGGCGTTTTCGAGGTCTTTTGGGTCATCTATGTGGGTAGTAAATATTTTCAAAAACTCTTACGAGCTTGGCGAATCGGTGAGGGGCATGAACTTGATGCCTGTTAACAAATATAGTGTACAGTATTGCAGAGATGTTAGATTTCGTTTTGATAAGTCGCCCGGCAACGACCGTTTTGCTACCGAGGACACTTTTGTTGCTGTAGTTTTAACTGGGATATTTTGAGTCGCTCTCGGCTGGAGTTACCTTTCGCACCGCGGTCCGTGTGGGAAGGGTAAAGTGAGTTTAAGTCATCGTGAAATGTGGGTCAGGTTGTTTAAGTGTACAGGCATCGATTAAAAATTAATTTGTTAAAAGAAAGTTTTGGAAACCTAGAAAACATTTGCGCCGGCCCCACTGAGTGTTGCTAAAAAAATTCTTTTCGAAGTGTGCCGAACCAACGAAGGTGGTTGCCTCGTTGCCAGGCGGCGTCACCGTGGCCTCGGTTTCGGTCTCGTGATTTGTATGGTTGGGGTCTTTGAACGCGTCCATGAACAACAGGAAAAAAAAAAATCGTTTTCTTCACTGTGACGCCGAACAGTGTATATACGACCACGACACTGACTTGGTTATCAACTGACCTCATAGTTTGGATGAGTTGAATGTCTGTTACACGCAAGGAGCGTATGGCACTGCGCCTCCAGTGCCATTCTCGGGAGGAGTTTTTCTTGGGGTGATCGCTGTTTCGAACGTCGGTGATGATCATAGTGAAGATGCGAGTACAGTGGCATACTAGCTTCCCGGTGTAACGTGTGTAGTACAGCGAAGCACGCTTTCGGGTTTTCGGCCACGCCGACACGAAACCCGTACAAACCGCTTACGGACTGACGAAGAAATAAAAACTACGAATGCGAAGCGCAATTTTCGTATTGTTTAGGTGCTGTAGCATTAGTACGTTATGCCCGGCATTCAGCTGTAGCGTAAGACTTCATCCATGACCCGCCCACAATCTCACCTCGTAAGGTTCCGAGTAGACCTGCCTGATTTTTATATATTTGGTTAACTGTGTTGAACAAATACTGTTTTACAGAACAAATGCGTCGATCGTAGAAGAGGAAGGACCTTAATAATTACCCGGTGGACTTCCTAGCATTGGCCGAGGGGTACATCCCCGTTGCAGTAGCGATCTGCAAACGCCTGTCATAATCCCCGCGACATGTTGTCCCGATCGAGCGTTCGTTGAGCAAATTCGGCGGGTGAAAACGTTGCTTCGTTCGAGGGTGTCCGAGAACCGTCTGTCTGCACTCATCATGCCTCAGCTACACCGCGAAAAAAGTTGAATAGGAGAGGCAAATAGTGTTCACAGATATATTATATTCACTTTGCGATTCGCGCGCCTGTCGCTTGTATTTAAGGATGAGTCGTTGTAAGAATGGCCTTGCACAAAGCAAATACCAATTTCTCGCAATTTTGCTTGACGTCGTATAATTTTACATGGATGTACAATTTCTCGGATTTCTGCCTCACGTCATTTAATTTTACACGGGTATATGATCGGTGCCAGACAATTGTTTCAGAAACCGGTGCCTTCATCCGTTCTGTTTATAAAATAATGCCGTTATGTTACGCAGTGGTCTCTCGTTGTGACTTATGAGCGTCACTTAATTGTTGCCTCTTTAGAACAGAAACGAGCTTTCATTATTTTATCCCTTGGATGCCGCGGAAATTGGCTTGCTATATTTTTACGCACGCCCCATCCCCTCCCCCAAAAAGACAAAATCCTTCCCACGCCCATGAGTGGTGTTACTGCGCATGCTCAGATATATTGCGTACGCCGTGCTTTAAGATTTTAGGGCACGCACAGTCGTTAACTCTGGGGCACCTCAAGCGACTGACGCAAACCCCTCGAGCCTGCCAGCACATACGCAGCCCCCTCCGCAAGACTGATGGTTCGCGCACATTGGGTGCAGTGGCATGGTCCGAGCCTCCTGAACCAGTTAGCTGCGCGTATTTCCAGCCCCCCTTTCTTGACGTGAAACTCTCCTTGTGATCGCCATACCGTGTTGAAGCCCAAAAATCTCCCCGGTGACGGGACTAGCGCGCCCTCATTCCCCCGTGTTCGCTCTTTTCCCCCTAACCTTTTTTTTTTCTTCCCCGAATTGGGGGAATTTCTCTCTGGGGGCTTCGGGCTGGGGTGGCTCTCGCACCGTCAGTCACTTGGTCTTGGGTGCTTGCACCAGACGGCACATAACGCTGTTTCAGGCGTTCCACTCCGGTCTCTGAGCTGTGGCTGTGGACGTCAGCTGTGGATGTGCCCGGACACGAACACCGCTCTAGACAACGCACTCGGAGAGGATGGTCTCCTGTCGTGTAAATCGGGTGACAAAATCCGTTAGGTGCAACAGGTGGAACAAGTTTTCCTAGTCCGTGTCGCTGGAGGGCATAATGCAATTCCGGGCTTCAGCATGAGATTACGCCCGTAAACGTTGCGCTTCCCCTTCCCCATTAACCTCTTTTTTTTTATGCTGGTGGGAAAGTAGTGGGCGAATGCAAAAAAAAAAAAAAAAGTCGGTCAGCCCGCGCTACGCAGCGTCAGCGGGGTGACATAGTGATATGCCCGGAGGTCTTCCAGGGCGGCTACATAAAGCAGCGTTCGCGCGGAAGGCGGTGCTAATTAATCGGGA
Organism: Haemaphysalis longicornis; assembly: GCF_048455015.1. Classification (NCBI taxonomy): domain Eukaryota; kingdom Metazoa; phylum Arthropoda; class Arachnida; order Ixodida; family Ixodidae; genus Haemaphysalis; species Haemaphysalis longicornis. The sequence goes on from NW_027526460.1 coordinate 45,693,273, forward strand.
CGCCAGGCATCGGGTCGCTTTCCCTAATTGCTAGCTCCGACGACCGGGGCTTCTTGCTTCCGCTAATTGGGCGCGCGCAAACCGCCTGTTTAATTGCTCCGGGGACGAGACGACGTTGTCCTCTTCGTCGGGCACCTTCGCGCATCGGCCCCGTGCTCCCCGCGTTCTTCCGTCTCGGCGTCGAGAATTTCTCGCGGCAGCTGCTGCAACGCCCCCCCCCCCCCCCCCCCCCCTCTCTCTCCCTCCCGTGTGGACATTTGATATCCACGAAAATGCTGACTGCCTGCCTCTAATGCCTTCCGAATGAGTCTACCGTAGCAAGCTTTGTCATCTCCTACGGACAAGGCTGTGTTCGTGTGGCTCTCGTAGTCGCTGGTTAGTTTGAATTTTTTTTTTTTAATTTACGAATGCCAAAATCGACCGCGGAGAGGAGGGTATGCGTGCTGCTGCTATGAACGCCGACTTACTTGCTCGCTGCTCTGCTTGCCGTGCGCGAAGGCGGAACTATATATAGCAGATATTCGTGTTCTCTGTGCAGTTACATCGTCATCCCCCCCTTACCTGATTGCCGTTCTTAATCAGAGCTTTTTCGTCCCCTTGGCCCGAGCGTCTACTATCAGGCGCCATTTCAGTGTTTCGCTCCCTTTCGATGAAATTATTCCTGGTTATCGCGTTCCACGCACTAAAAGACCTTCCAGCTGAAAGGTCGACGCTAGTTTTCATTACTTAACCTAAAAGACAGCCTGTGCCGTAATGAAAACGGCGCCCTTTGCGCAAGGGTAAACCAAGGGTGCCGGCCTTGAAGCGGTCGAAACTTCTCGTCTCGGCCATCGCTGGCCGGGATCAGTGCTCTCCCCCCGGCGAGCCGCTTTTCCTCGTGGCCTGCCGCGTGGCGAGGCCGTTCGGACGCCGCCTTTGAAGCAGCAGCACGTGGGGTGTGACGCTTGGCTGTGGTGCGGACACGTGCTACCCCTTTCGAGACACCACCACCGTTCCCGGCGCGTGTTTGACTCTTGTCCCAGTCGTTGGCCTTCCCGTCGTCAACAGTCTGCAGTTCATTTCACGAGCTGAGGTGCAGCGCGATGCAGCTCAACAAAGCACAGAATGAGCGCGTCTAGCTTCCGTGACATTCTACGGGGACAGGCCGGCTGAGGCAAAGCAACAATAGGCGTTGGGGGTCCGGGAAGTACAACGCGTCCCCCCGCTGGGCAGGTGAATTCAACCGTCTGGTTGCGTAGCTTTGGCCCAGACGCGCTCGGCTTGTGAAATAAGCCCGACATGAGTGTCACGTGGTTTCACCTAACCCTCACCAAGTAAAACTCCCGCATTGTCGAACGCGCTCGTCTTAACTATTCTGTCGGTAGTGCGCGTAGCTAGATTATCGTGACAATTGTCATAGCGTATGGGGAAATGGTCTGCTTCGCCTCGCTCCGCGGTCGCTTCGCCGTCTGACTGCCACTCCGAACTGGCGTTTCTTTCGGTTTGAATGCACCATTTATGTCACTGTGCTTCGTGATGTGGCGTTGCCGGTTGATTTTTTTTCTTGGATTTTTTTTTTTTTTGGGGGGGGGGGGGTCTCGCCGCTTATTTCTCGCGTCGCAATCTCGCCTAGCTTCTATTTACCTCAAAATTACACACGTCCAATAATACGCGAAAAAAAAAAAAAAAAACAGCAGGAGGAGTGCTGTGCCCGGCTGTTCTTTTCCGTTGAGGCTGTGTCCAGCTTGCAAGCATCGTCAAATCGGCATGTTTTCTCACCTGCGAGTCGGCCTCCAGGTGGGGCGGCAGTCGCCTCCTCCTTCCGGGAGCAGAGGCTGCCACCGCAGCAGCAGCCCCGGTACAGACGTGTTCGGCCGCGATAGAACGCCTCTCTACCACCGGCGGTGGCAGGTGATGGCGGCTTTCGCAAGAGCGCTGAGTCGGCTTCCCCGCCGAGCACGTTTGCGGCCGCGTGCCGGCAGCAGGACTTCTTCCTTCGGCGGCAGGAGGGTTGCCACGTACGCGCGTCTTTCCAGCCCGGTTGCCCTCGTACGCGGGCCGCCAGGGACGCTATGCACATGGTTAGCGGTGCGCGTATATTTGTATACTATAGTCTATGTGTAGCACGGCTTATCCTAACGGCGTTGACAAATTTGGCACTCTTTGGCGAAATCATTTCATATTTAAAGCTGTTACGTAAGAATATTATTAATATTACGTAATAATATTATTATGGGAGCACCTCCTCGGACATCGCTTTTTTTTTTTTTTTTTCCGGATACCCCGGGTGGCGCCGCAGTTTTAAAGTGGCAGTCTTGTCCGAAATTCCCGCCGGATCTGGCTCGCCAAGATAGGTGGAAGGTCGTTTTCATTCAAACGAGTACGCAATTGCCGGTGGTGTTTCTAGTGTTAAACAAATAAGACAACGAACGAAGCTCGACCTTCGTGTAAAGTTTGAGCGCGAACGGATGAGCGGTTTTCTCTTGGAATAGTTTTCGGAGGCGCTCATTGATTGCGCCAGCGGCCTGTATTGTTGACATGCCGGCGCGCGCTAATGGAGCTCCCGCTCGTGCGGAGAGCGAGATGTCGGGGGGATCACTTTGCACCCAGAGAAACAAAGACGGACGCGTCGTCGCAGGCAGTCCGACACCGCGGCATCTTCTCGCCATCGCCTCTCCCCATATCGTGCCGCTGTGCTGGCATTCTTCTTTCCCCCTTCTCGTGTGCCTTACGGTCTCTGGCGGCTGGGCGGCTCGGTTTTCATTCGCTGACTGATACGCGCGCAAGGCCGTCTGCGCGGCTCGTGAAGGCCGCGTGCCGGCCGGCGTGCGCAGTGTCGGTTTGCGTGAACGTGTGACGACCGGCTGGGAACAAAAGCGTGACGGGGCGTTTGTCTTTTCCCACGTGGCATGAAGGGGGACGAAACAGTGCGGAGAGAACGCCTTGGAGCGTGATCGTTTCCGGGCGGTGTGTGCGTTTGTGTGGAAAGAGAGAAAACGATAGCCCAAGTAGCAGCAAGCAAACAGATTACTGGTGAGCGTACGGCTTCGGTGTGAGCGACAGGTTTAAAAAAAAATGACATTCATTAAAAATTTTTCATGGGTGATATGGGTGACCGGCGAAGCTGTAAAATTAATACGCATCACACGCGTGGTTAGAAAATGTACAGCCGGTAAAACGCTTGTCTATAACAGCGATTTCAACTTCAACCAGCTACATCCGAAAACTGCCGAAACATACTCGTTCCAAACATGTCGGAGGCAAAAGCGAAGGGCTAAGACTTCAGAATTCCGCAGTAGTTTTATTCAAATCCCGCTCCGGCGGGGCAGGATAGGGCTGAGAGTACGAACGCTGTGTTATAGACAAGCCTTTTACCGGCTGTACACGCACTCTGTATTTCATTATTTAGTAGTAATTACTTACTAAATGATTTACTAGAGACGGGCAGCCACACCAGGTGAGTCTCCCTGGAACACACACAGCATTTCCTCGCCAGCAAGGATTTGGTAGCCCAGGTTGAGTTCCCTTGCCACAAACCTCCTAAATGAATTTACAACCACGCTATTTGGCCCTCAATTCAATAGACGTGGTTGAAGATCTTTGGGAGAGGCCTTCGTCCAGCAGTGAACACAACCAGGCTGATGACAGTGTTTTCTAACGGTAGTGACTATGCCTGTGTGGTCACTTGATGCATCTTGGAATATCCTAGCTGTCCATTTCTCTCCCGTAGCGAGCGCCTTTATGGCCAGCAGACGGGAATTCTCTATTGTTTACAACTAATTGTGACAAGTGAATTGAACTCGGGACGCCAATTGTCAAACAATTTATCGGAGAGAGTTTTGTGGAAACGAGAGTTAAGCAGTTTGCTGCGGAGTATTCGCGATAAAGTTGGCTTTGCCTGCAAGGTTTGGTCGCGCTCGGGAAAAATACGCGGAACCCTAGTACAGCTTCGCTCTAAAAAGCCCTTTGTTGGTGCCTAATAAGAGTGGTCGTATATCCGGTGCCGCTCCAGGTCATACGATGATGTGGCTGGGAAATCGTGTTTCGCACTGAAATCGAACCCACCGTGTTGACCTTTGGTGTCACAGCGTGACTAGGCTCGCTTCACATTGCTTATAAATCTTTTGTTTGACAATTCCCGAACATAGCGCTACGTAAAAGCGGCCACTTAGCGAGCCTACCTTGCGGAGCCCTACTTTTGTTATTTGTCGTGCTATTTTTACCGGTGAACGTTGCGCGGAAAGACGTGCGGTACTTGTCTACGTTATGTAGCGTAAGCTACACTGGCCGAGGTTGAGCGGTTTCGCCTGTGCCGTGAAGGGCCCTTTTGCGCAAGCGCGAGGAGCATTGGATTGGTTTGGATTGGATTGGATTAAATTGGATTGTGTTGAATTGAAATCCAATCCAGTCCAATTGGAGCACGGGTGTGTAGAGAATTGGGTATGCACATTCGCCGGTCTGCGCATTCCAGAGGAGTGACGTCATAGCCGCGGCAGACGCACTCGCGCCGGCGCGTGCCTAGCTCCGCGCCGCCGTTGCGCAGCAGCCAAGTCTGACGCTGCGCCGGAACCGCTTGATAGCCGTTTCGCGTCGCTCCTGGAGAGCCGTGCTGCGCATGCTCGAGGAGCAGTGACTAGACTGGACTCGACTCGACTGGATTGGATTGGGAATCGTTTTATCAGCAGTAAGCATGATAATAAGCTAATCCTAGACAACCAGGAAACCCAAGAATAACCAGCTGAACCTTGGCTCACGCTACGTATATCCGGGAATAGCCGAGCTAAGCCACTGCTAATTTTTTGGCCGTTCTCTCTAACTCGCATTGAAAATGTTGCCTAGCAGAACTGGTATCGCAATAAGATTATCTCTTTAAGCCGCTTTGTCTTCATTACTTTGAATGACTTGTGTGCGCGCGTACATACAAATTCACGTAGTCATGCTGTCTATTCAGTCATCGCCGTTGCACGGTTGACGGTTTCCGACACATTCATTTTTCAGGTGCGAATTTCCGTGCACGAACAAGCCGAGCGCTGTTAAATCACGCTCAAAATCGAATAATAATAATAATAATAATAATAATAATAATAATAAAAACAGTCGACGGCATTTGATTCATTCTGTACCGAATTGCTCGGTTACGCATCCCATCGTGAATCCGTTCAGAAAGCGTGCAGAGAGCAGAACTCCGACACTGACCACAGACAGATCGGAAGCTTCGCAAGACCCCGTTTTGATTCTTCCGTCTTTTTTTGTATGCGTCTTTTATGGTGCCCCGGTCGCCTCCTATCTGCACTTACGTGGTGGATGTCGTGAAAAGGGGGGACCACTTCGTTGCGTTTTTTTTTCTTTTTTCCCCCCTCGGCGGGTGCGATCTTATTTCTTCCTTTGTGCGGCGTCGGTTCCCGAGTCGCCCCCCAGATACTCGCGCAGCAGCGGCAGCTGTCTGCGTCTTATTGTACGCGGCGGCCGCGTGAGCAACGAAGAGAAGGTTGCCGCGTGGTCGGGTGAATTCCGAAAGCAGAGGGCGTGCGTGCGTGCGAGCGAGCTCTCGCGCGCGTTTGAAGAATTCAGCACGACAGCAGCCGATGACGTAATTGGGAAGTCGTTTCCTGATTGTGAATGCGGCCTTATGGGGCTTTCCCCGCCGCCGTGTTTATGCGCGCGTTCTTTTTTTTCTTCTCTCTTTTACCTTTGGTTGTTATTTCTCCTTCGGCGCAGTCTCTACGCACCGCCGTCTGTGTTTTGATCGGGACGGTTCGCTGGCCGCCCGGACAGGTGTTTGAGCGATGGGAAATGCGCGCCCAGGCGTGAAATGGCTTGGCTCTTCGGCGCTTTTCTCCTTTCTTTGTTGCTTGATTCTGGCCTCCGGCGGAGCAAACGCGGCGATAAAGGGAAACTGCGGAGAGGGAGGTGCCCTTGCCTACTTGAAAACGGAACCTGGTCGGGTTGTGCGGGGATTGATAATGGTGGAAATTCTTGGTTCGGCCGCTGCCTCGCAGTACTGTTCTGTAGGTCGAAGAGGTTTGCGAAGAACGTTGACAAGCTGACGCCATATTTTGAAGACTTACACGGGAACTGCTCTTGTTCAGGGTAAATAGTTTAAATACTTCTAGTTTAGTTTATTTTAGTAGGTTACCTGAACGCGAGAATTCCGGTCCCTGTCTGTCTGTGCCGTTCGATTCAGCCGGCTCGCCGAATGTTGAAAGAGCGATCAACAAGTATATATGGGCAAAACAATCCAAAACTATTAACTGGTGGCAAGTGTCGCTCATATCGATATTCAGCAGAAAACTGACAGTAGCAGCGCAGCGTTCCTTTAACTAAAAAGTAGACGTGGTATTAGTTTTTGCAATATATATATATATATATATATATATATATATATATATATATATATATATATATATATATATATATATATATATATATATATATATATATATATATATATATATATAAACTCAATGTCGATGAAAGGCGAGATAGAAGGGAGCACAGCAAAAAGACGTCTCGTGGAGTTCTGTGAACAATGATAACAAAAAGGTCCCGGCAGACGGCGCGCGAACAGTGCGGACGCACCATCGAAGCACGTCATCACCCCGCCATGACATCACATCACATGCGTCATTACTCTGCTCCAGAGGACCGATCAGTCAAAATCAATTGCAGGAAAATTGAATTCAGTTGGGAAAACTTCAATGCTCTTTCACTGGACGAGGGAGAGGGCCGGAAAGAGGAGAGACTTGCATGGCAGGGATGGCCGCAGATTATCGTCTTTCGACAACATTTGCAACAGAACAAAAAGATACGACCCCCCCCCCTTATGAATATAAGCCTTGCTGGCCCACGATCCCTTCTTGCAACGATTGGACTCGGGACGATCTTTCCCCTTGCGGAAACGTGCCTCGGCGGGGTGGAAGCAGATTTTCTCCGAGCCCGGGGCTTAGTCCTGCGCTTAGCGGCTTGTCATCGTCGGCGCCCGGTAGCGTGAGGGGTTGTCAGCCGCAAGTTGTGATCGAGACAGAGGAGGCCGCGCTTGTCGGCAGCCGCAAGATCCACCCTAGCGCGCGTGCTTTGCTGCGGCCTTGCGGCCAGGGACAAACAGCCGTCTTTCTTGAGACGCTGATCGAGTTCCGGCGATTGAAAGCACGCAGACGGGAACGAAAACGTGTCCTCAACAGTGGGCTGTTCGATGTTGTGGCAATGCTAGACTGCGGGGAAATCAACCTACGGTGCGCTGATTTACATAATATGGTTATTTGATTCTTTTGTCACTTACTGCAAAATTGCTAGTGAATGCAAAGGCATACGAAAATGCATTACGAATTTACGATTAAATTATTCAGGCTCAATGGATCCATCTCGCGAGGGATATTTGTGCTCAGTTGGATCTTCCATCGCAGAGGGTATTTTTGCTCGACTGGATTTTCTGTCCCAAATTTTTCGTATCACTAGATATTTAGCCTCTTTATCTGAGCATCAGAAGCCTTGCTCAATCGTCATCAGTGTGTTATCAGGGAAAAGAGTAGCCAGAACATCTGCATTTTCACGTGCAATTATTTATCCCTTCTGAAATGCCGATTAAAAAAAGAAATCGGGGAAGCTTGCACTCACGTGCAAGACTTTAATGGCAAAGCTTGTTGTAGGAGAGCATTCCCGGACACATAATTAAGTTTCAGTATTATTATTATTTATTTGCATAGTTGCGGTGCTAGTAATTGCCATATGCATCGAAGAGATCATCATCTTCGCAGCGAGTGGTTGATTCAGTCATCCTCAGTATTGTAGACTTCCACCAGCTCAACTGGTGAAGCTTGCTCTACGTCGCGCAAGGCCTGAACTACACAGCGAGGCTGCAGGATTTATTTATACGTGAGCACTGAAAAACACATCACCACGCATTTGTACAAGTTTGAAATTAGTTATTTACATGTTCCGTCGTTCTTTGCTTTGGGCTAGTCGTAGTCACCTTCACATGCATTGATATTGTTGTGCTCTTCATGCCAAGCATTGCATGCGCGTTAGCACTTGACGACAGCGGGGGGTGTTTTTTGCTAAAGCCACTGTGCGAACCAGGCACTCGGCGTTCACCGCAAGTCGCGTGGTCACGGGTGCTTTACATTTTCTTCGCATTTTTTCCTGCAATGGCAGACTTGCGGCTTGTACAACCACTTCGCACCCTTGATATCCATCATAAGAGTTTAAAGTGATCAGGAATGCTGTCCTCAAATATTAGCAATTGAGCTGGTCTTGTCTGCGCATTAGTTCGAAACCAACATCATTAGAAGCAAACTTTAGTGTGCCTCGACCCATTCGATACGATAGTCCATGCATTGCTTTGCAGTTTTACATTTTTTCTAGCCTATAGGTTATTACAAAAAGCGTGATCATTTTGATGACGCTTCTCCACACAAATTAATGATGTGACAGCACAGTGTGTTGAAAGCAACAGATTAGACTGTCGAATTTCAATGCACAAAACTAAACCTGCTTGTTTTATTGCAAAACTGTATTGCTGATTTTACCAGGACCTCCTTGTACAAAATGTTCTTTTGCAGCGCGGTTACATTGATAAAAACTGAGCCTGCATGCCGTCGACTAAATTATTGCAGAGATTATTTCATTTTGTGCCATTAAGTTTGACAGAGCTCAGTTGAACCCATTGCTATGGGCTTAATATAATAAAAAAACGGCAAAAAGTGTCTCAAATATAACAGCAGTACTTCCGTATTGTGGACCTTCCTTCCCATTGGACCTTCCATCTTTTACCATAAAGCTGAACAGGATCTCATCTTATTGTACGTTTAGACTTGAATTGATCTTTCGTCGCATTAAAGATTCAGTCTCGTTTAGATGTTTCATCTTGTTGGATATTCAGGTTCAATTGAGTTTTTCATCTGATTGAATGTTCCTTCTCCCTAATCACTTGACCGCTTGGATATCCCACCTGGATGTATATTCCGTCCTGCCATAAGTGGGGTGTTGTCGATGTTGTTGGGAAAGTAGCACAGGCTCGACGCAGTTGTCCTCTAGAAACACTGCCTTGGCACGCCATGATTAAGCACCTCAAGTCTCGTGACGAGCACCCTCCCTTCTTTCGATTCGTGTTCGTTGGGAAGTGTGATGTTGCTGTGTGCTCTCTCTCCTCCTGTGGGCTGACCGTGGTCGTGTTGTGCTTGTCGCAGGAGCTGAGTGGTGCGGACGACGACTCTGGCGGCAGCGGCGGTGCCCGCAGCCCCGCCGGGGCCGTGCGGGGCGCCTCGGGCACACCGCCGGCCCCGCAGCAGTCACCACTGCGGCCGGCACCCTCGCCCTCGGCACCCGGGGGTGGCCCGCCACCCTCCTCGGGTGGAGGACCCCCGGGATCCTCGGCACGCTCCATGTCGCCCGCCATCGGTGAGCTTTGAGCACGTTGCATCCGCCGTGAGAGTGTGCTGACGACGCGTGCCTCATTAGCTCTTGGCCTCTGCCATCTCAGTGCCCTTTTAACACAAAAGTGTTTTACTCCCGGATACACGGAGATTTCGCTGACGTCACATCCGTCACGGAAATGACGTCAGTACAACGAAGCAAGCGACCTGTAAAGGGTGCACCCCTGCACACGGGGTCTTCTTGTGGGGAAGCAAGCTTTAGTACTAAAGAGTACGTTATAATTATGGTTGTTCGTTTTCGGGCTTTATATTTTAACACGAAAGCGTTTTATGCCGGGATACACCTTGACTTCACTGATGTCATATCCATCACTGGAATTACGCCAGTATACCTTGGCGGAAGCGACCCGCCTGCAGGACGTCGCTGGCCAAGCACACCCACAAGATAGCCGCCGACCCGCAAATCATGCTGAGCTGCACATTTCACTTTCGTGTTTTACTGATTCATATGAAAGAGGAATCAACCATAGTTTTTCTAACGTTGTGTTTGATTGTGTCGGTATTTTCGTGTAATGCCAAAATCGCCGATGGGAGGTGCGGGGGTGGACGCACCAATGCGATGCGAAAAGCAGAAAAGTAGCTTTATTCCTGCTCCCTGAGCTGCTCCAAAGTTCTCAAGCCCACTTCCACCCCTGCAGTTGAGATTGCATTTTAAATGCGTTGCCCATTGGCTGGCAGTTTGAGTTGAAATTCCGAATTTTTTTCTTTTTTGTGCTGGTCTTTTGGGCTTGCTTTGCTGTTTTGCAGACTCAGTGCAATGCCTTTATCATGGCATGTATGAATATCGCTTTAAGTTCTTGTCCAATTATATTATATGCAGGTACCTACAGGTATCATTTGAAGGTACTTCCATTCATTTAAAACCCCTGTGAAAACTTTCTCCTATGCTTTTTACTGCTGATATACCTCCCAACTGCCTAAAAAAATTATTTTTGACCCTGAGTTGCTCCAAATTCGATTTTTTTCCCACTTCCCTAGATTTTGTATTTAGTGCCATTACAGTCGACATTAGTGTGACTTAGGACTGCCCCAAATCTTGTTTCGGTTGTCCAAGCCGTCTGTGTTTTGTGGTGGGTTCGCTTTGCGCTGCCACGTTTCATTGTTTATTCCTCAGAAATTCAGACTGGGCTTCTCCAAAATGAAACTTAGTCTGCTCCTAGCTGCTCCAAAAACAATTTTACCTTCTCCAAAAGTTGCTCCGGAATGACTTGAAGCAGTCCCACCTCTGCTGGGCAAGCCTACTGAGCAATGCAAACAAACAGGCGCATTCTCAGCTTGCTGCTTAAATCGCAGCTACTACTACTTAGTGCTGCGTCTATTTTTTTTATCCCCCTTTCCCACAGTTCGGGGTGAGTAGGCATGTGCACGCACACATGCACACACAAAATGCTCACAAAAGAAAGGGTCAAACATGTTTGAGGCTGATCACGCTGCAATCACATGGCTGCCAGTCAGGGAGTAAGGAAGGCTGAAAAAAAAAAAAAGGTGAAGAAGAAAGCGCCGCTGTTGTGAAATTAAATTAGCGTCGGAAATGTGCACCTGGTTTTGTGACCTTCGTGCGAGAGGAAGGGGTGATGGATGGGTGGGGGAGGGTGTGCGCGACGAGGACGCTTCTTGCGTGGGTTTTTTGACAGCGAGATTTTTCTCTTCTGTAAATAGAGTTAGGGGGCTACCTGCTTACGCTACGGTCGGCGGGTACTAGAGCCACTAAATAAGCTACGCTAGCGGCTACCAGGACAAAACTGGGCAAGTGTGCATTCGTCCTTTGAGGAGTGGCCACAGTCTTGGCCGTGACCGCCTCCATGCGCAGTCGGGTCCCGCTACCCGCCGACCCCAGCGTAGCGTACGCTAGCCGCTATGGTAAAACTCTGTAAATAGTTCAGTATACGTTGTAGCTGTGACGTTAACGTTTGCGCGCCGCAATCGCGAACGGATAGCGCCTCGTTACGCGACGGTTAGCGTGCCCGCTAAATCAATGGGCAGTTTTAGCATATCGTTACCGGTTACCGTGTTACCGGAAGCCACTGGCGACGGTGAAGCCTGTGCCGGTAAGTTACCGTTCGCGGTAACTCTCGCGCTGCGCAGTCGACTCCCGCAAACACGGTAAACGGTAATAGGCAGTTTTAGCATATCGTTACCGTGTTTGCGTTACCGTTTACCGTGTTACCGGAAGCCTGAGTTTCCGTTAACGGCTGAAAACGGTAGGGTACGTTTTAGCGCACCGTTTGCGGTTTGCGTATTCCGGCCGTCGAGGCGCAGGTAGCGCCATCTGATGAATTAGTCTCAAATCAGATTACTCATAATTTTCTTGCACGTATCTATTTCCATTCGTTTAAAGTAACTTGAATATTTCACTTTTGAGGTAAAGCATTCACACTAACTGCAGTTGTTATGAGAATAGTGTAGCCATCACCTGTAGAGCTTTAAAAAGAAAACGAGTTGGTGGCGCCATCTACTGAGGAGAGTTAGAATGAAGGTGAAATAGAATTTGCCCCCGCGCTAATTATTTAGGCAAGAAATGAGTGAAATATGTCGTAGCAATTACTCAGTAACCTACACTACCTTGCCTAGCACAAGTTTGGAGGCTTAAAAGCACTTTGCGAGCTGAAAAACCTATCTGAACTATTTGAGGCGGGCAAGGCTTAGAACCAGTAGGGACGGCCATTTTGCTCACCCATCCGAGAAAAATGGTTGATTGTCGCTTTCCTGAGCATTATTTAGCAAGAAACATGTGATAAACAACATCAAGTAAGATTACTTTATTCGGCCGTACCAAGCATAAAGCGCCGACCGCACTGCATTTGCTGTAATCAATACGCGAAGGTAAACTTCGTCTGCTCAGGAAGCTCGCTGGCGACGGTAGAGCCTGTGCCGGTAAGTTGCCGTTCACGGTAACTCTCACGCATGCTCAGTCGACCCCCGCAAACCCGCTAAACGGTAACGCAAACGCGGTAACGATATGCTGAAACTCCCTAATGTAAACACGGTAACGATATGGTAAAACTCTCTAATGGACACGCTAAAGTGGTGCTTTCTGCTATACTAAAACTAAGACTAAAATACTATACTAAACTAAAACTATACTAGGACGGTTTTAGCATATCGTTACCGGGTCTGCGTTACCGGAAGCCGGAGTTTCCGTTTGCCGGTGAAAACGGTAAAACGCGTTTTAGCACACGGTTTGCGGTTTGCGTATTCTGGCTTACCGGCTGCCGTGGGACACACAGCGACATTTGATGCATTTCTATCGAAACAAATCACGCATAATTTTGTTGTTCACAGCTATCTGATTTTGTTTAAAGTAGCTTGAATGTTTCACTTTTAGGGTGCAGTGTTCACAATAACATTAGTTTTGAGAATACTGTAGCCATACCTGCATAGCTTTAGAAAAGAAAAGTGGTATCGGTGGCGCCATCTGCTGAGTACAGTGAGAATCAAGTTAAACTAGAATTTACGCCTGTGCTAAATATTTCGGCATGAAATGGGTAAAATATGTTGAAATAATTACTCAGTAACCTACACTACCTTGCTCGGCACAATTTTAGAGACGTAAAAGCGCTTTGCGCGCTCAGAAACTTCTCTGAACTAATTTAGGCGGGTGAGGCTTAGCACGAGTAGGGACGGCCATATTGCTCGCTCATCTGTGAAAAATGGTCGTTTGTCGCTTTCCTGAGCACTATTTAACAAGAAAGACGTAATAAACAGCATCAAGTGAGATTACTTTTATCGGCTGTACCAAGCATTAAGCGCCGAGCGCACTGCATATCAATACGCGACGGTACACTTCGTCTGCTCAGGAAGCTCGCTGGCGACGTTAAAGCCTGTGCCGATAAGTTACCGTTCACGGTAACTCACGCAGTCGACCCCCGTAAACACGGTAAACGGCAACGTAAACACGGTAACGCTATGCTAAAACTCTCTAATAGAGAGTTATAGCAGATCGGAAAAACGGTTCCGGTACGGTACACGGTAGCCGCTACGGGACCGTACCGGGAAGGCTCGTTTTTAGAGTTATAGCCAGTTATAGCAGATCGTAACTACCGGCCATGCTACCGTGAATGGGAGCGACTTGTGTTGTACGTCGTTTGGCAATTTTTCGTGAGTCTGTGGCGCTTCCTGTGCTGAAATATTAGTTTTCAGTTCTCAAAATCGCTATAGACAGTATTAGAAAAAAAAAAAAAAAAAAAACATCCAACGCCCCTACTACAGTCCCCTACGGAGATTCGAACTGCGACTGCGTGAACATGGAGCGGCATTTTAACTCTACGCCATTTCAATAGATGGCGCCAGTAGGTCAAGCTCAGTACATACGGCTGGCTGTTTCTAGTTTTTCGTTGTATTTGAGAGTCCCTCGCACTGATACCGCCTGTTCCTCACTCGCCGATTTGTAGACGGGCCCCATGTTGCTGTTAATACTAGTGAAGTAGCCGTATCGCCTTTATTTAACCTAAAAGAAGCTATCGGACATGCGTCGTTCGACGACACAAGCCACGGCAGTTGGGCCGGGACCGTGTTTCGCTTGCTGCTTGAGCTGTCAGAATCGCGTGGATTTCACTTGCTGCAACCTCATTTTTCTTAAACGATCTCATATTTACAATCCGTTCGACTAGGCGTGAGCCAATCGTACGTATCCTAAACTCTTCCAAAGCGGCCGCCCGCTTCCGAACTACGGACACGGTATGTCTCGGTACCGCGCGGCCAAGTCGCTCCGGTATACGGTAGGGTTCTGCGCATGCGCGGTGGCGTCCAGACGGTAGACGTTACCGTACCGGAACCGTTTTTCCGATCTGCTATAACTCCCTAATAGCTTTTTGCTATGGAAACTACCTTGCTCGCTGTACTCGCAGACCGCCGCGCCGGTCCACCAAAAAGAAAACCAGCTTTTTTTTTTTTTCCTTCTCTGCTTTTTTGAGTCATGTCCTTGAGTTTTTCACGGCACCCTTTATCGCGGGGTTTCCGTCTCCCTACGTATTCGATTTTTTCGATCGCCGTCGAAGACTAATCGGCGTTATCTCTAGGTGCCCGTGTGCATTTCCAATGGCAGCGCTCGTTTACGACAGTTAGGCGTTGCGCTACTGAGCACGAGGTCGCGGGTTCGATTCCCGGCCGCGGCGGCCGCTTTTCTGATGGAGGCGAAAAGCAAAAACGCCCGTGTGTACGAGATTTCGGCGCACGATAAAGATCCCCAGGTGGTCAAAATTAATCCGGAGCCCTCCACTACGGCGCGCCTCATCGCCTGCGTTGCGTCGGCGCGTTAAACCCCACAATCAATCAAATCAATCAAATCGTTTACGACAGTTAAGCGCTAAAAGTACGCTGTGGCCGTACGGTCCGCCAGCGGCAGGCCTCGGTCTCAGAGCTACTGCGCGGCGCGCCACCCATATCGTAAGCATTGGGCTCGTGCTTTGACAGAAAGGGGGGAAGGGGATGCAGGGTCATCAATGGTGGCTGCAATTGATTTGTCGATGGTTGCCGGTGGTGGGAAGCGTGCCTTCTTTTCGAATTGCGTGCGACGGGCGCGTACGGCTGGGTCTGCGCGAAGGTGAGGGAGATGGTACACGCAACTCCCCTCGCCTCATTTTTTTTTTTAATCTTTCTTTTCCGTCCTCCCGTTTGTTCTTCGCCACGCGAGAGCCTGCCTTTCCGCTCGGTTGAACGTGCAGCTGCCGTTCGGCGAACGGAGCCTGCTGCTGCCGTCGAGTCGGCCCGGCAGGTTGCCTGGGGTAGTTTTTCCTTCTCCCCGTTCGTCGACGTCGTCGTCTTGTGGCCCGTTTCCACGGGAGAAGTTGTCTTCGAGCCGCCTTCTGCCTGCCGGCGGCTGTCGTCTTCCCTCCCTCTCCTTATCGGCCATCCGGATGCAGACGATTGCTGCGGCGCTCCGTTCCCACGGAACAGATGGGACGCCGATCGCGGAATGCCTGCGGCGCGTGAGAGGGGGTGGAAAGGTGCACGAGTGACTAAGAAATAGTTCTCGAGCAGCGAGAGAGCCAATTGGTGGAGTTTGAAAGGGTGGCGTTTAAATGCATGCCATTTGTTTTTGTTCTTTTTTTTTTCCTATTTGTTCGTAATGAGGCGGGTCCCGTGAAATACTACCACTTAACTAATCCATCTCTGGGAGAGCAACTGCTTGCTGGGCTAGTTGGAGTTGGTTTATTATAAAGCCTGGGGGGGGGGGGAGAGATAACCAGCAACAGCGAAGTGCAAACACGAGGGGGAAAAGTGTGTAAGTGGTCTCTTCTCTCTTCGTTTTTGTGTGGCATTTTTCATTCCCCCCCCCCCCCCCCCCCCCCCCCCCCAAGCTTCATAGTTGTTCAAATTGCACAGTTTGCTACAGGAATTCTTTTTCCTTTAGTAGTCACGTATGTCGGGCAAACAGAGTGCTTGCACTAGTTATCTCGAAGTACTCGATATGTTCCATATTGTGAAGTCAAACCTTCTGGAGTAGGAGTGAATAGCGCTAGCCATGTTCCTAAAGTTTTGCCGTGTACCCTAATATCGCTGCTTGTTGCCTGGTGGCACTTGGTATAGAGCGGCACACCTTGAGGAAGGACTTTCGTCTCAGGCACACACCTGGAGGATCGGTCTCTCTCTCTCTCTCTCTCTCTCTCTCTCTCTCTCTCTCTCTCTCTCTCTCTCTCTCTCTCTCGCACACACACACACACACACATGCACGCGCTGATGGAGTCGGACACGCCTTTTGCCCACAGTCTGCCTCCTACCATGTTTGGCTGCAGTTTCACTCTGTGCCCATCCGTTATATCTGACGAGCGCAATCTTCTTTTGTTTTCCAAGGCATTTTCTTCACAATATCGCTGCCCAACAATTCTGCGGTGTTGCGAGCAAGGACCACAAACCACTCCAGCAGAGCTTGAGCTTCAGAACTGAAGTGGACCTGCTGAATAGATTTGTTTTACAAAAGGGCAGTAAATGTCCTCTATCCCAAGCGAAAGTTCCTTGAACTGAAACGGCTTTGCTAATAATGCCTTGAAGCGTCTGAAAGTGGAATTTGTTGTTTGTTGTTCTACCAGCGTCACTAGAGTGAAGTAGCGTGCGAAAAAGATGCAGACACCGATGACACTGACCCACAGTGCGACACATTTATTTTCACACAAGAATAAAAAAACTACCATCTAAAATGTGATTCAAGCAAAAACATTCACGAGTGACCTACGTATGACTTTTTGTGTGCAACGTTTTACTCTTGAGCCTGTCCAGGTAAAGCATGTCGATTTTACTTGAGTAGGGGGTCGTACTGGTTCGTGCACAAAACAAGGCCGGTCTAACAGCAGTGAAATGTATGGTTTATTTGAATGGCAAACAACCAGGAATATTTAGTCGCTGATAGTGGTGTTAAAATAAACACACTATAGCTTTTGATCTTTGGGATAAGTTTGGGTTTGAGTGAAAATGTGGTTTGGTAAGCAGCAGCACTTACAATTTTGACCGGGGAACAATAAAGTAACACAGTCAACTATACCAATCTGCATAAATATTTGTGTTCATGTCTTTTTGGCATGCTTTACTAGGATTTGAGTTGACAAAAATGTTTTTGTCAGGCGGTGTAATGACAAATTTAGCCAGTGACTTCTGCCACCTTTTAGTTTTCACTGCTTTTGGTGCCAGATTAAAATTATTTCCTCTGGCTTAATTAAAAATTCTTTCCGGTTTCCTTACTATACAAAATGCTTGCTTTCATATGCACTAGCGGACATAGGCTCGAAAAAAAAAAAAAAGAATAGTTGGCAGCCCAGTCAACTTACACATATTGCCGTGTATTGGTTTACGAAAACAACTCACTGGTAGTGAAGTCAGAAAGGCTGACATGTTACAGTTTTCAAAATTGGCAATCAAGCTTGCTTGTTTCGAAATGTGGATTTGAGGCACACGTAGTAGATTGGAGTTGACGGCTGGCGTTGAGCACGCACGAAGTAATTCATTAATTACTTTTAAATGCTGCTCAGTGCAGAGAAAGGAGGAGAGGTACCCGCTTACTGTAACGGGTGGTTTTTGGCTGGGGGCTGAGCGACCAGAAGCTGCCTTAATGTTCTTCTAAGCTCGTGTACCAGCTTCGCGTGTTTCAGCAATACTGTGTGATTCTTTGCGGTGATGTCTGTACTCTACCTAGAGGGGCCATGCAGACAAAACACAAGTTTAATTAATTCGAAAGATTGCCTCGTTAAAATCGTACTGACACCACTTTTCACATAAACTTTGCTCAAATAAGCTGTGTAATTAGGAAAAAAGGGAATGGCCATGCGACTTACGAGCTCATTTCCCACAACAGAACCTATGATGTCATACGCAGGAGCTCTGCGATTGGCTGAGGCTGCCGAAAGCAAGCGCAAATGAGACAGGGCTTACAAAGCCGAACGAGCTCTCTGCGCTTATATTCAGGGCGCATCATTTTTATAGCAGTAAGAATGGTTGGGTAAACAGTGGAAGTTACGAAAGTACACATAAACATAGAAGCACCAATGCGTACTGTTGTTGGTACTGGGTGCTTTGGGTTGTCTCGACGACACTGGCCGATTGGCGTGGCGTCTTACGTGACCGTACTTTCTGAGCAAACACCATGTTTCACGAAACGAATACTTTTCGCCTAAACAAAGACAAGCCAGGTACAAATATGGTCAAAAACAAAGCAAAAGCAGAAAACAGCCCACTGCAGTATGGTGGCGCCATCTAGGCTGACTAACGGTAAGCGAGGCTCTACAATCGGCTGCAGAGCGGTGCTTGTGATGTCATTGCAGACGTCGCGAAAACACTGTTTGGCAGGAGAATCAACATTTTAACTTTTGGTTAATTTTTCAGTGAATAAAGCATTGTTTGCATCTGGACAAGCACTGGGGGCACTATAAGACAAAATCTTTTGAATAAAACAAACTTGTATTTTGTCTGCATGGCCTTCACCTTAAAGACGAAGTGGTACTAGGTTGGCGTTCACCTGCCGCTATGCTATGCTTAAGACCTGGAGGGAAGTCCGGTAATTTGTAATTTCTTGGTGTGGGCTCGCATGAAGGTCCTCCCCCCTTTTTTGTTAGGTTGCCCGGAGTGAAGTGCTCATGAGCCTTGGCCCAACGTTGTCTTCTCTGACCTGTGCAGGTTCACAGTCAAACATTCCTGTGCCTCCTCGACCCTCATCAAGTCAGTCCGAGAGCAGTGCGCCAAATCATCTTTCTCAATCACAGCTGCCTCCGCAAGGTGAGAGTTGGCCGAGCCTCTCTGGTTAACCGGAATGTTGAAGTTTGCTTGAACTGGAAGTAAATTGTCGTCCAACTGGGAATGTACGTGAGGCGAGTGTGATTGGTTTTCTGGAAGGCGAGTTATGATCATTCGAGTTAATGCATCACCAGTCGCTTGCCAATAACTTCTCTCTAGCTGACTGAACACTTTGTTACAGGCCTGCCAAAAAAATTCCGGAAGATTTCCGAAGGGCGTACTGTGTGTACGAGGAAGCGCGTAAATGTTCAGGCAGTGCGCCCCTGCTATAAAGAATTTTTTTTTTTTTGAAAATGTTCAGTCCCCAACCCATTTTCACATTGTTTTACATTGGCCTTGCTTATATGAAAATACCGCTTCTCTTTTACGGAGATTGTACAGTGTGGCTCATTACAACTTGCCTGTTGCGCTCTTTCCCATTTCAGGGTACAACCAACAAATGCAGGCGTCTTCAATGTACGGAGCCAAGATGCACCCGGGAATCATGTCTTCATCCTACCCCGGACCCCACTATCCTCAAAGTAAGGAAGGGGATCGACTTCACAAAAACTTTGACTGACAAAACAGTCCCAACAAAATCAAGCCCAAGGAAGCCAGGCTTAATTGGTCGGCTGCCGTACATAATACATGCATACACTCTTGTGCGGGGTGTTAGTTTATGCATGCAGCAAAGTTAAATTGCATTGGGGGCCATGCAGACAACGCACAAGTTTGGTTCATTTGAAAGATTGCCCCATTAAAATCACACTGACAGCACTTTTAATGTAAACTTCGGTCAAATAAGCTGCATAATTAGGAAAAAAAGGGAATCGCCATGCGACCCACTTGCTCATTCCTCGCAACAAAACCCATGATGTCATAAGCCCTGCTGTGGGATTGGCTGAGGCTGACAAAAGCAAACGCAAATTAGGTAGGGCTTATAAACTTGCTAAACGAGCTGTTTACGCATAAATTTAGGGCCAATTCTTTTTATAGCATGAAGAATTGGGTGATCAATTAAAGTTATGAACATGTAAACATTGAAGCAGTTAGTGTGGCACTTTGCCAGCTGGCAGCGCTAACACAGCCATCGGACACGCTGGACTTGTCGGAAACAACACTGACCAACCAACACAAGCGGGACAGTCGCTTATGTGGCCATGTTTGTTGAGTCATTGCTTAAGTTTAAGAAAGCGGTTAGTATGTACCGTGACAAAAATACGGCAGGTGTAGGTGTCCAGCCAGAAGTAAAGTGCGAACACTGACGCTTCAGCAGTATTGCAGCGCCATCTATGAAAGTGGGTGATAAACAAGATAATCAAACAAGCGCCTGTGAGGTGGTAGCTGCTCTGGTTAGCAGGCTATATTTTGTTTTAAGGCCCTGCTCTTTATACGTCATTGTCGGCGTCACGAAAACACACAATTTAGCGGGAGAATTGAAATTTGGATTTAAAATATTTAATTCCTCAGTGAATAAAGCATCGTTTGCTGCCAAACAAGTGCTTAGGGCCCTATTAAGGGGGGACGTGGCTTTCAAAATCAACTTTTTTATTTCTGAGTGGATTTTGATGAAAATTGGCACAGCAACTGGAAATGCTTCTGTGATAACACCATCAAAATTTCAAGATAATATTTTGATAACTTTTTTATTTATTAAATTTTCTTTCTGTTCCGCTTGTACCGAGCTTGAGCGACTTATAAAACACGATAGAAAACTTGTTCGAAGTGCTTTGCATTCCCAAATGAATGGGCGAGGTCGTGACAGTTTTAGAATTTTTTTTTACAACACAATGTTTTTTAGTTTTCATTTTTTTAGAGGTTAATGTGCAACAGGCATGTCAACTGTGAACGATTATTTGAATAAAAAAATCACAAAAAACAAATCTGGAAAACCAAAAGTGTCACGACCTGAACTGTTCACCAAGGAATGTAATGCAAGAAACGGAATCAAAATAGACCCAGTGGTCACGAAGAAATCCCTGGTACAAGCGACATAGGTGGCAAAAAAAACTGTTTTGAGAAAACGGCTTCCGAAGTTGCAACATAGGTTTCACTTATCAAAAGTCGCCACGGTTGCAGCCTTTCATGTCCTTTTGAACATGGGGCTTCTGGAAGGCCTTGCATTGAAATCGGAGTGCCTTTTACAGCCTTTCTCTTTCCAGAAAACATCATTTTCAGCTCCTCCGTGAAGAGTACATACCCCCTTTGCAAACCAAACGGATGGGAGATGGGTTTCAATGGGCTTTCAATGCAAAGTAGGTTAGTTGGTTGGCTGTATCGCACTGGACAACCTCCTTTTGCAGTGTTGTCACCATGGCAACAAGTTAAGCATTTTTTTAACTTAAATTTGAACATTTTTGGCTTTTTTTTTCATGTTTTATCTTGCCTGGCACAGCAACTTAGTACTCATAGTGCAGGTGTTCATTGCCAAAAGTTTGCATACCACAAGGATGAAAATGAGCTACTTTGAAGCTTGGTAGAGTATTCTGCATAACTCCCAACTTCAATGCAAGAGCATATTTTTTTACTACTTTTGACATTCAAGGCATCCAATATTTCTCGCAGCACAGCCAGTATGCCCTATGCAATGGTATCAATAATTTCCCTAAAAAAAAATCACTGTTAAATGCTGCCACGCGAACGTACATTTTTAACGCAGAGAGCATATTTTTATTCCTATATTATTAACTCAAACCTGTTTGCATGAAAATTACAAGTGCACGGGAAACGTAGCGCAAGAAAGGCGATATGGCTCGCGCGCATCGCAGCGCACGCTTACCGCGACATATCTAACTTTGATTATACCTGATATGGCTGGTCAGGTCGCTTTTAAGATTAAATCTAACGTCGCAGGCATTAATTACAACTACTGGCGTTCAATCGTAACCGGTTGCCCAGTCATGTGATGCTCCAATGCGCGTCGGCTATGCCGTGCGCGCCGCAGCGTTTGACGCGTGGACCGTTTCTTTATCAAGGCTAGCGAGCCCACAGCCAAAACACAGCAATAACTAAGCGTGTAAACATCGCAAATCCGGCTAAAAGTTCACTTCACGAACCGCTTTCGCAAGCGCGCACATCGCGTCACCCTCCAAGGTCTGGCGACGGCAGTGTCACGCGCACCACGAAGCGTTCGATGACCTCCGCCTTTCGAGCCACACAACTTTCCGTAATCTGGCTCGTTATCTCTGGCATTCCCATCGCGATAGCGTGCGTGTTGAATACCACAGATTGAACAGAAACTCGGCCGAGCGAAGCGGCGAAAATGAACTCAATCCGCTCGCTACGCAGCTCAGGCGGCCGCCATCTTGCGTTGCACCCTCGACATCCAATCAGGAGAGTCGCTGTTCTGCGCCCCGACCGGAGGACCAATAGCGCTTCAGCATCTATTTCTAGCTTCGTTTGTGCGTCGTTTCTTTTCTGCCGTTTGTGCGTTTGTGAATGAACGAAGATACAAGAGACGAGCGGAACCGGAAAGACGATCGCTCGGCCGATCTAACCATATCAAAATGGCCGCGCCCGGTGGCACCGTTGCGGAGATAGAGCGCTCCGAAAATTGCCGTTTTTTCGCCCTTTTGCACTGATAGTTTGTCACCGCGCCTGACAAAAGTATTTTTTTATGCCACTTTGCGACGCTTTTCAGCGTAAAAACTTTGCAGACGCACAGAATAGGAAACATAGAAGCCGAATATGTGGGTTTCAAAAAAACGATGTTTTGGTCATTTTTCCGAAGTTGAAAGCTGCGTCCCCCCTTAAACACTAAATCTTCCGAATAAAACACTTGTTTTTTGTCTGCATGGCACCTTTTATTCGTCAATGAACTCGTAACAAGCTTGCAATAGGAAATTAAAGCGAAGTGGCAAATACAGCTTGCACATTCCATTAATAATTCCGAATACGGCTCGTGATTACAGACTTGCGTAACAAGTTTTTTCTCGAATACATTGATGTATTCTATGCCGCAAAGGCGTCAGGGGTGGAATCGCAATGTTTTATTCCCACTAATAGTTCGGTTTTCTTAGTGAGTTATACTGAGTCTGATATACACTCACATGGAGACCACTAATCCTTGATTAGTGGCCCAATAATGCTTCCAGTATTAACTAGAGCTAGCTAAGTTCGTGCGTTGCAGCCTTATTTATGGTGGAATTGCATTTTTGGATGGTTTTCATCAGTTGCCACGAGATTACGGCATTGTCTCAGTGTCTTGTTCTTCAGTGCAAATGTGTTGGAAGTTTTGTTGGTGGTGAAAACACGCTAAAAACACTGGCAGTCTTCTGCCATGCCCAGGTAGCCGTTGTCCATCATAATGGCTGGGCCGTGCCGGATTCCAACTTGTACCCCCGAAAGTTTTGTTCTGTGAACCTTTTTAGAGGGCTTGGCAGTGCTGTCATCTTGGTTCCGGGTGGATGGACCGATTCGCCACTCGAGACTACCTTGAAGGCTCCTGCCCCTAGTATCACTGAAACCCTGTGAAGTCAGGGCTGTCAGGCTGTAACCTCATCAGATGAATCTTGCTTAAATGTGCTTTGCGGGAAAGAGTACTGTGCTAGAAGTGGCACGGGTTTGACTGGTGAAAACAAGGGTCAGCGTTGCCTCATTTAGGGCTCAGTATGGTCGCACTTTATGCCGTGTAATGGCCCAGCTTGATGCTCGTTGATGGGGTTCTGCTGTGCCGTCAGTGCTGGCTCTTTCTTGACCACGAGTGCTCCCTTGCAGGCAACTACCCCCGGCAGCAGGGTGGCCTGGGGGCCATGCCGGGCTACGGGCCCCCCCAGGGCGGCGGCTACCCGGGGGCCGGCCGCATGGCAGCTGCGCAGGCAGGCTACCCGTATGGCAACGCGGCCTCTTCCTCCCAGTACGGCGGCTACGGGGGCGCCAACAGCCTGATGCCTCCCCCGCCGGGGCCCCAGTACCCCAAGGGGGCCGGAGGTGGGGGAGGAGCGGGAGGGGCGGCCTCTGCTGCCCTGGGGGCCATGCCCCCGCAGGGGGGTCCCCCGGGGGGCCCCACGCGCCCCATGTACCTGCGGCAGCACCTGCAGCAGAAGATGTACGGCTACAGCAGCCCCATGACCCCGCCCGACGGGGCCTCCCCCTCGGAGGGGCCCCCTCCTCCACCACCGGGGGGCGGCCCCATGCCACCGGGCGCCTGCTACTCGCAGTGTCCACCCACGCCCATGGGTGAGCCCCTTGTTCTTCTCTCACCTGCTGCACAGATTGTGCATGTGGGGGAAAAATGCGGAGCTGTCTGTCTCGTCACTAGACTGCTACTGTGTACGTAAGCAGGCCTACTGCACACCCTCAGTCTCCATGGTTGCTACTCTGTCACAAGCAGTACCACTTGCTGCCTGCAGAGGCTGCTTTGGCTAGATTTCCTTCACCAAGGGGCAGCGCACCCTCTCACCCTTCATCCCTGCTGACCTGGCAGGTGCCAGGGGGATTGGCCATAAGTAGTTTTACTCTAGTGCATGCCAGGGCAAGAAAAATTTTTGCCAACACCTTTCTACCTGCATTTAACTGCAACTCCTCCAAAGGGGATAGATCTGTAGTACGCACCCAGCCCAAAGAGACACCACTGTCTAATTTCCTTATGGTATGTGTGGGTTCGAAACTGTGGGGCCAAATCGCCATAGCTTGGTTGTTTGCTCTCGTTTGCTTGGCAGAGTATGCGTTGGCCTTTTCTAGCGTTACGGGTGGCTCTGCTATATTTTAAGACTCATTTGAAACTGTGTTCAAATTTCATTTCAATAAAACATGGGAGGGAAATTTGTTTCTAGACAGGAGGTCACTGAGGTGGTCTTAAGTAAGCAACCATCATCATCCGTTAAAAAACCTGATTGTGGTGTGGTGTGATGTTGCGTTCTGAGACCTGAAGGCTGGAGGACTGGCATGACTAAAAGTTAAGATGTTTGAATGTGTCCAAAAGGCAGTTGTCGATAAAAACCCCACCACCCGCATTCGTGTTTGACTGCAGTTAAACCAAATAGTGTAAATTAAAAGGACACTGAAGGCAAAACCGAAGTTAGTCTAAATAGATAGATTGGCATCCCCAAATAACGAATGTACCAGTCTTTGGCCCAGTACCTTTAAAATAATCTCGTAAATAATAAAAAAATGAACCTGTCAGTCGCGTAGTATAGATGACATAAACAGCAATGGCCGGATGTGCCAACAATGATGAGCGCGCACACAAGCTTTTTAAGAAACACACAAAAGCTTTCTTTACACATAAACTTTCATAAGTCATACGCAATTATAAATGTACAGGTATAATTCAAGCCGTGCAGGCATTCGCAGGCTGCGAAGTGACGCGCCGCTGGTTGCGATGGTTGTTGCATGTTCAACGTAGTCGCATGCCAGTTACCTCCGACACTACTTATACCAAGGCTGCACTAGTGAACTAGGCCATCTGTCAAGCCATAAATTTGAATCTTTTTCAAGCTTTCGGATGAACGTGCACACTCACGCCTGTATAGTAATAGCGCTAAATGCATGTGTGCTGCCTTTCAGGTGCTTGTACACCGGAGTACCTACGTGCAGTTTTGCTCTAGGCATTGGGCACTGTTGCAAGTGGAACTAACAGATTGAACCATGTAGTCAAGCCGAGTGCATAGACAGCAGGCTAACCCACAATGTGAAGGCCTCGACCGCTGCCCGCTAGATGTTTTGTAGGTAAAGTAAAAGGCTGTGCGGCACATTCACATTGTTTAACCACCATCGCACATCTCGTGCAACACATTTAGATTAGCATGCACAGAGCAGGAGCTATGGATGTGTACTGCGATCAAGTTGTTTTGTCGTATGCGCTGAGAGCCCCACCAGTGGCTCCTGCAGCCGTGATGGTTCGCTTGGTAGGTTTTTGTTTTCCTGCTAGACCACACCACTGTCTCACTCACTTCCGGTCGCTGTTTGCATCACACGAAATGTCATGAAGAAACGGCGCAGAGGAGGAAACGCACTGTTCGATTGGTAATTTCTCTGCAATTAAAGCGTCTTTTGCTGCCGAATAAACTCTGAGAAGGCTAGGGGGCAGTTCAACTTTCATCTGAACCAAACTTGCTAGTTGCCATCAGTGTCCCTTTAATATGTAGGCCCCCACCCACCGGGCATACTTGTGTTGCATAGAACCATAGTTTGAGAAGTCCTTGGGAAGCACTCCAGGGGTTCCATGTGCACTGTTGTGTGCTTTAAAGCCGGCCACGTGCCACGGTGTCTCAGTGGTTTTGTACTGCTGACCATGGTGCAGGTGTTTGATCCTATTTTGTTACTCTGGCCAAATCCCGAAAATGCTGTGCTTCTTTCCCCGCTGCTTTGCAGGCGGCCCTTCGGCGGCGCTGCTTTCGCAGCAGCAGCAGCAGCAGGCGTCGGGCGTCGGGGGCAGCCCGCCCGTGGGGGGTCCCGAAGGGGGTGGCCGGCCGCCGTCGCTGGTGCCCCCAACCGTGCTGGACGAAGGGAGCCAGGCGTCCAATGCATCGGCCTCCTCCTCGCTGCCCGAGGAGCACCTGGGGGGTCCCGACAAGGGGGGCAGCAAGCAGCCCCCCATGTCGTCGCACCCGCCCACCCCCAACACCCTGCCCTCGCCCGGCGGCGCCTCCATGTCCTCCTTCCACGACGAGTTTGAGAGCGTCTCCAGCCCCAGCTGGCCGCGGACGCCCGCCAGCCCCGTGAGTGGGGGAACCGAGGGGCGGGCCCGGTTGCCGGTGGGCGACGGCCGCACAGGCGCCTGCTGTGCGTAATTACTGCGGCTGGACGTCCTTCCCCAATGCCCGAAATAGTCCAGCTCTTCAGCTTTGCCTTCTTCCAACACCTAATCGAAAAGCCCAAGAATGGAACGGGAATTTTCTTGGTAAATGTAATTTACGGTTTGTAGGTGCACCGGTTATGCGGGAGAACAAACCATACCCAGCACAGGTCGTGAGGGCAGAGGGTTGAACAAAGTGCAGTGGAGAAGAAAGGAGGCAATGTGGGAGTTTGTTGCGTAGCTGTTTTCATCTGTGTACGTGCAGGATCTCCGCCATCGGCAATGGCGCAAGAGAAGGAAAATACGCTTGAGCGGGGAAGGGTGACGAAGTGCAGAAGGAGAACAGTGATGCGTACACATTGAAGTGGACAAGCAAGGTCCATTTGGGCCTCTCGTTGACACAAATAAGCCAAATGAGAGGCATACCTCCACTCCTTGGAACAAAGCTGCGTTAGGTCATCCCCTGTTACTGATTTTTTTTTTTTAACAGCTGTGGGGGGTTTTTGCTGTGGAGCCAGTAGACGTTAATTGATCTCTCCCGTACCCCAATGAGGTTTATTTCCTTTCACTTGGTAGGTGGTATCCGGGGGCCAAGATAACACAGTGGTATTTTTTTGTAGAGTTTGACCAGTCACAAAGGGTGAGATGGAAACGCTGTGCTGTGTTGGGTCGCTGTAGCTAGAGGAGCTTGCAGGTTACAAATGATATACGAGTCTTCCATTATTTGCATTATTTGTTTGTGACCAAACGTTTGCTACGTACGGATGTAGCCCTTCTGCCCTGTGTTGCTGCGGGGTGAAACGCGTATTTGTCCAGGCGAGATATTTCATGCAGAGTGCTTAAAAAGATGTTTATAAAACATAAAGCAGTTTCACCCTACTTGAAAGCTGTCGAACTGTGGAGCAGTAATTCGTCAGAGGGGCTGTGGCGCCCTCCCTTGACTAGTTTCAGTATCAGCCTGGCGTTGATACCTTAAGTAGGCTAGAGAAGGTAGTGTAGCCCCTGAAAAGGCCCATAAAGAGGCACTGGATGGAGTTTTCATGAGTTTTGGGTAATTAATGCAATAATTCATGGTGTTTTCCTTATTTTATACTACTGTGTACTTATTTGCGGTCCATCAATGGCAGCATCTGTCGCCGTGGCAGAGCGCAAAGGTCACCCGAAACACTTTGCATGCGAGTAATGTGTGCCTCTGTGGCGCGCAATGGGATAGACATCGTAACACGAGGGACCCTGGTTCGATCCCGACGAGGGTATGAAGCCCGTTAGGGTGAGCCCGTATGAACTATCGAACAAGCCGGGCCCCTAAGTGCTCCGCATTTAATTAAAAAAAATTAGCGCAGTTTGCACTAGTGGTGCAAGGCTGGAGAAACAGCAGATCTGGGGGTGGACTTAGCTTCTTGTTTTTTGATACGTTTCGCTGAGCTTCAGTGCGATACTTGGGTTGGATTGTAGCCGTCTTGTATGTTGTCGAGCAGTGACACAACAGAGTTCGCGCTGCGCTTCTTCTTCTTCGGGAGTTACATTCTTTTCCGGCCGACCCATGTTTTGTGGGGGTGTAAACTATGTGCTTGGCGCTATCACGAGGCGCTGATCGCTTGTTCTTTTCAAGCGGAGGTGTGCGAAGACGGATATAGGGGGGAGAGTAAGGGCGCATGCCATCCGAAAGTGATACAAGAAGCCACTGACTGCATCCAAGTGCACTGCACGTTTGAGCCTAGACTGGCGACTGTGCCGAGCAGCGTCTGGGTTCGTGTCAGCGCAGTGACGTCATAGCTAGGCGAGGCTAGGCTCTGCCTATGCAGCTGCGTGAAGGTTGTGCCGTGTGCCTCGCGCCGAAAGAAGTGTTTTTTGCTAATGTCATTGGACCAAGCTCAAGCTTAAAAAGCACTGCAGTTAATATGTGTGGGGTAGCGGCCTCCTTGCCCTCTTCACGAGGAGAACGCAGTAAATGTTTTGGAATGCTGCAGTTCGGGCAAAACTGAACATTTGGTGCTGCTAGAAGTGTTCCTTTCTGAGTTCTTCTACTGTTTCCAGTTTTCCTCGCTCACAGCTTTTCTCTCTCTGTTGCAGGTTGTGAATAGCCAAGTATACGAACATCATATGATAAAGGTACGTTGCGATTACTTCCCACGCAAGCTTTCTAACAACACAGTGTAGCATGCAGTAGGCCAGGTTTGAAGTGCCTTTGAATTGGGAGGCGTCATTGAGTAACGGCTTTCCCTCCTGCCTCTGTTCCCGTCTAGCGGCCGGACGGCCTGCTGAAACTGTACGACATGTCGGAAGACCCCGAGCGGCGGGCCTTTCTGGACAAGCTGATCGTGTACAATGACGAGCGTGGTACTCCCATCACCCAGTGCCCAACCATCAGCAAACAGCCCCTGGACTTGTTTCGCCTCTACCTCATCGTCAAGGATCGAGGTGGCTTCGTGGAAGTGAGTATGAGTGCCGCTGTGGCTCGGGTGGTGATGAGCAGCGGCAGCAACGCGGGCCTCCCTGTCCTCCTCCCCCTCCCCCGTGCAGGTAACGAAGGCAAAGCATTGGAAGGATGTGGCTGGTGTGCTGGGCATCGGGGCCTCCTCTAGTGCTGCGTACACCCTGCGCAAGCAGTACATCAAGCACCTGCTGCCGTTCGAGTGCAAGTTCGACCGAGGGGGCATCGACCCTCAGCCCATCATCAGCCAGCTGGAGTCGGCCTCCCGCAAGAAGGCCAAGGGAGGAACCATGTCGCCTTCGGGTGGGTCGGCCCCTCCTCCTCCTCCGCAGGGTGGGTGGTGGCGGCGGCGGCACAGGTCCCCTCCCGGTTCTCCTCTTCCTCCTCCTCCTCCTCCTCCTTGGTCGGTGCTTGTGCGGGGGGCATGCATGCCGTGGGGGAAAGACGCTCCGAGGTCGCTCGTGGCTTTTTAATCCTTCCTCGCCAACCGAGAAACAGAGGAGAAGCTTGCTCCCCTGGCAATTTTCAAATTGTGGATTGCCAAGGGAGCACATTGTCTGCACTGTAACAGTAGCAGGATGTTTTCTGTGTGCACCGAAGTAGCGATGAAGTAGTGTTGCTGTGGGCGCCATGGTTGCTTAGGCGAACTGCAGGCTGGGGGGTGAGTAGCACATAACTTGAAATCGGAGTAGCACGTAACTTGAAGGCACCGCCCTTGCTGGGCGGTGCCTTCGTTTTGGTGTCTGAAAAGTTGCAGGCTGGCCACGAAGACCCATCCACCCAAAAATCGTCTGCACAATGGTGTGCTTTGCAGCATCAGCCAGTGGTGGTTCCATTGCTGTGCAACTCAGCCGTACATACCGTGTTTACACGATTGCAAGTCGACTCGAATGTAGGTCGACCCCCCAAAATTGCATCTCAAGAAAAAAAAAAAAAAAAGTGCGCCGCTTAGAAAATTATCACAAAGAGAAGCTCTTCCGTTAACTACCAATACCCCCTCTACGGTGGCTCTTCCATCAATGATCGATGCTCCCTCAAGAGCCGTGCGGTCATGGTGCATGCAGTAGATGTTAAAAAAGAAAAGCTTTTGTATAAGCACGCGGAATAACCAAGCGCTGCGGGTTGAGCGGGAAACTTTGTTATGGGAACAAATTTGCTGCGAGATAACCATCGAAGCAACTAGCAGCGGACACTGCCGTGCGATACCAAAACAAACAACGTGACGGCTGATGGAAACGGCCGCACGCGATTTCCTTTTATTTGTGAGTACGTTACTCACATTCAAGAAGTGTTTTGTATGTCTTTAATAAACAAAATGAGTACCGTATTTACACGATTGTAGGTCGACCCTTTTTTTCAAATTTGACAATCTAATGTTGGGGGGTCGACTTAGAATCGAAATCGAACCGTCTACCGCTAGTAACTGCAAGAGAAACAAGAAATCGGGGTGCTACGAGTTGGGGACAGCTTTGCACCCTCTTTACCATGGTTATGGTCTAAAGTGTGAACCGCATGGGGCATTTTCTGCTCGCGAAAACGGCCGTTCTGACACTGCCGCGAATGCCACCCGCGCGCATTACGCGATCGGTGGCGGCAACATGGTGGCGTCGCCAGCCGCGAAGAGGTGCGTGTAGCTTCAGCGACCGCTTCTAACCGCTCTTTAAGGGGGGACGTGGGGATCGGAGTGAACTTTTTTGTTTTTTGGCGTAGAGTGATGAAATTCGGCAAGCACATTGGAAAGCACTCCAAATGGTGAAATTTAAAATTTCATGATGATACCTTCAGTAGTTCTTGTGTTACAGAGGTTTACATGTTGCCCGCTCGTGGAAAGCCTAGCAAGGTATTGACACATGCTAGGAAGTTCTGAATACTTCTCAATTATAGTCAAAAGAACACTACAGGGCAAGACAGTCTTCAAATTTTTTTTACACCCTTCATTTTTTTTACAGAAAAGAATAATTTCACTTGTAACCTATAGGACATAATTGACCTAGCCATAAATTCCACATTAAAAAATAACGAGGCCCTAAAATGAAAATCCAAGACTGTCTCGCCCTGCAGAACTCTTCAAGGATCGAAATAAAACAGACAGGGTCAAAATCTGCCCAGTGATTGCCACGCTATCCTTTCCACGAGCAACGAAGAACTTGTAAAATGCACTTTTGAGAAAACGGCTCTTAAAGTTTACGATGATGTCACAATTTTCAAACTGCACCAGCAGCATAGTCCTTGCTGTCGTTGCTTGGGGACAACCTCGCATA
Source organism: Haemaphysalis longicornis (assembly GCF_048455015.1). NCBI lineage: Eukaryota > Metazoa > Arthropoda > Arachnida > Ixodida > Ixodidae > Haemaphysalis > Haemaphysalis longicornis. Next base: position 45,724,314 of record NW_027526460.1, read on the forward strand.
CCTTTGCCCTTTGATTTGGTGCATCTGGGATGCCTTCCTGGCTCATTGGAGGTTTCTATGTGTAGGCCTTTAGATGGCAGAAGCACCAGTTTTACGCAGAGTGTACCAAAAAGTTTACTATGGGCTACTAGGGTACCTATATTTTACTTCATGTATGCCTAATGCATAGCTGTCTCCAAAATGAAGAGTAAGGCATGGTTTTTTTTTATTAATGTGCCAGCAGACTTTCAGCTTATTTCTGGGTGTCATAACCTTGATGAAGCTACAGCTTAGTACATGAGGCTGTTCAGTGTCAAAAATTATATCAGGGCATCACACGCATAAGATGAGCTATTTGAAGGCAGAATATACATTTGTTTTACATAATTACAACATTAATATTATAAGAATGCCATGCTCTTCTTCAGGCGAAAAAAGCATTGCAAAATGGACATTATAATTGCAAACATTGCAAAAATAGAAAAAAAATAGTGACACTAAATTTTTTTTAAACGCAGTAACATTACGGCATCTTCTCTAATTAATTTAATACTGAAAATATAATTGTGTAATCCCAGACTTGGTTGTACGAACTAGTTTAGAGCCACGGAAAAAGTTTCTCAAATAAGCCGGGTTACGTGGTTCATTGCACCCCCCCCCCCCCCTTCCCTACAATCCCCGACGCGCACGTTCACCACGATCGTAATTTAGGTAACCTTACTATGTTTAGCAACTTTACTTTTGCCATTAAATTACACTTTGCGTACATCAATTATTAGTACTCGCGCGCAATAGCAACCGATCCCGCTATCGGCCGCTGCCCGAACACGTCGCGCCAATGCAGCGCGCGCCGCAACTTCTGGCGAGCCGGTCATTCCATTCCTGAAGCTCGCGAGCTCGCTGTAAAACACAGCAATAACTAAGCGTTTTATAACACGGCAATGCGTCCAAAAGTTCACTTCACGAACACCAATTGTACACGGACGCACCGAGTTTCCCACTCAAGGACGCACCACGGCGATGTCGCGGGCACGTTTTCGATGCGTCTTTCGAGCCGCGCACTTCCCTATCTGGCGCACGATCTCAAGCATTATCGCCGCGATAACGATAGCGTCACTGTACGGAATCGCAAAGCATGAAACCACTGAACGGGAACCGAGCCGACCGCGAAACCGAGCGACACGGAGTGCGTGCGAACTGCGCGTCAGCCAAAACGCCCGGCGGCCATCTTGTTGTGGCCATGGCGGCACCCAATCCGGAGAGCCGTCTTAGCTAACGCGGCCGGAGAGCCAATCGCGTGTTAGATTCTATCGGTTGCTTCGTTTCACCGTCTCTCATTTTCCGCCGTTTGTGCGTTTGTGAATGAGCGACAATGAAAGCAGCGACAGGAAATCGGAAGTTGAAGACTCTGCCAATCTAACGCGACCAAGATGGCGGCGCCCGGTGCCGTCGTTCCGGAGATACAGCGCTGCGAAAATTGCCGTTTTTTCGTCATTTTGCGGAAATAATTTGTCACCTCAGCTGACGTAAATATTTTTCTTTGGCACTTCGCGATCGTTTTCGACGGGGAAACTTTGCAGACGCATAGAATATAAAACGTGCAATCCGAAAATGTGACTTCCGAAAAAACGATTTTTTGGTCACTTTTCGCCATCTGATCCCCGCGTCCCCCCTTAAGATATCACTGAAGGCACAAGCGAAGGCGTTTGAGCAGGAAAGGAGAAAGGTGGTCAAAAACAACACTATAAAGCATCATCCGCGCCGCTAGGGAAAGCGCCAATCAAATATCCGCCACCGTGGTAAGCCTAAACATCTCCGGCGGTGCCAGCCGGCTGTCCCGACTCCCGAGCGCTTTCAAACTGCCGGCATGAAGAGCGCGCCTCCCCATTTGGGCAAGTCGTCAGGCTTCACCCACTGCCGCGCTCGTCACACGTAGTACCGAGGTAAAACCAGTAGAACTTAGAAGCAGTAGAAGCTGCCGCGCGCGCGGAATCGTTGACGCGGGCGTCAAAAAGTCGCCCGCGCAACGCCAATCCACACGAATCGCGTGCAAAAACGCGTCAAGAAGCGTTTTATTCGTCTCTAATAAACAAAATGAGTACAGTTAAACCTCGTTATAACGAGACGGGCTATAACGAAATAATGGATATAACGAGCAAATCGTAATTCCCCTTGAAAGTCCCCATAGAAACCAATGTATTTAAAACCTCGTTTTAACGAGGTAAAATTTCCCCGTTACGGGATATAACGAACAAATTTCGTTGAGAAATCAAATTTTGAGTTAATTTTACAACAGTGCGCAACGCGGATTTGAGACAGTGCGTGACGCGGCAACTGTATTAGCAGTTCAAAACTCCCGCCACGCGCGCGAAGCTGGCTGGCGCGCCATGCGGACGCTGCGCCCGCGAAGCCCCCACCCTCCTCTCGCTGCGCACGGCATGCAGACAATGGGGCCCTTCGATTTACAGTGTCGGGCTCACCGCGGGCTCCCCGAGAAGCAGTCCGACGTTCCATTTTCCCACGTATCCCTAGGGCTTCGGGGAATCCGCGGACTATCCGCGGTGAGCCCGAGAACCCCAAAGCCTCATCGCATCGCATCGCACACGGCGCGCGCGATTGCGCAACACCACCTAGACTCCTTCCTCTCCCCCCCACCCCCCTCCTCCTCCCCTGTTCGTATCGCCGACGTCGCTGCGTAGTTGTGTGTGCGTGGGTTTTGGCAGTCTTCAGCCTTATCTTTTATCGTACTGCCGGCGTGATTCCAACAACGCGAGTGCGACAGGCGGGGAGCGAAAGCGAAAGACTATCACGCTTGAACAGAAGACGGCAAAAGCCGTCGCATCGGGCGCGAAGGAAGGTAATTAGGTGCACTCCGTGGTAAGGTGGCAAGAGACTTTGACGTGTGGACGAGTACGCTGTCTACCATCGTGAGCAACCGAGAGTCCATCGTCAGCGCTGTTGCACATGGCTTGAAAAGAAGCGCTAAGGACGGCGTCGGAGGCACTAGATGCGGTGGACGCGTTGCTGGCGCTGCGTCGCTACTTCGGCGCGCACGAGGGCGGCGAAGATGGCGTGAACGTAGCGGCCGCAGCTGAGGGAGCCATCGCTCGCATTACGAATTACGGACTTCTTCGTAGCCAAGTCTGTTTGAAATACGAGTTTTGAACTGCAATAAAGTAGGTTCGTGACTTTTCCTTTTTACCTCCGGAATGTGTTTATTTTACTGACTATCGCCGTGCAGCAAGATGCTATTTCGCCCGCTTTTTGTTTTAGGTAACTACAATGCACAATATTTGCAGTAAATGTCGGCTACGGCTATAACGAAATATTGGCTATAACGAGCAAATCGCGGCGCCCCTTCAATTTCGTTATAACGAGGTTTAACTGTATTAGCAAATCCCTTGATTCAATGCGCGGCGCTAACGTAGCCCAAATCATATCAGATTGTTCAGTACACTTCTGAACGCAATGGTGGGAGGTTAGTCGCTCAAAAGAAATCGCGCGCGGCAGTGGCCGCTGCCGGTTGCTTCAATGGTTGTCATCTCGCAGCGAATGTTTTTTCCCGCTCAACCCACGGCGCATGGTTAGGTTATTCCGGGTGCCTATACAAAAGCTTTTCTTTTTTAACAAATACCGCGAGCGCACCGCTCTTGTGGAGAGCTGCCATGTGGGTCGACGGAAAAGCTTCTGTTTGTGATCCAATTTTCTAGGCGGCGCTTGCCTTTTTTTGAGGTGCAATTTTTGGGGGTCGACCTACATTCGAGTCGACTTACAATCGTGTAAATACGGTATTAGCGAATCCCTTGATTCAATGCTTGGCGCTAACGTAGCCACAATCACATCACATTGTTCAGTACACTTACGAACGCCATGGTAGGAGGTTAGTCGCTCTGAGTACGGTGGATAAAGGGCAGAGACCGGGAACCCCAACTTTCAAAGTCTGCATCACCTTTATTGGCGCCACAATGTTGCAATGGTAAATTAATACGCTCCGCTTCGACCATAACCATGGAAACGAGGGTGCAATGAAAGCTTTCCCCACCTCGTAGCACCCCTGATTTCGCGTTTCTCTTGCTGTTACTAGCGGTACACGGTTCGATTTTGATTCCTAGTCGACCCCCCAACATTGGATTGTCAAATTTTTAAAAAAAGGGTCGACCTACAATCGTGTAAATACGGTATGTTTTCATGTTTGTTTAAAGCTTCTCTCGCTTGCCTGCTACTCGTACTGCCAATAAAGGAATGCACACTAAATTTCAAGTGGTTATAGCTTTTCGTGCAAGCTTATAAATCCCGGCTTAATTTGCACACGATTTTGTCGGTCTCGGGCCCTCTGATGAGGCAATCTTCTGGATGAACCAGACCATCTTCATGACCCCGTAAGGGAGGATGTGGCAAGTAAAACTATTCTCGTTATTTATAAACCAAATCTAATCAGATTTGGAGCATTTATTAGTTAAATATCCTAGTAACAAAACTGAAATCAGCTTAAAAATATCTTCTATACTTTTTGAGTTACAAGACTAATTACTTTCGCTAGGTTACCTGATGATTAACTAATTAGGCCAGAACTCAACAAGCTTCTTATGCCACTGGGATCAGAAAGTTCTACTTTGTGCCAAGAAGCTACTAGATTTTTGCTTTGTTTCCTTTAGATGATACTTTCTCTGGTTTTGAAACAAAGGTGAAACTTTTCCTGTTATTTTTTAATACCTAAAGGATATAACACAATAATCTAATAGCTTCTCAGCACAAAATAGACCTTCCAGATCGTACTAATATAAAAATCCGGTTGAGTTCTTACCTAATTAGTTAATTATGCTTAACGCTTTCACTCCGGTTCCATAGGTAATTGGGAGCCGGCGTCCGATGATTTCAAATCTCCCGCAAAATCTAAAACCCGCGCTCCACAGACAACTATCGCCATCTGGTGTGTTCATTGGGAACTTCTCTTTCAGTTTTGGTTTCGTTTGTTTATGTGTCGCGCGTATGTGGTGGCGATGTAGCAAGAGAAATTTGAACCGAAGGTAGAGGGGATTAGGAGGAAAATGGCGTCGGGTATGCGCCGCGCTCCGCAGAGTCAGACTGCTGTAGCAAGCACTTCGGCGATTCCAGCAGCAGTGATGGGTCAAGCAACGATGTGGGATATTCAGATTTCAGTTTGGACAACAAAGCTCCGGATCAGGTGCCTCGCACTTCAACAAGCGCTGGCAGGTAATTTCGTTGTGACTCCCCGCTGTATTTATAAACAAAACATGCTTCTTATCTGACTGCAGTTTTACTTCTGTGTTTAGGGTCTCGACAACGTACGGCCAGGATATTTTGCCAAATGCACGGCGCCGTATCGCGCTATCACCTTCAAGATAACCTGGTGCTCGTGTCAGATTAGCACTGCAGGGCGATGCGCGATGCTTCTTCTTTTTTTTTTCTTGTTTTTTACCACCGAACTAATAAGGATATTGTGCGAGGACAATGCACATTTTACAGAGACTCACTCACCCTTCAGTGCCTTCGCGGCGTGGCACAGCCGTCAGTTCCGCTAGGTTGATGGGCCCTCATAACTCCTAAACTTGGTGTACACTATTGATTTATATATTAAATCATAGCCAAGGAACGCAGGAACAATTTGTATATCTTAAAATTCCTGAAATAATTTTTAGTCTTAGTAAAATTCCAGATTTGTGTTTTTCGTATACTTTTCTTCGGGGCTTTTTTCTGGTTACTTGCCGGATAAACTGTAAGTAATTGTATCTTTAACAAAACTGCTGCTTTGTGTTTGGAAGAGTAGTCTATGAGTACAATTTCATGCATAGCAAGGCTAAGTGTGTCCAGTAGCTGAAGAGAAAAAAAAAACGTTTTGTGGACGCACTCAAAATCGGCTGTTTTCCCGCTGTAACGAAAGAGTTAAAGCAGCTTTCCAGTAATTATTCCTGTAGTTCAAAAAGCAGAGAAGATATTCTCAAACCTATTTCAGTTTTGTTGTCAGGATGGTTAGTTACACAAATGCTGCGGACTAGATTTGGTCTACAAATGAAAATGTCGTTTTACTTGCCACGTTCCCTCTTAACGCAGGTGGTTGACGTGATCTAATTACTGATGCGTGATCACACTCCTTTCAAGTTTGCCTTGTTTTTGTTTTATTTTTGCACACCCTTGTGCAAGCCACACAAATACAGATGCCCACTAAAAGAGAATGATGGGGCTGCAGGTGCGAGTCAGGATTACGGGCCCCCCGCCCAGTCCATGGAAAGCTACCCGAGCAGTGGAGGCTACCACCACCCAGGCGCCCCCTACCCGCCTGGCGGTCCGCCTGGCATGATGGGTGCCTCGGAGTACCCGTGTCCCCCTGGCTACCCGCCCTCTAATCATGTGGGTGCGGGCTGCGAGCCAGACGGCTACCCCCCGGCGGATGAGGGGCCCTACCCTGGCGAGGGGTACCCCCCTCCCCCGCACGGCGGCTACCCCCACCACCAGGCACCCCCATACGCAGCGGCCACCCAGTCGAGCCTGAGTGGGGGCTCGTGCGGCTACGCGGGACCCGGCGGGGAGCAGTATGGGCCGGCCGAGGGCTACCACCACGAGGGTGGCTACAACGGCCGGGACCCCTACAGCGGCTACCCCATGCGGCCGCAGTCGGGGGCACCGCCCTACCCACCGCAGTACCAGGGGAGCCACTATGACCGGGAAAGGTGCGGGGCCTTCTTTACACCTGCACTGATTTGCTTCGAATGGTTTTGGATCAAATCAAGTCGATGCTGAAAGTAACGAGCTGCTGCCATGAACTCTGCAATGAGAACTCGACTCTGCTTGCCGTATTTTCGAACTTATCAGCACCACTGATTTTGAAGAACCAAAAGAGTAAAGTTGAGGAGTGGGTAATACACTAATTTCGCCCGGATTGCATCGTCACCGGCCTTCACAATTGGAGGCCAGCGATCATGGGCGACCACTGGTGCTTGGGCACAGGCCTGAGAAGGGCCTCCCTTTGCTCCCTCACACCAGGTACGAGCAGCAGGCCCAGCAGGCGCAGCAGCAGCAGGGGGCGTCCGTGGGGGCGCCGCCATCGTCCCAGCCCGGGGCGGCAGCGGCCCCCTCGCGGGCCCAGCCTCCCCCGTCCTCCCAGATGGGGGCGGGGCCTCCTCCGCCAAACGCGGCTGCAGAGCCGCTCTACCCGTACGGCTCGTCCCCCGCGGCCACGGGCGGAGGCCCCCCGCCCCAGTCGCAGTCGGCGGCAGCAGCAGCAGGCAGCTACCAGAGCAGGCCCTACCCGCCGCCCAGCGCGGGCCAGGCACCGCCCTACGCAGCGGCTCCGCCCCCGCAACAGGGGGCGGCCACCGCACCACCTCCGCCCCAGGGGGCCACCCCCGAGCCCTACCCACCGGCTGCCCGGGTTCCCCCCGACCAGGCCTACCAGGTGGGGAACACCTTCTCCTTCGTGCCTTGCCGAGGCGGAACAACTGGTGCTCTTCAGTTATCTGTCTCAAGGTCGCCATGGGCTCCCGGAAAAAGCAGTCTGGCATTCGTTTTTCACGTAAATTCCCAAGGGTTGGGGAATTCTTGGTCTGCCTGCAGTCTACCTGTGGTGAGTCTGAGACTGACGATTGAAGAGCCCCACTGTGTCTGGCCAACTGTGTGTTGCTAGGCGTGTTCATGAAGACAGCGCGCTCGGCTAAGCCAATCAGATGAGGGGGGAAAAAAATATTCTCAGTTGTTTGCATTATGGCAGTTTTGGCATCTGCCCAGTTTTGGAAATCTTGCGCTGCCTCTGTTTCTTTTTGCGCGCCCTTACCTACTGTTTAGCGTGGCCATAATGCATGCTCAAACACAAACAAAAGCCTAGCTTGCTATTTGTTTGCATTGCTCTGTGGGTCTGAATGGATCTTTAGGAAAGCAGCGTGTGTCCTTACCTCGTGCCTGCTTGCCTCTCTGTAAAAGAGCTTCGCGCACCTTGCCTGTCATCTCGAAACCTGGCACCTCGTAGTGTGTGTGTGTGTGTGTGTGTCGCCCATCGTCGTCCTCGGCTGCCCCTGAACATTGTTCTGCTGTCTCTGGTGTGTAGATGGTCCGTGGCCCGACCCCTTTACCCCCGAGACCAATTCCCAAGGTTCCTCCTGCTCCCCCTCATCCTCATCCTGCACCACAAGTATGTTGTCGTTGACTGCTCTGCACATCATTCCCCGCCATTTGTGCCTCTGGCCGCATTCAGAGTCGCTCTTCTGAATTTTTGAAATAAGTAAAGCTTCTGTGTTGTGGTCTTGGTGGCAGTTCTTCACTGTTGGGATGTGAGGGGGTGCGTGAGGGCAGCCATAGCAACCAAACAGTCATGTGTGTGTTCCATCGGGAATGTCTGAAGCAAAAGGGGCAAACGTCCCATCTGAATGTATTTTTTGAACAAGAGTTCAGTTGTGAAAAATTGCTGATCTCTACCTTGTACTCGGCAGGAGGCTGATAGTATACCTAGGAGGGTGTACCAGGAGTTTTTTTTATCTGTTGTGGGCAGATGAAATGTGTCCTTGAAAGGGAGTCCGACTCTGAATGCAGCCTCTGAACAGTTTTCATTTTTTACTGCTTTTGTTGTGCGTGTTGGGGAAGGGGGAAGAAAGGAGAGTGCGTGTGAGTGTGGGAGACGTGGATAACTGCTGCATCGTCATTGCGCTGCACATGCATGGTGTGGAAGTATGGCCATCGTAATCATTCGGTGCGACATTTCAGTCTTATGTGCCCCCCCCCCCCCCCCTTGTCCTATACGCCTCGAGCTTCGCGATCATTGTGCCGCCTGCCGCCGCTTCTCCGCGGCGCGTACGGGATGACCGCTGCGTAGCTGATAGTGGCTCATGCATTATTTTCGTTCTGTTTTGCTTCTTTTGCCTTTCCGCGCCCTAAACAACTTGTTATGGTGATGTCTTCAAGCAAATAGTATGTTTAGGGCACTAAAAAAAACAGCTGCAGCTTGGTAGAGTGCTCGAATGCCAACATAAGCTATCTGGGGGAAGCGGTACTGCGCGCTTCTTCGCCGCTCTTACGGGCATCGGCGACGGAAGCAGCATATCACCACTGTCACCTGCGAATACGTCGGGCACAAAGGAATTCTACTGTCCCCTCGTTTAGACCTGATACCGGCACAGTTAGAGGTTGGTTTCGTTTTGCAGTGCGGACAACGAATGCGGCTTTATTTCGAATATATACGTCTTAGAAAAATATGATTCGGGGATGTGATTCCCCAATACCTGGCAATAACTTGTGCCTTTTATAGGAATAGAGGCCATGCGAACATGTTAAGTATATTCCAACTCTGCGGGTCGTTAAATATGTGCCCACTCCCGCCTGATAGCATGGACCAAGGATAGTTGATGACACCGTGGAAAAATAAACGGCCTGCTAAGTCCGAAAGAGACGGAACAGCTCGTACGGGAATGAAAGAAACGCAGTGAAGCTTCAGAAATGCTAGAGACGTTCGTTTCAACTTCAGCAAGGTAGGACTCACTCGCCCAACCAGATGCAAAATGCACTGGTATTTTCTAAGACGGGAGAGGAGGGGGGAGGGGCGCTAACTATCGCTGCGTACAAATACGGAGCGAAATCAAGGAATGACCGTTTTAGTAACCACACACACAAGCTGTGCGTTCACTTGTATTTTATTTTTCGACTTTAACGAACAGCTGATCACTCGGCGGACAGATTTTTTGAAGTATACAGTAAGTTCACAACGGATAAAAGGTGTCGTTGGAAGTGTGGGGTATTTGATAAGGCCTTCTGATTTCACTTCTATGCTAGATTCTGCAGGCTGCCTGTGTCATATGATGATGTTTTGAGGAAGCAGAGTCGCGGACGCTGATATAGGCGGAGATATGAATATTAGCAATTGATGAAGATTAGCGAGGGCTCACCTCGTGACAAGACGACCCAGCAGTAAATTATTTGTCGTGTGCTGACTACCACATATAATTTTGCATTATCCATTGTACTTGTTGCGTAGAATGTCCGTGAAATTTATGCCACATTGGCTTGTTCTGGGTAATGATCAATATCTAAGATGTGAAGCGTAACTGGCGTGCTGTCAGGTATGAGTGTTCTGCTAGATTATGTAAGCACAGAAATTTACTTGCAGCTATAGTGCATAGCCATAGCATGAGCATCTGAACGAACGCTGCTTACGGAGGGACTGTTAATAAATTTCAGGGCAGTGAAATAACAATCAGCTCCATGCATATGCTGGTTTCGCGACACCGGCCTGTGCCACACACCTGACGCTCATGCGGACCGAATGTACCACACTAAGATTGCGTCAGAAGCATTTACACTCTTGTAAATACACCACAGTTGCGAACAGTGACTGCGCCACATAAACATGGATTCACAACGCATACAAACAGAAAATATAAGTCTCGAACGTCGTGCAAAAGCAACGGCGACAGTGGTGAGCGGGCTGGAGATTCCCGCGACTGCTTTCGAAACGGGCCGCTAGGGGGATTTCAGTGGCGCCCCTACAGGCAGCGCTCGAGGCGTATAGGTGAAGGCAGTACTACAAAGGGAAGTCTGCCAAAAAACAAATACGCACAAAACCCTTTGGAGATTGTGTGATGGGTCTTTACGATGTCACATCGACTATTCGTCCATTGGACAGTGGCACATTGCGTCAGTGTCATTTTGAGGGAACATGCACCGAGCACTGAGAGAGAGGTGACTTGGCCCACTTGCCTGCATTTTATGGGCCCAAGATTTCTAAGGGATAGCAGGTGCCATTGAGCAGGGCGGCTTGTAAAAAGTGTTTTACCCCAAGAAGAAGCGGGATTAGTGCGTGGGTGGCAGTTACATTATATTGTGCGACTCATGCTTATGCTTGTTGAAGGACGAATTGATTCTCCAAAGTTTCTGTCATCATTGGCATTTTTACAGCACACATAACCATTTTGCGTCTTGCCGGGCTGGAAGTTTTAATTTTTAGTAAGCTTCGATGCAGTTCTGAGAAAATGTGGCCGCCTGCTACATGTGTATGGTAACTGCATTTCCTGATTGTGCATGGTGCCATATTTAATATAATACCCCTCTCAGACGTGCCTTTTTAAGTGCACTTCCACGAAGTGCACTATCAGCTAAAATGCCATTCGGGAGCAGGTAAACGTTCATTACTAATATATTGATTAATTTTTACGACAAGAGTAGCAGTGACAAAAAACAAGAAAAAATACCTCGCCCAACTATGTGCCAGTGCCGCCGGATGGGATGTTGCTCCATGGCAGCCATTCTGTGCGGTGTTTGCATATGTGGTTTGTTGGGGCTTTCTGGTTTTGTTCCTATTTTAGCCTTTTCTGTTATAATCCGCACTGTCTGATAATTTTTCGTCGCTGATAACGATTCGCTGTGCAGCAAATAACATTGAAGCTATGACCCCCCCCCCCCGGTGTTCGGTGGGTTTTTTTGTGGGCTTGTGAGAGGCGCCGATTAGTGTTTAACAATGTAAACACGATGAAGCGTTTACATTGTTTCTCACATGACATAGAAGGGGAATTTCAAGCAATTTTGCGCAATATTTACGCCAGCTCTCGCCGCTGACATCACAGCCAGAGGAACTTTATCTCGCCGTTTAGTAGCGTGTAGCCAAAGTGTCATTCGTGGAGCCTGATTGGACTCAGCATAAGTGCACTTACATAGGCACGTTTGACAGGGATGTGAAACGGTTCACACTTTGCTATAGTGCGTGGCTTCCACCACCCCTTTCCTGATACGTGACCCTACATGTTTGGCCAGAACCCCATGATGGGAAATAGAGCAGTGCATAAGGAGAGGACATGAGACGGAGGAAACAGTTCACACTTTGCTATAGTGTGTGGCTTCCACCACCCCTTTCCTGATACGTGACCCTACATGTTTGGCCAGAACCCCATGATGGGAAATAGAGCAGTGCATAAGGAGAGGACATGAGATGGAGACACTACACTGCTGACAGCAGAGTTGAAGTCAGCACTCTGATGTTTTCCTCTCTCATCTTTTGCACTGTTTAATTTTCCATCCTTCTTGGCCAACTCGCCCAGGCTTCCATGTTAATCAAAACCACTCTACATGTGCCGCAGCGGGGAGGAGTGTGGGGTACCTGCCGCGGTGGCTGTGCTGCTGAGCTGAAGCATGTGTCTTTGATCCCAGCTACTGTAGCTGCTTTTCAGATAGAGGCGAAAAGCAAGAACGCCCACATGTTGAGATTGGAGTGCACGGTAAAGAGCCCTAGGTGGTCGAAGCCCTCCGGGGGGGGCCCTCCACTACAGTGCGAGGCTCACAAACCAGGTGTAGCTTTGGCGTGTAAAACCTCGCAAACATTAATCCACATTTGAAATGAATCACAGTTTGCCAAAGTTTGTGGCTCTGCATGATTTGCCAAAGCCACACAGTTGCATCGTGGCCGTGGTTGGGGTTCCCTGAGTGAGCCCGATTGGGGAGTGGTGTAGGGGTGAGCTGATGTGGGCTGCCGTTCTCCTCCCCGCCAGGTGTACCCTGGGAGTGGGCAGCAGGTGGGCTACCCGGGTGGGGGTGGCACACCCCCTCAGGGTGGCCAGCCTCCCCCGGCGAGCAAGCCCGGCCCGTACCCGCCACAGCCCACCCAGCGGGAAGCGCCCTACCCCAAGCGCCACCCGGACTTCATGAAGCCCCAGGAGCCGTACCCACCACCCCCGCACATGGGTGCCGCGGCGGGGTCACCGTACCCGCCGCCGCAGCAGCAGCCCCAGCCGCAGCAGGCGCCACCACCCGCCGCGCAGCAGTATCCCGGTAGGTCCCGCTGCACAACAACCGGCTCTGTAGCTGAGGGTTTGTGAGTGCGGTTCCCGGTTTCTGGGAGGTGTCTGAAAAAAAAAAAAAAAATAGCATTACTTCAATACGTCCCGCTTAAACTACCAGCTCTGTAGCCATGACCAAGCACTACCCCAATACGTGACCAAGTCTGTTGCAAAATAATTGTGAGTACAGTTCCCGGTTTCTGGGAGGTCATTGAAAATGGGCGTCCACTTACTAGAGGGAAATGTTCTGCTGCAGTTGTGTGTCGCCGTTTCAGCTAGATGTGTTCCTTGTTCCTTGGCATTGCTTGTGTGTTACATGCCTTCTTTTGGCCCTTGATGACCGAGACAGCAATAGGGGCAATATTTATTTATTTATTTATTTATTTATTTTTCATTGAAAATTGCATGAAGCTTTTAAAAATTTCTGACAATTTTTTTTTTTAGCTGTTGAGTGGTGGCAGAACAAATCAGACAAGCCGTGGTTAAGAATGGCGAGCGATCTATTTGCAATATTTACAACATGGGCATGAGAGAGCCTGGACAGGTTGCACGCCAGCCACACCTACGTCGTCATTGGAGGCTGGTCATGGCACTGTGAAGATGTGTCCTGTGAAAATATTAGTAACTTTAAATTGTCTCCTTAAGAACCATAATTATGGGTTTGTCAGCCACTTGGAACTTTAGGGCCCTTTGCCAAGCCATTCTAAGTAGATGTGGTACGCATCTCAGCGGAACACAGCGGCGCGCTCATTGAAACACGCCAATAGCGACAGATTTCCCTCTATTATACAGTAGTTGGAAACTATGCAAACAAAGTGGGCCTAACACAGTAGGGATGACCATAGAAGACTTCCTTTTCTAACGGGCTTGTGGCCCAGGCACTTGTGTGTAGACGGAAGTGTTTTATCAAGAGAAACCATTTCATGTCGGGGATCATTTGAGTGGCGAGTTACCAGGCGAGCTACCAGGCTAGTGTAAGGACTAACTCGGAAAACCCTAGGAACTTTCGAGAAAACTGCTCTTTGAAGAGACATTGTGGGTTTCAAAATGCACCTGCACAACAGTTGTTTACGCTTTTGATTTAATTCTGATAGGATGCCCTTGTGGCTTCTTAGGGTTCCTTTCGTGCAGGCTTAGAGGCGGCAGAAATGGCAGTTTTGTGCCCAGTGTACCGCAGAATTTCTGGGTTACCTGTATTTTGCTTTACAAATGCCTAATGCATAGTCGTCCTCTCAGTGAAGAGGACTGCGAGAGCTTTCTTTGATGTTTACTTGCCAATTGGCTTCCACCTGGTTTTGGGTGCTGTAGCTGTGCTGAAGCAACAACTTACTCAAAAGGTTATAACAATCGCATAGCAAGCAACAGTTGAGCTACTAGGAAGCGGGATTTAACTTCGTGTGCACAGTTCCAGCACTAAGTTACGTCGGCACATGCTACTCTATTCCTTTGGGCAAAACAATTTTTCTTGCGGAATTGCCAAATCGAATCGTGGCTGCATGCAACTGAACTTTGGAAACGCTGCAATCAGAGTAGATTTCTTTTTTTAATCTTAAACTGCATTGTACAATCAATTGCAGAGCCGCGGCAGAAGTTGTGTGGAGCAAGGTGACAGCTTGAATGCCCCCACTAGCCCCCTTTCGATTCCTGAAGTGCACCAGATTTGCCACGATTGTAAATTCACTTTTAACGAGAAGTTTCACTTTAGATAGAACAAAGTTGGTGTTACTCTCGTTCAATCATGACCGGTTCCAATATCGGGTGGCTCCCCGACTTGTTGCGGTGATTACACGCATGCCGCAGCTTTTCTCTTGCCAATGGACCCATCATGTCCCCGAGACTTGCAAGCGTCCTTTCAAGCACTTGGCATTTTGTAAGATGGCCGAGTTGAAATGAGCCCCGATTATAGACGCAGGCACTGTTTCAGGCACGGGGACGAACCATGGCAAAGTCGTGGGCACCGAGCTGCTTTCGATAGACTCCGTCCTTCAGGCCTTGCAGCTTTGCGTAATCTGGCGCGGGATCTTTGTTCAGTTCTGCAGCAGACTACATGACACCGCGAGGGGTGGTGCTGAGCGGGTGCTGCCCCCTCCTCCTCCTCCTCCCCCCCCCCTTTTCTTTTCCAGCGTAGAGAGACCTCACTGTGGTTGTGTTTGACTTTGCACACAGACCGGAGCCAGTACCCCTACCGGCCACCCCACATGATGACGCCACCGCCTTCCTCCATGCCCCAGCAAGGTGAGGAGGGCGCCGCTTTGCGTCAAGCAGTGCGGGGTGCCGCGTGCGCTTGGGCAACAGTCTGGGCAGAGAAATCCAAGTTGGGTTGCTGATGTCTGCTCTGTACTTCTGCAACGTACGGTGCTGGGAGTCGTATTGACTTTTTGATCGCGCAAATGTGCAATTATGGTTGCCCTTCCCTATGTCGACAATGATAAGCAGCCACTAGTGGTGTTTTAGATGGTACTCGATTCTAACGTGTATTTTCAGAGAAAGAAGCTGCATCTTAGAATGAGTAAATACAGTATGTGCAGTTCTGTTGACACGGTTGTTAACATGGTGAGGAGGAACATCCGTGACAAGTCTTGGGATGTGAGTCTGAAATTGTTTTGGGGGTTGTGAGGCTTGTCCTTCGAGGGGCCAATGAGGAGGGATGGACTCAAGTGACGGTGTGAGAGTGGGGGGATTCAGGTGCCAAATTACTGGCCATGCTGCCCATCTTGACCAGGCACTCGTAAAGTGGCAGATGAGGCATGTTGAGCTGGCCTCCACGGTGTAATGCCGCTTGTTTCATCATCAGCTCTTCTAGCAGCACAATTTAGGTGGCACAGATGAGCTAGTGCTGGCGTTTTGTAGTGTCATCATCTATGCTCAGTGTACAACAGACCAGCCACAGAAGCAAGTGGCATTCGTCTGTTTTTTGTAAACCGAGGTGCTAGAGGACCCAACGACAAAATGAGTACTGTCTTATCTGTTGCTTCATTTTTTTTCTCGTATGTTGTGTGCTGATCAATGATGATGAATACTCACAGCCCTTTTGGTTTGAATTACTTCCCCCCCCGGCCAGAGCAAAGGGGCTGACTGTGTTGCCGTGTGTTCTCCTCCCAGGCTGGGGCCGTGGTGGAGCGGAGAGCCAGTACCGCGGTTACCCCAGCACCGCCTACCCCCCCCACTCGGGGGCCCCCCCTGAGCGATGGGAGGGGCCCCGAATCGGAGATGGAGCGCCCCCCACGTGGGGCTCGTCAAGGGGAGTGCCACCCGCACAGGGGGAACCCTACCCGCCCCCGCCGCCCCAGGGCCCACCCCTGCTGGGCGCGGGGGCACCCCCGGTGAATGCCATGGCCCACCACAAGCTGGTCGCCACCTACGCTAGGGACCGGGGGCCATATCCGCCTGCCGCCGGAGGAAAGATGCCGGTGGGTGCTCTTCCCTTGCATTGCCGGGGAAAAATTTGTTGCTGCAGTAATGGGGGGGATACTTGCAAGTGGTGGGGATGCTGTAGAGCAGAGATGCTCATGATGTGGTTGGTGCTTGCAGCAGCCGAGCGGTCCGTACGGGTCAGCGTCGTCCTCCCTGCGCAAGGAGGTGGTGTTCCCCCCGGACAGTGTGGAGGCGGTGCTGCCCGTGGGCACCAAGCGTCGGCGGCTCTACGCCAAGGACGTGAGCCCCCTGGAGGCGTGGCGCCTCATGATGTGCCTCAAGTCCGGCCTGCTGGCCGAGAGCACCTGGGCCCTGGACGTCCTGTCAGTGCTGCTGTACGACGACTCTACCGTGCTCTACTTCGGCCTCTCGCACCTGCCGGGCCTGCTGGAGACGCTCATGGAGCACTTCCGCCGCTGCCTCGCCCTGGTCTTCGACACCCCAGACGACCTCGAGATGGGCTACGAGTCCCGGGCGCCTGCCACTGACACCACGCCCGCACCGGAGAGGCCCTGGTACCTGCTGGAGCGGGACTGCCCCGCCAGGGACCCCCTGGAGGGGCTGGTGGTGCCCGCCCAGATAGACCCCAGCGACCGCGTCGCGGTACTGCCCGGGACTGGCTTCACCTGGCGGACGCGGTGCGGCAAGGCGGTGCGCGCCCGGCCCGACGACGACGGTTCGCTGCACGTGCTCGACGGCGAGAAGCGCTGGGACGTCCACGAGGGCTTCACGGCCTCGCCCGAGCACTGGCAGCTCGGGGGCGGCGAGATCACGGCCCACATCGAGACCTGCTTTGAGACCGAGGCCAACAACGTGCGCTTCGTCCGGCTCATGGCGCCCTCTTCCGCAGCTCCACCCTCGTCCCCGGCAGAGAAGACCGAGCCCAAGACAGAGGAAGAGGAGATGGGGGAGGCAGAGGAAGAGGTGGCACCGCAAGCGGAAAAGGTGATAACGAGCCGGAGAGAGGGCCCCTCGTCGCAGCTGTCGGAAGTGCTGGCCAAGCAAAAGGCGGCCAACTGCAAGCGAGAGCCCGTGGTGCTGATCGAGGACATCCGGTCCAAAATCAAGCTGGAGGCTGTCCAAGAGCTACGGGTGGACCATATCAAGCAGGAAGTCAAGGAGGAGCGGCAGTCCAACGACCGGAAGCGGGAGGAGGCAGAGGAGGAGGAGCCCTCGAAGAGGGAAGAGGAGAGCAGCGCGGACACGGTGGTGACGACGACACAGGAGGCCGACGCTGTCAAGCTGGAAGAACGGGACAAGGCCGACGACGGTGAGACGACGGACAAGGAGGACGGCGGTGCGGCGGGGCCCGCCGAGGTTGCCCCCGGTGATAGTAGTGAGTGTCGGACCGAAGAGAAGGTGTTCCCGCGTCTGAGGGAAGAGCGACCTCGCAAGCGGCCTTCCGCGGAGGCCCTGGAGGAGGAGGCGTACTGCCGTGATGAGCCCTCGCTGTGCGTCGTGTCGGAGGCCCGCGAGGCCCTGGGCCGGCGGTGCGTGTGCATCTCCACGCTGCTGCGCAACCTGTCCTTCGTGCCGGGCAACGACGCCGAGATGTCCAAGCACTCGGGCCTGCTGGTGCTGCTGGGGCGGCTGCTGCTGCTGCGGCACTGGCACGCCCCGCGCCGGGGGGCCCCCCGCCACTACGACCAGGAGGAGGGCTCGGCCGAGGGCCACTGCAGCTCGCTGCTGGCCGAGCGCGAGTGGTGGTGGGAGGCGCTGCAGGCGCTGCGTGAGAACACGCTCGTCTGCCTGGCCAACATGGCGGGCCAGCTGAGCCTGGCGCCCTTCCCCGAGGAGATCTCGCGGCCCCTGCTCGACGGGCTGCTGCACTGGGCCACGTGCGGCTCGGCGTGCGCCCGCGACCCGCTGCCCCAGAGCACGCTGAGCCCCCAGCGGCTGGCCCTGGAGGCCCTGTGCAAGCTGTCCGTGCAGGAGTCCAACGTGGACCTGCTGCTGGCCACGCCCCCCTGGGCGCGCACCCAGGCCCTGCTGGGCCAGCTGGCCCGCTGGCTGGGCCGCGGCCAGGACCAGGTGCTGCGCGAGCTGGCGCTTGTGCTGCTGTCCAACGTGGCGCCCGCGGGCAGCGGGGCAGCCCGGGCCCTGGCCCTGCAGGGGCCCTGCCTGGGCCACCTGCTAGCCTTCGTGGAGCAGGCGGAGCAGAGCGCCCTGCAGGTGGCCAACGCCCAGGGGGTGGCCGCCCTGCGCGACAACCCCGAGCTCATGGGCACCACGCTGGACATGGTGCGCCGGGCGGCCGCCACCCTGCGCTGCCTGGCCCGTGTGCCCGACAACCGGCCGCTCTTCCTGCAGCTGCAGCCCCGCCTGCTGGCCCTGGTCATGTCCCAGATCCTGGACCAGGGCGTGGCCGCCATCCTGGCCGACGTGCTCTTCGAGTGCTCCCTGCCCCCGCCCCCCACGCCCCCCCCACGGGCCCCCTCCTAGGGGAGAGGAGGAGGACACCTCACCCCCCGCTATTTATTACTACCGTTCCTCCCCGGACGCTGTAGATAGCCCCCTCCCCCCAGAACCTCGTCGACCGGGTGGTGGACTCCCCCTTCCTCCCTCGCCTGTGGACTGTGTGCGCGGGGGAGGAAGCGGACACTCGCCCTCTTTGGTCTCCCCCCCCCCCCCCCCCCGCCGTCGTGGTGATAAACTTGTACAGTCGTGCTGCTGCTCTCTCGCGCTCTCCCACCACCCCGCCCTGCCACCACCCCCCGCCTGCCCTCCCGCCCGCCCAGGGTGCGCACACCCGTCTTTCTTCTTTCCCCGTGGCGGGCCGGGAGGGGAGGGTCGGAAACGGGTGGTGCCGCTCAGTTGAGGAAAAAAAAAAAGGGGGTGGTGGTGGTGGGTAGGATGTGGGGTCCCCTTGGCCCGGGACGGACAGACGTACAAACGGACTGGCTCGTGTCGATCTGATGAATTCTGTGTGTGCGCGTGCGTGTGTGTGTAGGGTATCTCTCTCTTTTGCGAGTGCAGCAAGCGAACCATCATCCTTTTTTTTTCTGTTGGTTTTTTTTTTTTTTCCCTCGTCATTTGAAATGGTGCGATGTGTGTCGGTGAGTGCATTTGTGTGTGTGTGCGTGCTCGAGCTTTATACGATGTACATGTCTGACAAACAGAGTGAGCTGCTGCAAATAAATGTACAGGTGAGAATTCTCTCTTTTCCCCCTTTGAAGAAAACTGATCCCTCGGGGTTCATGGCACGTGTTCTGGAAGAGAAAGAAAATGGCGGCTGCGTGATTTCATTTTAAGGATTTTTTTTTCTTTGCGGTAGAGGTTGGTGCTTGGCATTTGAGAAGTCCTTAGGTGTATTTTTTTTTAAACTCCATTTTAGGTAACTCTTTTGTCCCCCGGTAAATAAATTCCTACTGTTCACTTGGAACGTGTTGTATTTACTAGTCAAACCAATCATTGCCACGAAGCTAGTAATGTAAAGGTTTTTTTTTTTTCTGCTTTTCGAGTGAAGTGGGAGGGAGGGTACTCGTCAACGTGTTTGAGGCTCCTCCTGTGCTTAAATTATGCTCTCTAGGAGAGTCTGCCATAGATTTTTGCATCTGGAGGGTGCAGGAATGGCCAATTGTGACGGGGACATTTATTGCTCTCTTTTTTTTTTTTTTTTTTTTAATTCCTCATCCTGCCGCGAGGCAGCCATCGTTGCCCCCTCTGTAGTATTCCCCCCCCCCTCATGTTTGCTCAGTCTCGTCTCCATTCATTCCTAGAGTGCCGCGCACGGTGGCAAGAACAAAAGCACAATGGTACTTACGCCAAAAATCCGAAGTGAGGATGGCCACAGGACTTTTTTTTTTTTTTTTTTTTTTTTTTTTTTTTTGCGAGACGCGAGAACTGGGACGGCCGAAAGGACAGCTTTGTCTGCCATGCAGAATTTTGTACTTCTGTGTCCAGAGTATTCCAGGGCTTGGTCAAGTTTTTCTTTATTGTGGGGATGAAGTTGTACAAAATGTATGGAAAACTTGTAAAATAAAAATGACTTCGAAAATGTGCTCGCTACACCTAGTCTTTTTCTTGGAGGAGTGAAGGGGGCAGAAGTCATGACTTAAGCATCACTTTTTTGTTTTTGTTTTTTCCCCTCCTTGCCCTTCTTCTAGAGTGCCCCATTTCACCAGTCTACAGCGGCGGGTTGTTGAGTAAAAACTTAAGTTGTTACACTAAAGGGAGGTAAAAATCCATCTCCTATCTCACCGCACCAATACAGTCAAACCCGTTTATAGCGAACTGCAGTATGCACTTCGATTAGTTCGATATAGCCGAACCCGCCTATAACGAGCTGATTGTTACGAGTTCGCACGCAATCCGCGGGAGCCCTCCCCCCTCCCCAACTCCACCATCCCCGCATGCAGAAACGAACACAGTAAAGTAGCCATTACCACACCCAAAGTAATCCATCTATTGCAAGTAATAAAGCTACGTTCTGCCCCAATTGCCTACTTTGTAAAAAAAGCGATGATTTTTGTTTTCACTCTTTCGTTTTGGCGGCTTCAACTAGCATAGCATTCTCTACACGAAACATTGTTTGCACCAGTTCAAGTCCGCGTCCTCCAAAATCGAAGAAGCATTGGCAGAGCACATCGACTGCCGAAAGCGCTTCATTATAAGCGGCGGACTGCTGTCCCTCGCAACATCATCGGGAACATTGGCGAGCTCTTCCCACAGTTCACCAATGCTGCTGTCTTGGCCCGGACTCGCTGACAGGGTGGGTTCCGTCGTGAGTCCCGCGCGTCGGAAACAGTTATGGAAAGTGTCGGGCGTCACGTCGATCCGTGCGACGCGCAATGTCTCATTCCCGGCTCTTGTTCCGTGGTCGCGGCCAATCCACATCTCAATCGCCGCTTCAAGACCATGCGTTACGGCGGCCATTCTAGGCACACAGAGTTCGATATATCCGATGTGAACTTCGTTATAAGGAATATGTTTCCCATGTATTTCCGAAACTGAAATATTTTTGTTCGATATATAGCATAATTTGCTCTATCCGGGTTCGTTATAGCCAGGTTTGACTGTATATTACGTGACTGTCCATCACCCATTCATGCGCAAACATGATCAGCAGGCAACAGAAGTGTGGCGGTTCCCTTCATACGCAAAGGTGACCTGTTTGGGTGTGGTGTTGATGAATTTTGTTCCGTTTCCTAATGCCAGTGATTGGCCGTGTGATGACTTGGCGCTTTGGCAGCAGCCACCGAGTGCCAGCAGTAAAGTTGGGCCCGGTGGGCTCGCTGCATTTGCCATTGGCAACAAAGCAAGCTACCTGAAGTCGCGGCTCTGCACTTTAAGGTGGTACATGGGTCTTTGGGACCGAAAAATGAAAAATTGCCCAAAAAAACATTTTTTTAGGTATCACTTTTCTGTTGATTTGCCCGACTTTTCCTCCAAAAATTCCCTACTTGGAACAGTACCAGGTACTTTTAAAGCCATAGAGGGCAGATTTCTTCAAAAGTTGACAATTTTTTCAAAATTCCCCACTTCTTCATCACGAGTAGTATCGCAGATAGGAAATTCTTGAGGGGTACATCCCAGCTTGTAGTGTAGCTAGGAACATCATTTCTTTTGCACTGTGAAACTGAATGTTTAAACCAGCCAATAAGGAAAGCAGATTTTGCATTTTGTGTTTCAGTAGTTGTTTAATTAGCCTTAATTTTAATCAGGAAGTACTTCAAACCTGGAAGTTAGAATGGATATTAACTTGTAGGGGACTGCAAAGCAAAAAAAAACTGCTTCCCACATTTCATTCTCTCCAACTTCTGGTATCTATTCATTCCTTGCAGGTAATCAAATCTTTTGTTGAATAGATTTTTCCCTAT
The DNA here is from genome assembly GCF_048455015.1 of Haemaphysalis longicornis. Lineage (NCBI taxonomy): Eukaryota > Metazoa > Arthropoda > Arachnida > Ixodida > Ixodidae > Haemaphysalis > Haemaphysalis longicornis. The sequence goes on from NW_027526460.1 coordinate 45,746,293, forward strand.
TGTTCTCGGGAACAGCCAGAGAAGATTTTTGGTTAACTCGAAAACTAATTACCTCACATCAAAACTAATAGGATATTTGAAATCGGCTAACAAGTCTGCACAAGCCCATGAAGTTTCATAGAAGTTGGTAGCAAAAAAAAAAAGTTTCAAAGACCCCCTTTTAAATGAGGGGCAGGTGGCATAAGCATAAACTGCCTACTGGTGCTGACGCAGTGGTTGGGAATGATTTGGCCCGGCTGCACAAACTATCTCCACTCTGCACAGATTTCTTCGCTACTGGCGATACATTCCTCTCTCATTGGAAACTTTGCAATTCGTTCTCTGGCCACTGATGACGGGATGTGGTAAGCACGCAGGGCTCGACTTTCTGGCTGGCATTTGGTGGGTGCAATCAAAGTGCCAAGTCATTGCACGGCCAATCGTTGGCAGCGGGAAACGTAAAATACACGAGAAACGTCCCCAACAAGGAACCTTTGCTCATGAATGCAGCCACCACAGTCCAACCACCTGCCCGTTATGTTTATGCAGGAAGGCTTAACAGGCAGTGACGATTCGCAGTGAGTGAAAGGATAGATTTTCACCTCCGTGTGAAAATTTCTTATCGCACATGACCCCAGCTTGTCCGTCAGTAATGAGGGCACTGCTGAAGTGCTTTTCTATGACTTGGTGGCCTCATCCTTTTTGTGCTGGGCAAAAACTCTCCCCGAGGCACCCCGATTTTTAGCCCAAATCTTTTTCTACTCTCTCAACTAGTTTTGTTCACTTTTTACTGACAATCATTGACCCTATACACCAATTTTACATAACCATCTTTTGACGAAAGCATGCAGCATTTAACTCTCCTGCGGCATTAACACACCCTTGTTTTGGCGCTCTCTGGCCTAGAAGACCTTGCGCCATTAAACACAATCATCATCATCACTATCGTGTGAATACCTTGTGCGGTGTGTGTTAGTGGTAAAACTGTTTAGTTCGTTCGGCTTAGTTCGTTCGGCTATCGCTCCAGGGTCAACGGACATGCATTGGTTGGCATTGTTTGCAGAGTTAAGGCCCAACCACATGCACGCGTAAAACCGAGGTACTCGCACAACGACGTAAACCGGCGTAAGTGCGTAAGGAACCCGCGTACGCGGAATGCATTGGTACGTGCTTGTTACGCCCAAGTTGGAGCCCGCCAGACATCGACGCAAACTTTCAGGCGCACGGTGTTGACGTAGACCTTTGGCGGTGATGTTGTCTGGCGTTCAGGTCGCATAACAAGACAGCAAATAGATAAATAAGCAAACTTTACTATTCATTATGCGATAAAACGAAGTAATCTGTAAAATGCGGAGAGCAAACAACCGGATAAAGCACACGAAGCAACGAGCAACTATGGGAGCAAGGCATTTTACACCAAATGCAGCGGACGGTTTTGTGCCTGCCGAGTATGCATGGTTATCTTTTGCGTTTTTTAATGCCCCAAGAACTGTTTTAGTTGTTTCTGTATTAAATATACGTACTTTTGTGAGAATAGGCATTATTTGTTTAGTTTGAGTTAAAATGTAGTTGAATTGGTCGCCACAAAGCTGAGTCCGGGGTAGTCAAGCCACAATGCGCGGCGCTTGTTTTACACATTTTTACGCGCTCGTTGCGGCGATATGTGGTTACTCGCCCTCTCCGGTGTCGTCGGTCAGCGTAAAGGCAGCGGCGTATGTCGCCGCAGGCGTACGTCGTTGCGCGTGTACGTCGATTTTACGCGGGCATGTGGTTGGGCCTTTAAGCTCAATTAAGTGTGATTCTGAGCATGGATTTTGGTCAAAGTACTTGGCCCGTTTATTTCCTGAAGCAATTGCAAGACGACACTGGTGATACCGCATATTCACGCGTGTAACCCGCACCAAAAATGTGAAAATTGCAGTGGCAAAGTAGAGGTGCAGGTATACGCGGGGTTTTTTCTTTAGTGCAGCTTCACGGCAATGCGTTGGGCCATGAAGCTGCTACGCAGTAACACTTGACTAAGCCTTCCATAGCAGCGGTTGCGCAAAACATACAAGGACGAGAGCACTCAACAACTGAATTTTATTGTAGTCGGTGTATTCTACTTGATAAATATGCGGTTTTTCTGTCTATATTGTATGTGATGTACTACTTGAGCAGTAACATTGGTGCAACCTGTCCTGTATCAAATGTGCGGGCAATACGTGAGGTTTTTTTTTTTTTCTTTCTTTTTCGGTGGGCCAAAAGTGGGGGTGCAGATTACATGCAGGGGCGGGTTATATGCGCGAAAATACGACACGCTGCACAGACACAGAAAGGTAAGGCCACATAAAGTGGAAAGCAGCTACGCATGCTGTAACCTCCTCTCCATACTGTTTGTGCACCCTGTGCAGCCACCAAGCTTTCCATTTCCACATGCAGCACCAGCTGTGCCTAGCACGGTCACTGGTTGAGCCAGTTCAGGTAGTTGCAAGGTAGTCGCAGTGCTGGGAAGATGAGCAGTGGTGCATTTGGCATACTCTGCCAGCAACCCTACTTGTTGAGCCCCTCTGCACATTGGCAACAGCTTCAGTCTCTAAACATTTTTCCCATGGCGTGACCTTGATTGGCAGGCTTCACACCGACGGATGCGATTTTAGAGGGTTGACGCCCTGTTCGCCTTCACTCCGACCCAAATACAGTAGAACCACCGGTCTTGCATTCCTCAGTGCTGCGTTTTCCTGGCTGATACGTTTTTGTCTAGTTCCTGGCGCAGCTCACATAGATTCCCATGTATTAAAATCCGCACTGTTACGTCGTGGCTCAGAGTACGTTCCCGGATCATTCGTCACAATCTGACACACTCAACCCACCCGGGCAACATGCGTAGACAGCCATTGTGATGTTTGACGAGCCTTGTCCAGGCTTGGCTACGGAACTGACTGCATGAAGCCGCATGAGGGTGCGATTCGTAACCACTAGATGGCCCTGTTACTCTATGCTATCGCCATCAACACTGCGCTTACAAGTTTCGCTTCGAAATGCCGGAAGTGCGTGTTCGCCATAAAAGCACCACCGCAAGAATAGCACGCGTTCTCGTCCTCATCGGGCGCTTCAAGCTTTGAGAACAGCGTTAAACTTGCAATCACGAAGTTTGTCGTGCCTTGATGGCGTCGCGAAAAGGGGAGGCACTAGGAGAAGCTTGACGCACTAAACGCAGTAGGCAAGCAGCCAGCGCGGAAGAGAGTCAACATCGCTAGGGGCCTTGCTGTTGCCCTGCGTGGTGTTTTCCAGCGATCACAAAAAGTGGCCATCCCGCATTCTTGAGTTTTTTAAGGTTCAAAAGCCAAAGTTTCAGAAATGCATGGTTTCAAGTCAAAGCTACACTGTTTTCGTTCATTTTTGAAGGTTTCCTCACTGCTGCGTTTTCCTGGTCCGGTGAAAAACTTGTGAACGAGATTCCACTGTATTGCATATGTGTGCAGTGGGAAACTCGAATCGCAATCATGCGTGAAAATGGAACGGCAGCGTGGCCCACGGCCACTTCCCATCTGTTAATGGTTCACATCGAAAATACGGTTGTAGGGTGTGTAAGCTTTGGTATTGTGTAGAGAAAACTATCCCCACCATGGAACTGGCATTATTTTAGTGAGAAACACCATAGTTGGTTTAGTAAAAAAATATTTAGGACTTGTTCCAGCAGGGCTACTTTCTACATTGCATGGTGCGGCACTTTTGGTGACGCGTAAGAAAGTGGAAATTTTTCTAAATCTTTGTAATTTTTTTGCCGAATGTTTGCAAACTTTGGTGCTGTTTTGTGAAAAATTGAATTCGTCATACATGTTTTTTTTAGGAAGTATTTCTCGAAGTTAGTAGAGAGAGCAATGTCGTTCAAAAGTGGCTTTTTCAAAAAAATGTTCTTTACAGATCGGCCTAAAAGCAAGGCTGTCTACGTCTTTTTACTTGTTTACCAGGGAGTGCTGAGCAGTTCAAACCCATCATAATTGCTCTAAAAGGCAAACCTTTCAAGATACTGCTTCTTGAAATTCGCCAAAAAATGATAATCCGTAAAAAAGGGCAACCTTTTGACGTCATTTAAAAGGAGCTGTTTATCAATTTTTGCGATATTTACACAAAACGGCACTCAATAAATAAGTATTCTAGGCAGCCAGAAATGTATTGCATTATTTTTGTTTTAACTTCTGAAACTTAGGTCAAATTCAACATTTCTGTGCCTGCTAAACAGTTGAATAGCAGCTCGCAGTGAACAAAGAAATAATTGTTGCTGTTCTTACAAGTTTAAAACAAATAAAACGGCTGATCTAAAGAGAACTGATCAGAGTAGTCAAATTTACCTATTGTTCAACTTGTTATTTGCGAAGGCATTGAAATAGTCTGTTTTTTTTCAGCTTGTGTATTCCGCCAGAGTAAGGTTGCCATTTTAACAATATTTTGTTATCGCCTCTACTTAGCTGTGTCAGAAACACATATTTTATGTCTCTTGACACTGCTTAATCGCACATTATTAGCAATTCACCACATTGACAAGCAAGTAACCACGCTGCCGGTACTGGGGAGGTGTGATATGCGATTGTTGCGGTCAAGACTGTATTTCTGTTCTACCTGGTACATGCGAAGTTCTAACTGCAAAAACTTGTTCTTTTGAACTGTCTGCCTTTCAAGCTCCCAAGGACAGGTAAATAGATAAAGGTAAATAGCCTTTAGGCCGATCTGTACAAATGTTTTTTTAAAGTGCCACTTTTGGACAACATTGCCCTGGCTACTAACTTCGAGAAATATTTTCTAAAATGCTATAGGTATGATGAATTCAATTTTTCGCAAACCAGCAGCAAATTTTGCAAATATTTAGCCATAAGATTACGAAAATTTAGAAAAATTTCCACTTTCTTTTACAGGTCCCCGAAATTGCCGCACCATGTAATGTGGGAAGTAGCCCTGCTTGATCAAGTCCTAAATATTTTTTGACTATTTAGCAACTAAGGGGCTTCTCACTAAAATAATGCCAGTTCCGTGGTGAGGATCCAGCGCTCTACACAATATTAAAGTTTCATCTCAAACAAAAAATGGTCATGGCACCACTTTGGCTGTCCTTATCTGAATACACCCTGCAGCTAAAGCACTATGTTGACCTTTTTTGCCGGCAGTTAGCCGATGGCAAAAAATGTTGAAGGCAGCAAGTAAGCCAAATAAACTTTTTTTCCTTGCATCAAACATTGTTGCAACCAACCATCATGGGTTCTAGGAACAACCCCTAAGGCATAAGTCACTTCACCATTGGTGTCAGTCGAAAAGCAGGGGCTGGATGGGCTGGCAATTCTCCGGTACTCTTCGACATAGCTGAACTCGCTCTTTGGCAGTTAGTTTCTGCCAGTGACAAGTGTTTGGCTACTGCTACTGTTTTGGTAACTGGAACTCCAAAACCAGAGAGAACGTGCTGGCAAACAGTATAGGTGGCAGTGAGCTCTTGCTACTGGCGTATTCAAGGAGGGGGATGGACAAGGCCAGTGACTTGGTTAAGAGCTAAGTAATTATGTTACAGTTGCAAGCTACGTACAAGGCTTACGTGACTTTAATGTACGCAAGGGGTACAATGGCCAAAGCCATGGTCGGTCCAAATAAAAGAGTTCTGATGGAAATATTTTATGATCACAAGCTATGCACTAAGCTCGTGCAGCTTCGATGCCTGCACTGGCCACTCTGCTAAATTTTTAGTGCCTCCAAAAAAGCCCAATAGTGAACAGCGCAATCGGCAGGTGATGAAAAGTGTGATCCCAGCCCCCAAATTTTTATTTGGAATCCTTACATTTGATGCTGGTTTCTACTCCTTTCATTCCCCCACCTACCTTTTTTTGTTGTGGGTGAGGGTCCACTCCTCGTTCTGCCAATATGCAATGATGCGCACTCACTGGCTTTTTGATCGCAAACGAGACACCTGCCCATGCAATGTGTTTCCACAACTGTCAAAGCATATCGAAGCGGTAAATGCGAGGTAGCGTTAATTAAACAGGAATGTCGTGCTCGGGTACAGGCTTTGGGTTTGTCTATCTGAAATTGCTTGTAGCTATAGCTACGCAACCCAACATTTGCACGGCCGTAGCCTCCAGTCGTGCACCAAATGCCGCCGCGTGACGCAGTGCAGTCCTCGAACTTGGTTGAGCAGTTGACTGGAGAACGTCGAATAACAGCTTCGACTGACGTAGAGCATAGCTTGTTTGGTGGCTCTAGGCTGACGCACAGGGCTCCGACGGCGTCCTGAACTGAGATGGCCGACCACTTGACTCCATCAAGTTTTTTCTCTCTCTATTTCTCTCTCCTCCAGGCTTACATTGTTGTTTTCCCGTAGTTTGGATTCGGCTTTATCGGTGAAGCTGTAGTGCTACAATGAGCTGGCAAAGTGGTGTCCTTTCTGCCCGTCCAAGGAGCAACCGTCGCGACCGCGCAAGGGGCGAAGTAGGTTTTTATCCGACTTTTGGCCCAGGAGGGTCGGCCTAAACACAGAATGTTGTTCATGTCCCAAGCAACCACCCGACATTTCTCGGCCATCCAACGTGCTTCCATTCCAGCTCTAGCGGACATCTGCTGGACGTTCGTTTTAGAGCCGATGGACATACCGTGTACATCCGTGGGACGTCCCGATTCAACACTTCCATACGTCCATTTGGCGTCCGAAACTGGATGTATTTCGGACATTCAGTAAAAATTTACAGTATCACAAATGTATTAACGAGAAGCATATGTTCCTGCAACGAACATGCTACACCAAACAACACCAACGCACTACTGGGCAGAGGAGGTGGAGAAACACTTTATTTAAAAACTGGGTCTAGGGGAGAGGGCGGCAGAAGATGAGATGTTCTCCGCGACCTGGGCGGCCCAGCTGGTTAGTGCCAGCTGCATTTTTTTTTTTTTGTAGGGGCTCTTCCGGGCTTGCCCCCAGTGTAAGGGGGAAAGAAAAAATTGCACCATCTCCCCGAAGGGAACTATGTGGTGATGCAAAGCATGGGAATTCCGTGTAGGTTCCACACCGGAGCAGACTGAACGCCGCGCAGCGCGCGCACCTGCTTTTATACAGCTGGAGGAGAGGAGAATGGAGGAGAGATGGGCATGCGCAGTGGGGGTGTGGACGGCGCAACTACAAGGGTTGATTGATTGAAAAACCTTTATTAAGACAGGAAGACCAGAGGTCCGAGCGTGGTAAGGGAAGAAAGGAGGGAAATGGAAGCCAATAACTTAAGCACTTGTCCACATTGATGTCTCGATGAAGTCCAATAGTTGAGGCAGTCGTATACATATATAGGCCGGAGTCTTAATTGTGTCCACTGCTAAGTAGTCCAAGCACGACAGTCACCGATGGCGCTCTTATACCAGTCGTGCTAGGCCACTCTTTAGAGAATACGTTGCTATTTGTGCGAGTAAGGACGTGTCCAGTAGAGTTGGGTCTGGTTGAGGGTTCGGGGCGGTGAAGGTACGGTGGCGACTGAAGGCTGGACATGTCCAGACCAAGTGCCGGAGGTCGGCTGGGAGGCTCGACTGGCAATGAGGACATCGGGGAGGAAGGTGAGGCGTGTACCATTTACGAACTGTTTCCGGTGTGAAGGCAGTGTTTGTGATAAACTTGTTGATGAAGATCTGGCCACTACGTGGTAAGGGCGGAAGTTTACTTAGGTAGCCGCTAGGAGTAAGGTTTTTTAGTCGTTGACGTCTATCCAATTTGTAGCGATGAATCCGCAACGACGGAGATAGTGTAGATGAACGAGACGGTTCCTCGGCAGAGACCAGCGGAGTTTGAGTTAATGCACACTCCTGTGCGGCCGCATGAGCCGCCTGGTTAGTACCAGTCGAGTTCGGCTCGTGGCCAGGTACCCAGTCAAAGCGGACAGTGATGTGGTTCCGTTGAAGAATTTGCACTTGGTATAGAATTTCATGCACAATGGGGTTAGTGGTGGTATGGGATCGAAGTGCCTGTATGGCCTCGTAAGAGTCCGTGATGAGCCGAAGCGAAGGTGGGAGAGCCGTCGTAGTGTCATACAGGAGGGATGATACAGCGGCGTTCACAGCGTGCAGTTCTGCTTCAAAACTTGTTAAGGTGGGGTCCATCATGGTGCAATATCCCTACAGAGCAGGAAGTTCGGGGCACGTCCATGCAAGGCCAACACATTGAGGGGTCACACTGGCATCAGTGTATATATCGATTGCGCCGTCCTGCTGCGCCGAATGCATCTGCAGAATGCGTTGTCTACGCAACTGAGGGTTTCTGCATCCGATGGGGCGCGAATGCGGCGCTGTAACGCAGTCCGGTCGTGCCCAAGGTGCGATAGGTACTGGAAATGTGCATGTTGCGGGGATTTTGATTTTGCGTTTGTCCCATGCAATCAGTGACAGCCCTTGGTGGGTTAGCGGCCGCTTGAAGGAGGCCTGTGCTTTTGCCTCTTCGATGATTGCTGACACAGGTGGAAGGGGGACCGATTGCTCCAAACTGTGGATGGGGGTGTGCCGAGGCAGTCTGCTGATCACGCGAAGAGTGGCCCTATGTAGTACCTGTATGGTCTTCGTGTGAGTTTTATTGAGGTCGTAAGCCAGTGCCCCGTAAGTAAGGGTGCTCAGTGTGACGGCCCTGGCTAACGCCTGTGTGGCGGCTTGAGTTGCTCCTCCATATTTGTTAGAGAGACGCCGAATGTTTTGAAGGATGCCTTTCCACTTTTTCTTTAGGCGCTGTAGCCACGTGTTAGCTCTGTTCTTCGTTCCAATGGGCAGTCCTAGCAACATTATGGGGTCTGTTGAGGCGATTATCGTCTGGTTCGAAATTGTCACTGGAATCGTGGGGATCGATGGAGGTGGTTTGCAGCCGTACACTGCCAAGAGCTCTGTCTTCTCTGGAGCGAGCGTAAGCCCCAACTCGCACAATGATGACTCTAGACTGTGGGCAGCCGCTTGAAGTTCGATTATTTGATCTTCCAGAGAAGGAAAGTCAGCTGCCTCTGTCCATATAGTAATATCGTCCGCATAAATGGTGAAGCGGGCCGCAGTTTCAGTGTTGAGCCGGCGTGCTACCCGGGACATTGCCAAGTTGAACAATGGGGGTCCCAAGATTGATCCTTGAGGCACTCCTCTATCCAGGTAGTAAGTGAGAGGATCCCATCCCGGGTGAGACCCCTGCAGTCGTATGGGGCAGCTTTGCAAGAAATTGCGAATCCAGGTTTGGGCTCTGCTGCTAGGATAGGCTTTGGCTAGTTCCTCAAGTATCACCGCCTGGCTAACATTATCAAATGCCTTTCGAAGATCGATGGCCATGACGAGGTCTGGATCTCCTCTGTTGTAATGGGGCCAGTTCATGACCCGCCGTAATAGCCACAGGCTGTCATGCGTCCCTAAGTTGGGTCGAAAACCAGTCTGGGCAGGATGAAAGTAGGGTCTTACGTATTCAAGGTGGTGGATGATGCGGATATTGATGAGCCTTTCGATTAGTTTGCACAATACAGGTGTTAGTGAGATGGGGCGCAGATTTTGGAGGTTATCGGCCGTCTTCTTTGGCTTTGGTATGGGGAAAATGAGTGTAAGCTTTAAATGGTCCGGAACGAGACCTTGCTCCCATAAAGAATTAATTTGAGTGAGTAGGTGGGGCAGCGCCTCGGGAGGCAGATTACAGAGGTGCTTCCAGGTCACGTTGTCGTGTCCGGGGGCAGATTGTTGTCGACCCAACCTTATAGCCGTACGGAGTTCCGCCATAGTAAACGGAGAATCTAATTCGAAATCGGGATTGTCGATGGGGATAATGGGCAACGGCGGTGGAGGTAGCGTAGAAGCCGTAGGGAAAAATGTGGTAATAAGCCGTTTCTCCACATCACTTGCTGGTGCCGTCAGTGTGAGGGTCTCGAACAGTGGCTTGCGGCCCTTGCTTTTGCCGCTCAACTTGCGATGCAGTTTCCATAGGCCCGAGAGCCCACGCTCGTGAACACTACACATTGTCGCCCAGGAATCCTGATTTAGTTGTCGCTGATAGTCTGAAATCAGGCGATATTGCCGGCGGATTTGTTGTAAATCTCTGTGTCTTTTTCCTCTAACTCGGTAAGTGTGAGTAAGCTCGTGCACTCTCCGCCAAAGGTTTACCAGATGATTGTCCATGTGCCAAGTGTCGTCACGGCATTGGATGGTCTCTTGCGCTTGCGCAGATAAAGTAGCAATCAAGTTGCAAAATTCGTCCAGCGATGCCGGTGGGTTGGAGGTTAGTATAATACATATGTCGAAATTTGTTCCAGTCGGCCCTGGTCACTGCTTTGGCTGATCTCACGGTCTTGCTCCTTAGCCTTATGAGGATGGGTAGGTGGTCGCTGCCCCACGTAGTCGCATATGGAGTCCACGCTTGAACAAGTCCGGCAGTCGCCCAAGTGAGGTCGGGCGAAGTGTCGCGTTGAGCAGCGTGAAGGCCGATGCGAGTGATTGCGTCTGGGTCGTTTTCTCTCGAAGGGAGCTTTTGCAGAATGGACTGAACGAGACTACGGATCTCATTCATCTGGCTGTCGAAGTTTTCTTGGTCCTTTTTGCGCTCCGCTTGACGCGCAAGCCGTTCGCGGTGAATGTCTGTGCGGATGGTTTGGAGCGCTAACTGGAGAGGGGATTCGCTAGTTGGTCGAGATGTAGGGGTACATTTTGTGCTCTGGGATCGGCTGGGTCGAGTTTGGGAGTTAGGCAGTCTTTTGGACGTTGCTGTTGGCACTGTTTTGCTTTCCAGCTGTCGTTTAAGCTCTTGGTTTTCATTTCGGAGTTGTTGGTTCTCCTTCCGAAGCTGCTGTACATCCGCCCGGAGGGCAGCAAGTTGGGACAGAATGGCTGCCACAGTCGGTTCTTTTTCAAAGTTGGAATTTGTTGGGTGACTTATGAATCATTGATGTCGACTGATCCGTGTGAGTGCCACGGGCCCTATCTGCCCAAGTCACACCTTTGGTGGCATCCTTTTGCGGGCTAGCCGGGGGCGTTGGGATCCTGCTGGGACAGGTGGGATTCAGCGCAGTGTGTCCGTATTCTTTGCAGGCCACGCAGTATATCTGAGGGCCGCATTCTTCACTCTCGCTGTGTGGTTTGCCGCAAGCTTTGCACACAGCTTGCGCCGGACAGGAGCGGGCCATATGACCAACGTAATGGCAATTGTAGCAAACAAGTCGTTTTGGCTGGTAAGGCGAAACTTTGATTATGGCCATGTAGTATTTAACAGCCTTGGGAAGGGTAGGTGTGTCAAATGTGACCACTGCACGGTTAGTGCGTCCCAAGCGATGACATGCCAGTATTTTAGCCTGCTCACATCTTAATAAGCGAAGGGTCTCCTCGTTCGATTCATTGGGTTCAATTGTGATGACTCCCCTCGTCGTGTTTGGCTTGTACGGAGAAAGCTTGATCTCTACTGGTATGCTTTGCTGGACCCCTTGGCGGACAAAGAAAACTGATCCAACTTGAACGAGCCGAGAGGCGTGCGTTTCGTCGTAGACGTTAATGTATATGCAGTTGCCAGTCGTGTCGTATTTGTGTGAGGCTAGTTCAGCTAAATACGACTGTGGGGCACTTGCACCAATTATGTGCGTAAACGTGTGCTTAGGAATGTCATTCACGTTGTACTTAATGAGTGGCCTGAGCACAAGTTGGTATCGAGAGCGACTTACTCTGTCAGAACGGGTCACTTGTTCTTGATCACGCACTGCAGGGCGGTTCCACTGGAAGTTCATTGAGGCAAGTTGAGGGTTCATTTGGGGGGTCTGTACCTCCGGATGAGAGGCCGATGGTTGCGTGGAAGTGTCTTCTTCCATGGGGGACACTGTTTCGTCTTGTGGCGATTGAAGCGCCGATGGATTTGTAGGCGACGTGTTGCACAGAGGCGTAGATGACCGACTTGAAGGAGCGGCGGTGCCGCACACGGTAGGCATTGCTGACGGTCGCTCTTCACAACGAGGCGGTGTTGGCGTAGTAGCGCATTCCCTGGGCGGTGCCGATGGCTGCAGCTGCACGTGCAGCAGCGGCGGCCGAAGCAGCGGTGGGGTCAGCGTCGCCGTTGCCCTGCTTAGTCTTAGCACCCGGCTGGGCTACTACTGCCCGCTTCGTCGAGGCAGATGCGGCCCTATGACTGTGTTGACCAGGCGAGAGCCGAACACTTTACGAGTCCGTTGACACCAAAAACAAGGGGTTACGCAGTAGTTAACTCACTTTCCGAAGCAATTATTACGCAGCCGATCTAGAGCCATGCGGTCTGGTTGGAACAGCACGTGCCCCAACTACAAGGGAGGGACATAGCCCCGACCATGAGATGGCTCCTGGAGCGACAGTGTCGCCGGTGTCTTCCTGGGCCGGCACGAGACGAGCACACTTCCCCTTTAAGGGCTCCTGGAGCGACAGGTTGCCGGTGTCTTCCTGAGCCGGCACGAGACGAGACGAGCGGCGTTATCACAGCTCGTTAGGGCGCATGGAGCGACAGTGTTGCCAGTGTCATCCTGAGCCGGCACGAGACGAGCCGAGCGGCGAGGAGGAGAGCGGCGTTATCACAGCTGGCGTGGAGGGGGGGACGGGGAGAGAGGTGCGGACGCCGGACGCCGACGGACGACGGAGGGTCGACTAAGATGCTTTGCATCTAAAAGGGGAAATGGGTTGCTTGTGGGGACACTCGCAGAGAGAGAGCGAGAGAAACTTTATTGTACGACGCAGTTAAGAGGGCGGGGTGCACGTGCCGGTGGCATGAGCCTGACGGCGACAGCGGTGGCTTGGTTCACCAGGGAGATTTGGATCCCCGGATCCGAGCTACCCAGCGCCCCCTCCCACTGCTCATCACACGATATGGAGGGGAAGAAATCATTAGGACATGTCCACATGGAGTGTGACACGGTGGCTAGAGCACCGCACGAAGGGCAGTTGGCGGAGGGAAATAGTGTGGGGTAAATATATGGTGCAGCACTATGGTGCAGAGACGGTAGTGTAGGACCAAGTCGTGATAGCTGAGGAGGCCATCTCGAGCAGATCTGGGACCGTGTGAGGGGACAGCTGGGGCCCGCTCGTATTGGGAGTTATCGAGCAGTAGCTTGGGCCACCTCGTTACCCCCCACCGCGGTGTGGGCTGGGGTCCAGATCAGTTCTGTGGGGGTGGTGGGTGGAGTTTTGGAGAGAATTTGGAGGGCCTGCGGGATTATTAGACCCAGGGCGAAATTTTGAACGGCCGTCTTCGAATCAGAGATTACGATTGCGGAGGCTGGCCGTTGACAAGGTTCGCACAGGTCCTTGAAAACCCTTGAATTTAGAAGTGTGCCTTTCAAGGCCTGGAAAGTCATGGAATTTTTAAAGGGTCCTTGAAAACCCTTGATTTTTCTGGAGATAAGCAATGGCCCTATCTTTTCACAAGAATTTAAAGTGTTCGTCGTGAATTTTAGGTGTTAAAATTGTAAAGAAACATTGTAACAATCAAGTTTCAGTGTATTGCGTGAAATTGCGAGTTGTGGATTCTCATTATTACGAGGCAACATTGGGAGCAGCACTCCTCAATAGAATTCATGTCACGATACAATCCCATGAAAGCCGGCTTCTGTTCTATATCTTGCATGTTCCATCTAGTCTGTGGACGGCCTTTCATTGCATGTTTGCTGTGCCTCAAAGCTCCATCTGCGTTTGCTTTTACGTGCAAATGGTGGACATGTACATAGTTCATCCTGCCTTGCAGCAACACTTGCTGAGTTAACTTCAGCTGATACTCTTGCTGACAAAGCAGGAGATGCAGGCAACATTAACTAAGTTTTGAAATCGAGCAGCCTCAGCGAAACACCGAGAAAAAAGAAAAACCTCTAAATATAAACTATAAAAAAAATAAAGCTGGGGGAGCATTCATGAACCCATAGCGCCTATCTAAATGTGCATTAATATTCTTAGGTATTGGGCAATATCAAAATTTTGCATTTTGTTGAAAAAGTTATAAATATTCCCAGGTAAAACATAAGATGGGGACCTTGAAAATGTGTTTTCTGGTCCTTGAAAGTCCTTGAAAACCCTTGAATTTTTGCTTTTGAAGCCCGTACGAACCCTGGTTGAGTTAATTAAGGCTAGAGCAAGGTGACAGGGGGGCATTTGGTCGGTTGACTACTGCCACTGCGCACACGGCGGAGTGTCGATAGTCCGCCGCGTCGACATAATTTATTGAAGCGCCGGCACAGCTTCCGTGCTCTATGCTCCCTGCGACCCTTGTGATGAATGGGGGGAATATTGCGCAGTATGGGGCGGACGTATATATGACACGCATGCATATTGCGGGAAATGGGGGGTCTCCTATCAGTAATTGAAGGGGCGCGCAGCTCCAGACTATCTAGTATGTGCCTTCCGGTGGGAGTGGCCGAAAGCCTCCGCAGTTGATTAATATGATGGGCTTCCACGAGTTCCTCCGCGGTATTATAGACCCCCAGACGTTCGATTCAAGTAGTGGATGCGTGCATGGGGACTTGTAATGCGGTCTTATAAGCTTTTCTAATGAGACAATAAATTTTCTTGAGTTCGGTTTTTGCTACATGCAGATAAGGGAGGGAGTAGGTGATGCGGCTCATCACCAAAGCTTGTACCAGCTGGAGCCTTTCTTTCTCCTTGAGTCCTTTATGACGAGTGGTTATTCGTCGAATTAGGCCGATAGTTTGATTTACATGCGATGTAATTTGCGACATAAATTGTGTGTTTGACCTGTTATATGCTGTATGAAAAGACCAAGAATTTTGATATTTCCAGCTGTTGGGACGTTGCTGGTCCCAATCTGAATTTTTATGACCGGTGGGGCTTGATCTACTCTTCGCGGGTATGTAGAAGAAGGAGCTCAGATTTCTCAGGTGAACAGTTTTGATTTGATTGATTGTGGGGTTTAACGCGTCGACGCAACGCAGGCGATGAGGCGCGCCGTAGTGGAGGGCTCCGGATTAATTTTGACCACCTGGGGATCTTTATCGTGCGCCGAAATCTCGTACACACGGGCGTTTTTGCTTTTCGCCTCCATCAGAAAAGCGGCCGCCGCGGCCGGGAATCGAAGCCGCGACCTCGTGCTCAGCAGCGCAACGCCTTCCTGCCGCACCCGCATCATCGACAACCTTTTGTGCACCAGCTTGTAGGGCTTCTTCTATGAGGGTATCACTATCACTCGGTACCCAGAGTGTAATGTCATCCGCGTAGAGGAAAGTGAAGGTGAGGGATTCTTTCCAGCCTCTTGGGGATGTTGAGAAGGGTGATATTAAACAGCAGCAGAGACAGGACGGCGCCCTGCGGAGTGCCAACTGAGGGGAGTTCAACAACGTCTGATGTGACATCTCCAACCTGAATAATTGCAGTGCGAGAAGTGAGGAAGCCCCTGACGTAGTTGTAAGTACATTCTCCAGGGGAGGCTGTTGCCAGCCCTTGCAAGATTGCCACGTGTGATACCTGGTCAAATGCCTTCGGGAGGTGTGGGGCAAGTACAGCGGCCGTGTCCATTTTGACGGAGGGGTAGTTACTTCTCTGGATAGTTGAAGAAGAATATCCTGAGTGGTCAATCCTGATCTAAAGTCAATCATGGAGTGGGGAAGAAAATTAGTAGAGTTGAGACAATTCGTAAGGCGAACATGGATGATGTGCCCTAGTACTTTTTCAACGCATGAAGTGAGGGAGGTGGGCCGAAGATGTTCAATATTGAGCGGCTTCCCCGGTTTAGGTATCAAGGCAATTTTTGTGTGCTTCCAGGACTGGGGAACGCCGAGTCTCCAAAAATCGTTACAGTATTTTGTGAGTTTTGAGATAGATTTGGTCATCTAGATTACGGATCATCTTATTTGCGATGACATCTGGTCCTGGGGCCGACCCTGGGCGAATGTGGAGGAGGGCGGCTCGTACCTCCGCTTCCGTTATTTCAGAATCTAGTTCAGCATTAGCTATAGCTTCCCCTGAATAGGACGGAAGAGCCTGTCCTTCTCCTATCGGGATGTAAAGAGAGCGTACCTTATTGAGAAGTTGCTGATTTGGGCCCGGGAAATTATGAACCATGGCAGATAGTCGATTCAACTGAGTTGTCTTGGATCGTTCGGTGTCTAAAAGACGTCTGAGAAGTGACCATGGGCGTTTCACGCTTAAATTTCCCTTCATCTGATCACAGATCTGGCCCCATTGGTCTCGCGCTAATTCCGCAGCGTAGTTTTCTATGGACTCTGTTAACTCAGCTAGCTTCAGGTGGAGTTTGCGGTTGTGCTTGTTGTTGCGCCGGCGGCGTTGTACGCTTTAGAGTGCTTCCCACATGTGCTGTAGCCGGGAATCTACTACATCCGAAGGAATTTCCGGGTCTAAGCGAGTGCATGCAAGTCGGGCATCGGAGATGATACTTTCTACCCAGACCTGGAAGTTGTCGGTGCTAACTTCTTGCGAGGGCTTATTACACGGACGTTTCGGAATTCATCCAAATAAGTAAAATAGGTTTGTCTGGCTCGCGGCGGAATGGTGTCGTCGAGGAAGATATCCATTTGAATAATTAAGTGATCACTGCCCTGTGATGAATCGGTGCAGGTCCAACGGCAGCGCTTGATTTTGTGAGTGAGAGTGAGGTGTCTTTTTGGATGCTATTGCCAATTCTGGTGGGGATCGACGAATCTGACTCAGTGACAAGCATGTGTGCTTGTATTTGTTCCCATAGCAGGTGACCCTTCTTTGTACAATGAGAGTATCCCCAAGCAGTATGAGGGGCATTGAAGTACCCTGCACTGATCAATCGGCATGTGATTCTGGGCTGCCTGCTTCGCGAGAGAAAATAAATGACCAAATTTGGGCCCAGTATCTTTGGGGCTGCTATATACGCTAAGTATGTGTATCCTAAGTGCATCTTGTTTAGGGGATGTGAGATATCAACGCTATCGAATTGAGATCTTTGAGCTGGCACATTCCGTTGAACCAAAACCGCCGTTTTTGGATTGTTAATACATCGGAACGCCGTGTAACCCGGGAGCTTAAAGGAGCCATGAAGAGATAACATAAGTTTGGTTCATTCAAAAGATTGCCTCGTTAGAATCATACTGACACCGCTTTTAACGTAAACTTCGCTCAAATAAGCTACATAATTAGGAAAAAAGGGAATGGCCATGCGACCCCACTCGCTCATTTCCCACAACAGAACCTATGATGTCATACCAGCTTAGGCAGAGCTTATAAGCTGGCCGAACGAGCTATTCGCGCTTAAATTTAGGGCACATTCTTTTTAAAGCCCTAAGAATGGTGGGACAAACAGTGGAAGTTACGAAAGCAGCACATGTAAACAGAGGTACTGATGCGTACTGCTGTTGGTACTGCGCGCACTATGCTTGGTTTAGCTGCACAGGACTGCGGGGCTTTGGGGTTGTTTCAGACGACACTGGCCGATTGACGCAAGCGACGATATCGTACGTGACCGTATTTGTCGATCGAGCACCTGGTTTCATGAAACGATTGTCTCCATGAACAAAACAAGCCAGGAACATATACACAAACAAAGCAAAGGCAAAAAACGGCTTGCCACGGTGTGGGGGCGCCATCTAGGTTCACTAACGGTAAACACACCCCTGTGATGTCATTGCAGACCACGAAAACGCACAATTTAGCCGGAAAATCAAAATGTTAACTTAAATTAATTAATTTCTCGGGGAATAAAGCATCATTTGTATTGGGACAAGCGTTGGGGCACTATAAAACATGAAATCTTTCGAATAGCACAAACTTGTGTTTTGTCTTCATGGCTCCTTTAAATTAACTGCAGTACCTGATTACTGTAAGACAATAACTACAGGGGTAACTCCATAGACTGAATGAGCATCTGCAGATTGGGGCGTTTCCTGCGGTACCCTCTGCAATTCCACTGCCAGACTCGGAGTAGCTCCTTATTGTTGCTCATACATGGTGTCATAAGGGGCTGGTTTTCGGCGGGAGGGGCCGTGGAAGCATTAATGTGGACAAAAATTTCCCTCATGAAATTGTGCAGTTACGTTCGTAGTTTCTCAATGTTGGCCTGAACAACAGAGAGATTGCCTTGCAGAGCTTGATTAAAGTTCGAGTATTCTGCCTTTTGCTCCAGGAGCGCCTACTTACACGAGTCTTCTGTAGCGGTAAGGTGCTTGCCCACCAGTTCCTCTCCGTCCGACAGGGCGGGAGCGCACTGGGAGTCGTCTGAAACTGCCTTGCGCTTGGGTGGTGGGGGATTGGGAGAGGCTGCTTCTTCCACTTGAGTAATTCTCTGTTTCAGAGATTGGTTTTCCTGCCTGAGTGCTGCGTTCTTCTGGCGAAGGAGAGCCATTTCCGCGGTAAGGGCGTTAAGCTCTTTAAGGATGTCATGGGAGGGAGGGAAGGAGGGAGGGAGGGGCGGGAGTGGGTGCGACGAGCCAGGGTGGGAGGCGCTGGGGTACCTCACCTGTTTTCCGAAGTTCAGCTCGGGTTCTAGCGAGGTGACCCGGCGGCGGTGAGAGGATAGTTGCCACCAGTTGTTGTTTTGGGTCCCGCGTCCTTGGCCTGGCGGGTGGGATGATCCTGAGGTTTGTCTTGTGATCGCGGGAATTCGGCGTCCTTTTCAGGGGTCCTGTTGATGTTGTGCCCTTCAGCCACGATCTGGGCAAATGTGGGTTGCCGTCTGCGCGGTTGGAATCGTTTAGGGCAATCCACAGTCCCAGTGAGATGAGGGCCCTCACAGACGATGCACCTGGAAGAACAGGGGTGGGCTTCAGCGGGGTTCACTGTGCCGCAGCTGGAGCAGCGGGGACGAGCTTGCGCGTTCGAATTTGGGCACACATCTGGTCTGTGTCCGGCCTGCCAACATGTTGTGCAGGCCTCTGTCTTCCTCCGAAACGGCTTGCAGCGAAAGGTAGTGGCCCTGTATCGGATCCAATAGGGGACTTGCATGCCGTCGAATAGAACTTGAACCATATTGGATGAGTTCAACCTTTTGGCGTCCAGTGTTTTAGGATCCGGGTTGTAGTTGCAAATGCTGTTTATGATCTGCTCTGGAGTATCGTCCTCGAGAATGTTGAAGATTACACCGACAACGGGGTTGACTGGTGCCGAGACGTAAGCTGCAATTTCATACTGCTGTCCACGGAGCGTGAAGCCTTGCGCGGTTTACTGTACTATTCGTCGTAAGAGCATTAGCTTCTCGTTATGTGATTCTGGAAATTTTTACTGAACATCCAAAATACAGCCAATTTCGGACGTCCGATTGGATGTACGGAAGTGTTAAAACCGGACGTCCAATGGACGTACATGGTACGTACATCGGCCCTGAAACGGACGTCATTAGGACGTCCGCTAGAGCCGGAATGGACGTACGGCGGACGGCCGTCGGACGTCTGATGGTTGCTTGGGTATGGTGGCGTACATTTTCGCTTGGTCCTCTGATGGGGTGCTGATGATGACGTAGTTGGCGACCTGGTTAATTCTTATCTGGTCGTCTCGGTTAGGGGCTAATACAGCTTGAGCCTGGATGACGTCAGCTATCGTTGCTTGTCCGCCGCGTGGGCGTAGGATAATTTTGACGTCGGAGGCTGGCAGTGGGGAAGCAGGTGGCTGGCGCTTCATATGTAGGAGGCTGCGACCAAGCCCCGCTTCCCCTCCCCAATCCCAACCCACCCATGAGCTTTGGGAGAGAGAGAGCCTTGGCCAGCTCCACCCTCGACGATCAGCGTCAGCTAGTCGAGAGGGCTGTGGACGCGGCCCGAGCTCAAGACGTACTGCAGACTAGGGAAGCCACCCCGAATACTTCATTTTATTTTATTTTTTCTCAATAAAGAAAGTTTAGTCTCTCTCTCGGAGGGCGCCGACGGCCTTGTTGGGCTGTGCGCATTGAGACTGGGGAGCCATTATCCTTGTGGAGGCTTGTTCTTCTGCATGCAAGACTTGTTGCCGGTGCCGGATGGTGGCCCAGCCAGGCTTAATTCTCAAACTCAGCGGGATCACAAGAACATTTTAGTGGCGACATTTACTGAGTACAGTTGTAATCAAGGGAAACCGGAATTTACGCCAGCGCTAAATATTTTGGCAAGCAATGGGTAAAATTCGTCGTATATAGTACTTACTCAATGGCCTACACTACCTTGCCCAGCACGATCTTGGAGGCGTAAAAGCGCTTTGCGAGCTCAGGAGCTTATCTGTACCATTTGAGGCGGGCGAGGCTTAGCACGAGTACGGACGGACATTTTGCTCGCCCATCTGAGAAAACTAGTCGTTTGTCGTGCTCCTGAGCATCACATACCGAGAAAAACGTAATAAACATCATCAGCATCAAGCGCCGAGCGCACTGCATTTACTGTATCGATACGAGAGGGTACACAGTCTGCTCAGGAAGCTCGCTGGCAACGCAAAGCCTGTGCCGGTAAGTTACCGTTCGCGGGAAGTGCTCGTGCATGCGCAGTCGACTCCCGAAGGCACGGTAAACGGTAACGTAAACACGGTAACGATATGCTAAAGCTTGCGGCGCAAATGTCTTATAAATCGCACGGCTTCCGGTAGTATAGCCATGTTATGAGGATCAGTATTTTGTCATAGTCAGCACATTCTTATAATAGTCACAATCGCTATAACCATGATTAACATTTGCCAGATGGTCGCCACCAATCGCTTCGAAAGAGAAGTAACCCTGAGTTCTTTTTCCCTCGTGTCACCTTTTTGACATAAAAAAGGGGTTCATCGATTGCTGCGCCAGCTGATGTTGGCCATTTGTTCCAGTCTAGCGGTTTGAGCAGAACCCGCCATTCCACGCTTTAAAAGAAAGTACATCCAAATTATTCCAAAGCCAGTCATGTGTCTCCGGTAACAACAGGACATCTATTTCCCAGGAGCAGAAACTAAAAATCCACAGGTCGGCGACATGTGAAGAAGGAAAAACGCATCTCTTACTCCAACTCTGCGTTTACCGCACGGCGCTCAGGCCAAATCTTAGCTTTTCCCCTTAGCTTCGACTATTATTTTTTTTCTTCCGCACTGAAAAAGTTCCCTGCGTACTGTTCTTGATTTGTGCTCGTACATTTGAAAGCGTGTCGGGGATGGCAGAACTGACGTGCGTGTTTGTGGCGGGACTTCACCGGGCGAAAGATAGGGCGACACGCCTGTTCGTGTCGACGGGTTCATTCTTCTCCAGCGCTTTTTCACACCCATATATATATATATATATATATATATATATATATATATATATATATATATATATATATATATATATATATATATATATAGAGAGAGAGAGAGAGAGAGAGAGAGAGAGAGAGACTCAATTGCGACGCGCCGGCGGGCCGCAGAGTTGTTACGCTCAACCAAGGAGGTTGTACAACCTCCTTGCGCTCAACGCTCAGAAGAGGCGTGACAGGTCCGGATAAGCGGGAGCAAATTCTTGTCCCGGATCTTCGCCTACTTCGCTTTTTTTTTTTCTTTCCTACCCTGTTTCCACTTCGCGCGAGGAACAAAGGACCCCCCCTGGCAGCCGGAGGACACTCGAGTCACCGCTTTGCGTGTGCGGAAGCTTGATGGGGTTCGACGTGACTGCGGCTTGCGAAACTCTCTGACGACCGCTTCGGATAAGAAGCGTTGGCTGGATTGATTTTCTTGGATGAACTACAGCAGCACGCTGCGCCTGGCCGTCTCATTATAGCGTATGCAATGAAGCAGACATGCGAGAAGCCCATTAAGTGGCAATAGATCGAAGATATATAGGGTCAAGTTGTCAGCGGGAAACAAAAAGTGCGAAGAGTGCCTCGCATTGGGTGTTCAATTTGTTTGCTTATTTTTGTCTGTTTTACCAGTATCATCATCATCATCATAATCATCATCACCAGCCTATCTACGCCCACTGCAGGGCAAAGGCCTCTCCCAGTCTTCTCCAATTACCTCGGTCCTGTGCCAACCGTGACCAATTTATCCCCGCAAACTTCTTGATCTCATCTGCCCATCTAACTTTCTGCCGCCCCCTGCAGCGCTTGCCTTCTCTAGGGATCCACTCTGTTACCCTTAATGACCAGTATACGTACAAAGGAACAGGAAAATGCCTCTAATTAGGCGTCATATCTGTTTCTTTATTTGTTTTTGTGTTGCTTTCACCCCGTGAAGCATAGGCGGAAAGTTCCCATTTTCCTGGGGGTCGGGGGGCTCGGCCCCCCTTGACTTGCAGCCAGTGATGATGATGATAAATGTTCCTATCATACATACATACATACATACATACATACATACATACATACATACATACATACATACATACATACATACATACATACATACATACATACATACATACATACATACATACATACATACATACATACATACATACATACATACATACATACATACATACATACATACATACATACATACATACATACATACATACATGCTTATAGTGCGCTTGTACTCCTGTGGTAAGATTCGAAGGAATAAATGGAACGTACCCACGCCTGCGTCAATTCAATGATACACTAAGCTTCTAGCCCCAATAAAATTTGATGTGAAAAGGTAGAGGCACCTCTAAACCTCTAAAGAAATGCCAATTGGGAATGGCACTTGGGGGAGGGGGGGGGGCAGAGGGCAAACACCGGAGGGGGCTAAAGCCGCCAAGCCCTCCCCACCCCCCCGCCCTTCCCCGTAGTCTCCGCCTATATATACCGTGAAGCTTGCACCGAATGCTGAAGCCTGAGCATAGTGCGGGGTCAGCGAAAACATTTCTTTTTAGTTTTCGCTTGAACTAAAAGTCAACTCTGTAAATCCAACAGGCGCTACACTTGTTTCGGCCTTATATAACCTAAAGAGGCATACTAAAACCGGGAGCTGTCGAAAAGCGCGAGACAGTTTTTACGGCCACCCACATTAAACAGCGTCCCTTCACGCACAAGGAGAGCAGCGAGATTTAGGCACTAATAGTTCGCTCTGACCCGAAGTTTTTACCGCGTTTGCGTAGGCACCGCAGCAAATACTCACAATTTGCAAGCACATCTATGTGCGCATCAGGAATAAAACTCCGTTCGTGATCTTTTGTAGGCACACAAACAAGTGAAACCAAGGCCAGAGAATTTATGAACAATTTAGATGAGCCATGACTGTGTGGGCCCTGCTGTTTACAACAAGACCGGAAATACTATTTGTTGCAACAACCGGGCGAATGCTCACCATATATTTCGTTTCGCTTGCCCTGCACTGCCCTACAAGGAGATTTGTGTAATGACGTTGAATACGTTGACGGCGGCGCTCTGCTCGGCGCATATGTACATCTGGCCGCCGAACACATTCTAGTTGCCCCTTATGGCACTGAAGATATTTTTTTTTACCTTTTTTTCCTGATGTATTGCTGCTACTCCACCCTCACTTTCCTCCTCAGCATCATCATCGTCATCCTTGTATTTATTTATTCTAGTACATACTGCAGCCATAGGTGGCCCACATCTCATAAAAAGCAACAGGAATAACATTCACTATACATAATATATATCGTTCTATGTAATTCACAATGAATGGGGTTCACGTAATTTGTTCCAATCATGCACTGTTCGTGGAAACAAAGAGTACATAAAGGCATTGGTCCTCGCGAAATATGGGGTAAGCAAATTGGGATGGAAATATCGGGTGCCCCTATTTTATAAGAAAGATACAGTGGTAAACCAATTGCCAGTTTATTGTTATGTAGCAAGAGAAGGAAATCAAGTCGTTGTTTGAGTCTACGTGACGCAAGGGGCTGATTTTCGGTTGCAGTAATTAGTGCAGCGGGTGAATCAGGTGGTAAAAGCATTTGGAGTAGATAAAGCGAACCGCTTTCCTTTGAACACGCTCAAATTTATCAATGTTAAGCTTAGTGTAAGGGTCCCATGCTGTGCTGGAGTATTCTAATTTAGGCCTTACTTGTAAATTGTTAATTGTTAATTGTAATTCTAATTTAAGCCGTTCTTGTGAAGTGGAAATTGAACTTGCTTTTATTTCTCTTCTCGCACACAGAGGAAGAAAACCATAAAACCGTAGGAAAAGGTTGGCTGGCGATTATGATACTAGGCTAATGCGATATTTGGGCGCAGCAGCGGGGCGCTGAGGCAACACTCACTCGTGGGTTCTCTCGACGGCAGCGATGATGAGCCTCTGTGTCGGCGGCGCGAAGTGCGCTCTCAGGAAGTGACCGCGAACTGCGCCTTAAGCGAACGCACATCATAGTCACGCGCACGGCCCCCTCACGTTTTCGCCAAGCGTCGCGCCGTCAAGCGCCTCCTGCGGGCGCAGCATACTTCCCCCTCCCCTCCCCCACCGCACACTTTCGGAGAGCGTCGCGCCGCCACGGCGAACCGCCCTCCCCTCCCAATTACGCGACACTCTCCTCCTTTGCTCTCTTTCATCGTTCGCTTTTTCTTTCACTCGTCGATCTTGTCATCGTTCTCTCGGTAACGACGACGGCGACGCGGCTCAGCCCAGAGACGGCCGCCAAAGGGCGGCGCCCTAAAAGCTTTCACCCTTGCTGCGAGCCGCGCGTTGTTCACCGTCGCTACGTGCTCGTTGTCGCCTACGCAAGTGGGACTACTGGTCATAAACTGAGTGGCGGTCATAGAATACGTGTGTGGCTGGCTTAGGTATACGCAGGCTCGCTCACGAGTTCACTCACACCCCCCCCCCCCCCTTTCGCCACTCACTCGTGAGTGGTGAAACCATCGTTTCGGGCTGCCGAGTGCGAGTAAGTGTGAGCCTCACTCACGAGTGTGAGCGCCACTCACCGCTCGCGAGTATGAACGAGTGGCGCTCGTGAGTGGTACTGGCCACTCGTAAGTGGTACCGGCGGATACGGATCACGCTCGCATTCTATAATTTTGCGAAAATGAGCGTTGCTACTTAGCAAAATATTTGAAAGAATGGTCAGTACAGATCTGGGAGATAACTAAATAAATTAGGAAAGATCGAGGAACGATCCTTAATAACAATTATTTACTGGAGAAATCGCTTAAAAATATGCGCAATAATATTTATGCGTAAAATATCCCCAATAAGAACACAGACACACTCTTTAGAAAAATTGTTCTTAGAGATCTTGAAGAAAAATAAACCAATAAAACGGAAATTACGAGCCATCCTTAAAACATAATTACAGGAGAAATCGTTTCCTAACAATTGAGTCCATCTATGATTATGCACGATCAAAACAATAGAAGAAAAATCGACAAAGTTGTAATTGATTTACACTGTTCTCTTCATTGTTTTTTTGTCAATCACTGCATGCCAGAATCTCTTTGTATTCAAATTGCCTTGCGGTGAAAAGTCCGGGTGCTTAATTGACATGACCGCGCACCGAAAGCCCGTGTAAAAGTAACCCAATAAAAACGTGTTATTCTATTCCTTACGTTCCGCGGATTTGGCATTGCGTTATAATTGATTGTTTGCTTTATTCAACGCTTCGTTATCACATTTTTTTCTTGAAAAATTGTTGTAAGTGAAGTCATTTTTTTATAGCGAAGCTGTATATCGCTTGTTCGTGGGCATTTCTTCCTGTCGCTGTCCATCAACAGGATTGTTCAGCAGAATACGCTTTGCGGCAAAGCTAAATTTCGCCGAATCTCGACTCGCGGGCGTTCTCGTTTTTTGCCACCATCAGAAAACGGCCGCAGTGACCGGAACCAAATCAGCGTTCTTGGCATCAGCAGCACAATGCCATAACCACTGAGCTACTCCTGCGGGTAGCTCAGTACCACTAAACCTAATTATCATGATTCACTTGAAATTATTGGTCAGCCACAGAAGCTGTTTCTCAATTGGTAACCATCTTGCACGACGGCTTTCATCGACATGCAGCGATGCCCTTTTCTTTCTCCGTTTTTAGCTCAGTACCACTAAGCCTAATACTCGATCACGAAGGAGCCATCTAAGGCTGCCTCACGCTAGCACATACCACTGCCGACGAAGCCGAAACGGGTGCTCTGCTCCTGGCAATAAGGTATGGGCAGCACAAAAACGAATGCCTCCGAATATTCACTGATTCCGAAAAGGCTATGTAGGATATCATAAATGGAAGAATTCACAAACGTCTCAAAAAGCTAGAGCCAAAAACACCAAATCAGTTCCACCGCATTATCTGGACTCCAGGACACACAGAGCTGGAGGGAAACGAGAGGGCCGACCATGGCTGCACGGGATCTTACAACGCGCGTGGCAAACAGTCCTAGACTTCTGCAGCCCCTCCCGAGCGGCTTTGGAGAATGCCTCACGGTCCAAAGAGGTGCACGAGCCCTTTTCCCCAACCCGGACAACAGCCTCTCTGGTGCGGAAGCTCAAACACTGACACAAATACAGACAAACACTTACCCAAACAAACCCCGCCTATCCAAAATGTTCCATCAAACGCACACAAACGTATGCAATAAAGGCGGAAACACTTTCAACATATTTCATGCAACCTGGGCCTGCCCTATCATCTGGCCCTCAGTAAACACCACCACAAATACGATCGCACTTTGGGCGCCAGCGCTTGCCAGCTCCAATTTTGGAATACAGAAGGACTTGATTCTCCGAGCCCGGAGAGGAGCAGGAGAGCCTGGAGCCCCTAGGGTGCCTCGATGCCAGCGCCGCCGTACAGGGTGGACACACCCTTTGAACGGTCCCGTGCCGCCGCTGTTGGGTGCTCAACGCGCAGTTTTAGTTTACCACAAGACCCAGCCACGGGAAATAGATAAGAGGATTAAACTTCGCGAGTAAACCGCGTTCCAGCGATGATTATAGCGCTGTCTTGCTACAGTGACTTGCTGCGGCGGTGAGCGAGTGATCCAAAATGGCGGGGCCAACGTATACGTGTCTCCATCGGGTCCACCCTGCACGGCGGACTCGCGTGAATCTAGGAGCCACAGGGGCCCTGGATAGAGGGCATCACCCCTAGAACAATCGCGACACCTCTTTTTTAACAAACGTCTCTCTCTCTCTCTCTCTCTCTCTCTCTCTCTCTCTCTCTCTCTCTCTCTCTCTCTCTCTCTCTCTCTCTCTCTCTCTCTCTCTCTCTCTCTCTCTCTCTCTCTCTCTCTCTCTCTCTCTCTCCTCTCTCTCTCCTCTCTCTCTCCCTCTCGATTCGTATCCTTTCATCACAGCATTCAGGGTTTTTCCGAACACGGGCCAATCCGTCTATTTGCAGTTCGTTTCGACCACGGAGGGAGCAAGAAAAAGGCGTCCCGACGAGAAAATGGTTGCCGTGGTCGGCAATCGTAATGACTTGCAATGCTTGCAATGTTTTATAGATGCAAGCGCTCGCGAGCTGCCTGCGACAACGCCGGCGATACCGTGACGTGGTGACGTTGCGTTTTCTGCCCGACGCCACTGCTATAGTGCACCGCCCGCCGCGCAAAGACGCTGCGTCACGTCTGTCTAGACATCCAGGTCTGTTCGCTCGCAGAAGATGCTTCAGCCGCAGCGCATCTGGGACGCTCGGAATGCTCATTTCCGTGCTTGGATTTCGGACCGTTTTACGTAGTTGTCTGCGTGCAAACGTTGTGCGAATTGTTGGACACACATTCCTAGATGGGTGTGCGAGTTATGCAGATATGCGTAGCTGTGACAGAGACGTGGTTCAGACCGTTCCCTGTGAACTAAACGACGACTGATATTCGTCGGTGGCGTTGCGCAGTCTGAACTGCGGTGAAAAGAACTTTCCTGCTGTGTGGAGCCTTCCAAAGGTTGCAGCTGGTTATGCTTACCATTTCCAAACCTGACGTTGGTGGGCAAGCCGGTTACAACGAAAATTTTCCTCGTCAGGGGCTGCAGTGCACGTAAGGTCTTTCTTTGTGTCACAGTGGGGATGGACGAGACTGCAGGTGAGGGGCAACTTACAGGACAAGTTCTTGGGCGGTGGCTGACGATATGATACACGAAGTTTCCGGCGGGAGTTTGCCACCGGCTGGCTTCGAAGGACGGATCAGCATGGAACCAAGATTGCCGGTAAGCTTACTGTAAACCTTCATTTTCCCCTGAACGAAAACAGTGTATAATTCGCTCATGGGAAATTAATAATCGCAGTAATAGCAGCGGGAAACGGTTAGGATACCAAAATTTTTCTTGCTTCACTATGTGCACCTTGTTGCGCTTCGTATTACGTGACTGCGTTTGTGAGTTACCCTAACATATATCAGCGAGTAGCAGCGTCAGCTATTCCCGAGTCCTTTTTTTTTTTTTTTTTTTTGTAGCGGCAGTAAAGCGACCTGTATTCTTTGCTATTCGGAAACCGGTTACTACGGTAGAAAATGGTTCTCGCAAACTCTCAACGAAACTTATGCACATAAATGATACTTGAACTGCTAGCGATAACGCCGGTGACGCCGGGACATGGCGAAGTTGGGCTGTGTGTGCAAAGTCATTGCGCCAGGTGAACTGCTTTGTGAGCGGCGCGCGGACGCTTCCTCACTGATTTCCAGACACCCGCGGTGGCCTTGCGTGCCTTGGTTCGGGGGCCGCTTCCTTCAACGCAGCGCTGCTTCGCGAACGCGAGCACCCCTGCACGAGGGCTTTTAGATACGATAGTCGTTCTTGGACGATTTATGCCTGTGCTACACGGCGAGTTTCACTTGACATTGAACGCTCGCCTACAAGTGCGCCCTACATTTGCAATGGGACACTCAATAGACAATTGGTTCAACGGCCTCCGGAAGGCCTTTGAAACGACCGCGTAGCACAGGTATTAGACAGGAAAATTTTGCTCTGTCTGTCTGTCTGTCTGTCTGTCTGTCTGTCTGTCTGTCTGTCTGTCTGTCTGTCTGTCTGTCTGTCCGTCCGTCCGTCCGTCCGTCCGTCCCGGAAGCCTTGGTCCGCGCTGGCTGCTTTAGCCCTCTCTACCAGGCTACGCTGGACTGAGAGGTCGGAGCTGGCCAGCTGGCCAGCTGGCCCGCCCTCGGCTCGTATGTTGGGTGAGGATTGGGGGTAAGGGATGGCGTTTTCTGACACTCCCATACCATGTGGTACAGGGTGCCGGGTTGGGGACAGAAATTACACGTAGAGTAGTAGAGGGTGGGGTACATGGCATGAAGGATAGTGGGGTGAGGATACGCATTTGTCTGAAGTCGGCGAAAGGCAGTCGCCTCTGCTCTGGTTAAATGGGGATGTGGTGGCGGGAAGCGTCGTCGTTCGTGGCGGTAATGGGCGAGGATGTCCGCGTATGAATTAAGAGTAGCGGGCTTGGGAGAGCGAAGGAGCTGCGTGACTTCGCCTTTTTGAGAAACGGCCCGGTGTGTATGAACGCGGGCAGCGGCGTGTGCCGCCTCGTTCCCCTCGAAGGACTCGTGTCCGGGGGTCCAGATGATGTGCATTTCCATGAATAAAATTTTTTGGGTTTAAGGAAACATATATTCTTAGTAAATGCGAGTGAGTGGCGTCGATCGAGTCTTGCCGTGATATGGTGGCTGGCTCCAAGTGAAAATTCGTCCGTTGATGCGCACGTGCTTATACGTGCGGTCGTACTTTGCGGTGTCCGTCATGGTCAGGAGCATGGTCAGAATCAGGATCACGATCACCGTCATGGTCAGGAGAAAAATTACGAGTGTAACAGTGGCGGATCCAGGGCAGGGGGTGATGTTTTTTGCCTTGTTAAGTTTCTTGGCGGCAGGTGGCAGGCGAGTGCAGACGTCCCCAGGTTTCCTGTGCGCGTCCATCCCCCATCTTGGGTTCCGAAGTCGTGCGGGGAAGCCACGCGTCACGCATGTCGGAGCCGCCGCGTCAGTTTCAGCGGCGAGGCGAAGCAGGCGCGTGCGTGTGCTGCCGGCTTCGTCGGCCGCTGCGCGGTACAGCCGCAGCCGCTGACCACCTGCCCACAACTGGAAAAGGAGTTCGGTCAGTTCGGTGCGCAGCACTGAAAGCGGGCTTTCCTGTCACGGTGGAACCGGCGGCGCTGTGGCTCGTGGAAAAGACGCGCAACTGGCGAAGCGTACAGAGGAACTCTAGACGTCCCAGAACCAGGGGCATATCCGGGTCGGATTTTGATACACGCGTTCTGAAAAGGTGTGTGTGTGTAGGTGGGGGGTAAGGGGGGTAAACTCTTTTATACTGGATCACCTTTATTCGCACGCGAAGGACAGTTATAAATGCGTGCAGTGGAGTAATCTCAGAAAGTTCTGCCGGCAAATTGTCGCCTTTATGCTACTCTGCAGGGAATGGATTCACATTTGCATGCGTATAAAATACACCGTTGCCTGTCATCGTACTCTGCGTTCTTGCCAACTCCTTATAAAGCTGACTTAGGTGGCACGATTTTTTCTTCTTTTCAGGGCTCTGTGCCAGCAAGCTTTCGGGATTCGTTTCTCACCCTCACAAGCTTGCGGCTCAAATCACGGCTCTGCCATTACGACAGTACGGCTGAATCATGCAAGGAACGTTATGTAAATTTACGCAATAGCTGAGCCCATTTGAGTCTTGTTATCACGCTCTTAACTCTTAAAAACAGATGTCGGCGTTAGGTGGTAGGAAAGGGAGTAAAGATGCTGAGATCACATTTCAGTTGCTTTCTTTTTGAGTACGTGTCGCCACTCGGCTGCTCGACAACAACAACGCTGCGCAGTAATGCATTCACTTCTCTGCATTTTATAGTCGCATTCAGATATCTTGTCACAAGAGTGTTTGATTGTAAACGGTTTAACGCGCCGACGCAAAGCAGGCGATGAGGCGCGCCGTAGTGGAGGGCTCCGGGTTAATTTTGACCACCTGCAGGGAATCTTTAACGTGCGCCGAAATCTCGTACACAGGGACGTTTTTGCTTTTAACCTACAGATCTTGTCACAAGACGCTGGCGCTTCGGCGCAGGTTCCTGGTGACTTTTTCATGGATATTTTCCGGCACTGCACGTTTTGCGAGATCTACGAAACCGGGCGTAAAGACACTCTGAGCTCAAAAATGAAACACACGCAAGATTCGGTCGATTGAGAAGCAGTTCTCTTTTCAGCTGATGAAGATCTCCTTCAGGTTGCTGAAGCAGTGCCACGCGCTGTCGTAAGCATCTTGCTGACGTTCTTCCTGGAAACAGAAGAGGCACGTACAAGCACAGATTAGATCGGTAGAACTAAACTTATCACACTTCTTATAACATTCGACACATATGTCTACCTATATAGTTTGGGGAAGAAAATCGATGTTTGTGGTACAGTTGTGACACTATGATGTTGGGCGCAGAGCAGTGCGCGGTGTTACCAAATAAAGTGAAGAAGAACGGATGGTTGTGAGGGGGCGTCGTAACAGCAATAATACTCTTAATGCGGAAAATGGAGAGCGGTGGTCAGTGTTGGGGGAACTTATGATAACGAAAGGGAGGGTGAGGTTAAATGCAATCAAGGAAGTGTAAGCTTGAAAGTCGGCTCTTTGTATGTACGTATGTAATGGGGCCTCTAGTTCCATTTGACTGCATCACTTGAATGCTAACGTGCAGTTAACGCACTGAAAATTATGTTTTATTGTTGGCCCGCATGACGTCATTCTTGCTCATAACACGTCACTGGCGCAAAATTTGAAAGTTTTAAAATACTTCTTGCTTTTTTTTCGTTAAAAAATATCTTTTGTGGCTCTAATGGAGCTGAGTGAGATACTGAATCCTAGTTCTTTCAAACTAAACGAAGTTGTATTTTCTCTTCATGGCTCCTTTCAAGTCTTGCGCATGAGTGCAAGTTTCCCCTGATTTTTTTTTTTAGGTAGAAACTGGTTTTAACGAAGTTTTTTATAAACGCCGTTAGGGGGTAGATAGTGTGTGTATCGGGCCGTTACGTGCCGTTCCAAAATAGGAACAAGCCAGGCACTTCCGGTGCGTTAGAGAACATTAATTAAACGTGTTGATATGCACCCCGCCAATGAACGGATCTCGAAGATACTAAGCCACCCTTATTTACGTAAAGAATGAATAGAATTGAGCTAAGAGAACATCTCCCAGTAAATAAGATCATAGGTCTTGTAAAAAAAATTATGGTCGATTTCTTTGTCATAGGAATCGGTAAAACACGAAAGCGAAATGTGCAGTGAAATCTGCAGCTGAGCATGATTTGCGGGTCGGCGGCTGTCTCCTGGGTGTGTTTGGCGAGCGACGTCCTGCTCGCGGGTCGCTTCGGCAAAGGTGCACTGGCGTCATTTCCGTGACGGATATGACGTCAGTGAGATCTTGGGGTGTCACGGCATAAAACACGCTCGTGTCAAACTATAAAACCCGGAAACGAACAACCCGAAGTATAACGTACTCTTTAGTACTAAAGGTTGCTTCTCCGCAAGAAGACCCTGTGTGCAGGGGTGCACCCTTTACAGGTCGCTTTCCTCGTTGTACTGGCGTCATTTCCGTGACGGATGTGACTTAAGTGAAATCTTCGTGAATCCCGGAATAAAGCACTTTCGTGTTAAAAAATTGGATCTACTGGGGCTGGAACACAGGCTGTTCGCTCCAAACCCGCGATTCAACCCCTTGCCAACTGAAGTACAACAATGGTTCTTTCGGCAGTTGATCCAAAAGGATGGGATTGTTCCAAGCGAACCAGTAGGTGGCGCTGGGCGTGCACAGGAAGCGCCGGGCTGTAAGTCCAGGGCTGTCGAGGGCGGTCTCTCATAATTCTCGTGAAGGCTTGCAGATACAAAACAAACGACATAATCAGCCCGGTGAAGACGGGAACAGAAGTCACCAAAGCCTTGGACAAAGGGAATTTGGCCTGTGATCCTCTCATCTTTCTCTCCCCCTCCCCTTTCCCTCGTCTTTCATTCAATGAAGTTTATTTATTCAGCTAAGTGCCGGCTTGAACCTATCTCGGGATGGAACGCCGCTATTGGGCTACAGTTAAACCTGGATCTAACGAAGTTAACAAAAATTCGCCATTTTTCGTTACATGCAGGTTTTGGGCTAAGGCTCGCGTGAATGAAGCAGAAACGAAAGCAAAATTCTAGACATCAGCGAGGGTGAAATCACCCTTTAAACGATTTATTTCAGAGTAAAAAAACTGCGTGATTTGCGCGTGCTGCTTTCCCACGAACTACACGGCACTCCAATAAAGCAAGGCCGCTTACCCCCGTATTCACAAACGTAACTTAAGTATCTCTTTTGCCTTTTGAAACTTTTCCCGGTGCCTTAATCCGTTTCAAGGACTAAACTTATGCTGAAATGGCGCCTTTTTCGCGAGCATTCAAAATTGTTTAGAAGGTGTTAGCTGGGATACTGTACTATGCGGTGACGTTCTTCTTTCTCGCAGGCGGAAACGGCATTTAAAACTACGAGCTTGTCTTCAAGAGACAAGACTTTTCGTTTTCTGGCACCAGATCTCATCACCGACGAACTGACACCTCGTATGGCACTGGAGACGCGCGTCTACCCGCCGACAGATAGAAGCTAACCGACACCGCACTCTCACGTGAAACGCACGGTGCTTAGCGTTGCGGGCGAAGATCGCTAAATTATTGCATTCCTCTAGCCGATTTTTCAGAAAAAGTTATAAAAGACAATGGCTCATCAGCGTAGCGAATTCGTTACATTGAGGTTAACCGTCGCAACGACTTCGTTACAATAGAGGTCGTAAATGCAAGGGCTTCTATGGGGGTGGAAACAGAGAATTGAAAAGCTTCGTTAAATCCAGGAATTCGTTACATAGAGGTTCCTCACATCCAGGTTCAACTGCATATACTATTTTATGCCAAAATAGGTATGTACAATCGTCAATGTATTTCCATCGGCGGAAGTGTATTGAAATACAAACCCTATTTTTTATAAGGAGTTATACTTACTGGTAGCTCCTTGATCCAGGCACTGATCTGTATGTAAAAAAGACCAACATTTTTTCAATATTTAACAAAGGCAGAATTCTGCCTGCAGGCGTCTACAGATAATGTGTTGCGAATTTGGTAATTGTAAAACAGGGTGAACATAAGCAAGCGGCGGGACAAATTCTTGCCAAGATTTCGCCGATTAACGTTTTCGTTCTTTTCTGAGGTGCAAGATGGTGTCGCACTGTTTTTTGGTTGTGAGGGTGGCGTGGTGGCGGCGACAACACAGGCGGTCGGTGCCGAGAGAGGGCGCTACGTGGCCTACACCTCTACAGTTTCTCTACATATATGCTCCCTAAGGGAGCCATATAGAGGAACTCTAGACACCACCAACATCACGGATATGGAAGTAAGACAGAAAAGAGTGAGGAGTGATGGTGGCTTCGGCCAGCTTGAGCGGAATAAAGGAGTGAGCCGGTCTGATGTTGCTGAGGGACTGAGTATGGGAGTGTGACA